>NC_139618.1:642500-1052500 GCF_964270895.1 Podarcis filfolensis
GGGTTTTCTCCCCCCCCCCGCCCCGGTCTATCTTTTTCCATCTCTCTGTCTCTCTTCGTAACAGTTTTTAATAATGTTTTAGTTAGTTCCAGCCCTTTTCCCTCAATGGATCCCATTGGAAAAAAACAAAAAGCATTTTGAAAGGAAACAGTTATACACTTCCCTTCCTTTGAAACTCTTGCTGGCACCTTTTCCAGCGCAGTAAACCATACAACATGGATTTTCAAGAGTTTCCAAACACAGACATGCTGGCGTTAAATTTATGAAAAAATGTTTTATTCGGCCGTGTGCTCCAGAAAGAGAGAGGAGCCTCGGAGCGGCTGGTCAGAGTTGAAACCCAAGCCCCCGGCTCGGAATCGGGCTCCCCCCAAACCTGCTTGGAGACGCAGCTGCCAACCCCAGGCAGCTTGCTGGGCCTTTCCCAGTGCCTCTGCAGCTTCTCCTCTCCCAGAAAGGAAAACCGGGGGGGGGGGGGGAGAGAGAGAGGAAGAGGAAGAGGAGTCCCCCTTCGGTTACTGGCCCTGCGGCCGGCCCAAGAGAGACTCTGCCGCAAATCAGCACTTTGGGGTGGGGCTTTAAAGAGCAAATCTGCACTGAGATGAGTCTGCTCTGCAGGGCTTTCTGCTGGGAGGGGGTTGTTAAAATTACACACACACCCTAGGCAGTCCGGAGTCTGCGTCGGGTATAGACAATGCGGTGTACACAGGAAGTCCCAGAGGCAATTCCCATAGGAAGCTGCCGTACACCGAGTCAGGCCATTGGGTCATCTACCTAGTATTGCTTGCACTGACTGGCAGCTGTGGCCCGCTGGGTTTGGGCTGGCAGGAGTCTCTCCCAGCCCCACCTGGAGATGCTGCTGGGACTTTCTGAGATCCAGCCCTTTCCCACCAGCTTCCTGTTTAAATCGGCCCTTAAGACAGAACCATGAGGGCTGGGATCTTACTTTATTTTTAGGGGGAGGGCTGGGGGGCAGCTGCTTTGCATGCAGAAGGTCCCAGTGGCATCTTTGAAGCCCAGGGTTGCTGCTTCCCATGGCTGACCTCCGTTTAGAACAGCTTCCTGGGTTCCTTTGAACGTTGATGTAGCGGCTTTTGTCAGTTTTGACTACAATGGTACCTCGGGTTAAGTACTTAATTCATTCCGGAGGTCCGTTATTAACCTGAAACTGTTCTTAACCTGAAGCACCACTTTAGCTAATGGGGCCTCCCGCTGCCGCCGCGCAGAGCACGATTTCTGTTCTTATCCTGAAGCAAAGTTCTTAACCCGAGGTACTATTTCTGGGTTAGCGGAATCTGTAACCTGAAGCGTCTGTAGCCTGAAGCGTCTGTAACCCGAGGCACCACTGTATTTTTATGTCCGTCTTTGGCACTGAGCTGTTATACTGCTTCGCATCGCCAAAGGTGGCTGCTGAATGCTGTTTAAAATAGGCGCAGATTCCAGGAGAGGCGGAGGGTGCAGAGCATGTTGCCAGAAGAGTCTTGCTGGTAGGGCAGATGGGCTTGCGGGTGAGGAAGGAAGGCCTGATGGACAGGAGTGGCAGCGGCTGCCCTTGCCCTGCAGGCTTTGATGACAGAGCTGCCCCTCTCCCTGGGCCCTTGCCTCTCCCTCCTTGCCACCCCACCAGCCACACACAAAGGAGTCTCCAAGGAAACTGGGTCTCCCTCCTGCACATTCACACACGGCTGTCAGGCTCCAGACAGCCTCTGGCGCAGGGCTGGGGGAATCCCGCCTGGCCTCTCCCACCCAGCGATGGAGTCTCAGCCTCCTGCGGGGTGAATGGGTGCTCCCTTCTGGCTGCAGGTGATCCCAAGCAGCCTGCAGAGGCCGGCAGCTTTCTCTGCAGTTGGGCTGCCAAAGGAAGCCCCTGCGCTTTCCCCCTGGAAATGTGGGTGCTCCGCATCAGGAACTTGCCCCCCACCCCACTTCTAGCCATCCTGCAGTTAAACGTGGGCACACTTTGCTCAAATACGGGAGCTGTGTGTTTCCTCTTCTGAGCTGGCGAGGCGGCAAGGGCCCCAAATAGCACCTCCTTGTAGGAGGCCCCAAACGGCACTGAAACACTGACCCCAAATCTCCAGCAGAATTCTATGAGTTGTGCAGCCCTGGGGGAGCAGAGGTCTCTGCTCTTTGCAGCTTGGCAGAATCTGCTGTTTCTGCTAGTCCTGGTGAGGGATGTTGCCATGGGAGACCGTACCCCAGACCCCAGCAGTTGCATTCCCTCCAGAGCAGTTTTGTGGGGTTAATAGCGGCGGGTGTGCACAGACACCAGTATGGCTCTGTTCTGTCTCTACTGTTGGAGACGGCAGATGCCTCTGAATGGCAGTTGCTGGGAATCACAGGTAGAGAGAGTTGCTGGTGCGCTCAGTTCTCGCATGTCGGCTTCTTCCCTTTGAGGGCACCTGGTTGGCCACTGCGAGAACAGGATGCTAGACTAGATGGGCCCTCTTTGGCCTGGTTATGGACAAGTGTCACGATAGCAGAACCTCCATGCCCAGGGACAGTCTACCTCTGAATACCAGATGGTGGAGAACAACAACTGGAGAATTGCTGTAGTGCTCAGGTCCTGCTTGCAAGCTTCCCACTGAAGTATCTGGTTGACCACTGTGAGAATAGGATGCTGCACCAGGTGGACTATCGGCCTGACCCGGCAGGCGCTTATTATGCTGCTATGCCCTGGGCCTTGGAGGGTTGCCACCGAGAGCTCCTGGTGCCTGTGTGTTTCTGTCCGTGCATGGTCCCCCAGGTGGGGAGGCTCTCCAGAGAGGCGAGGGTGGGGGACTGCAAAGCCATCGTGCCCTCCCTGCTCACCCCATAGGCGGCACCCACTCTGCCCCATGGCGGGCCTGTGGAAATGGCTTCTCCGCCTGTTGGTCATTAGGGGCCTTTTCAGGAAACTTCTGAGAATAACACGTTCTAAAAATGAGAGAACCGCTTTCCACGGATAGCTTCCGGGAAAAGGGCCGAGTTAATTTTAGCCGCTGCAGCGCCCTTTTCCGCTTTCAGGGGGGACGCAAGCTCGAGGCTGAAGACCCTGGTGTGTGTGTGTGTGTGTGTGTGTGTGTGTGTGTGTGTGTGTGCAAGGATGTAGCGCTGCTCAGTCACCTCGCAGAGGGGAAATGGGTCTGGTCTTTCGTGGATCCAAACCCAGAGGCCGTCCTCAGAGTCACCTCTCCCTCCTGCCGCCTGTTCCTATTGGCTCTCCAGGCCGAAGGGGACGAGCATGTGGGGCTCCAGGGGTTGGACGTGGGGTTCAGGACCCTGGCCAGGGCAAGCCCCTCTCGCAGCCGGGCTTCCTGTGCGAGTCCCGCACAGGCCCAAGGCCCCGTCTGGGAATATGCCATTAATTTTTATACTTTCCCCTGTAAACCACCGACCCTTTTTATGATGTCAGGAGGGATTCCTTAATTCTGCAGCTGCTTCCTGGTTACGTCAGAGGAGAGCCTCCCGTCCTGGAGCCGAAAGAGAGAGCTGTGCTCCCCGGCTTGGGGGCTGGGGGGCCAGAAACAAATGAAGTGTTGAGTATCTAATGGCTTCCATGGGGAGAGCCCCTCTGTTCTCTCTCCCCCACCCCTTGCTCCACACTTTCCACCAGGCCTCACCTTGTCCTTCTCTCCCCCCTCCCTCCAAGAAAGAGTGATTTGCAAAGGAGGCTCTCAAAGGCCACACCTGCCCCCCCCCCCAGTCCGTGAAAGCCCTGTGCAGTTATCCTGACCACGTGTGAGCTGCAGAGCGACTGTTCTAGGACATGGGGGGGGGATGTTTGTGCAAATCCAGCGCAGAAAACCGTGGCCCTTTTCCCAATCTCCTGATGCCCAGACAGAGAAGAGCTTTTGTCCTCTGATGCCCCAAAGGACTAGAAAGTTACAGGAGGGGAGATTCTGTGGATCCATCAGGATCCATTCTGTGTTTTTAATATTTTGTTTCTGAGCTGCCCAGAGTGGCTGGGACAATCCAGTCAGATGTGCAACGTATAAATAATAATAATAATAATAATATCACTCTATTCTAAGGCCAGTGATCCAGGCTGGCGGGGGGCGGGAAAGCTCTTAAGTAGACCCCCTCTGCTCTTGATAGATCAGGTACCTTTCAGACCCAGGACCCACTTCTCACCCAGACATGCATTTGGGGACCCATTTATTAGTCTTATCCCATATATTTGCTGGGTGGTAGTGCTCCTGTTGTGGCCCACCTCGGATCAGGCCCTGGCCCTCCAGTTGGAAGACCTATTCAAGTAATAGTCTTAATAGATTGAGAAGGGGCTCATCTGAACTTCCAAGGAGCCTGTCTTTCTCTCTCTCTTCCCTCCTCCCTCTAAGAGTAACTTAGCCAGGTGAAATTAGTGGGACTGGGAATCTTTGGTGAAGGCTTTTGCACACACCCCCCCAATGCAGGCACTATTTCCCTTTCCACTCCTCTTTCCCTCTCCTCTTTGGACAGTGGGGCTACAAGACTTTTGCATTCAATGGGTATTCCTGGCTCCAGCCAACGTGTGCGCATGCTGCTTGAGTCTGGCAGGAGACTGTCATTTGGGAGGCAGTGGGAGGGAGCCATGTGTCAGGCACACATTAAGCTAGGGCTTTGGAGGAATGCCCCCCAGCTGGGACTCTTCCTCCTCCCCCCCCCAACATCCCACCCCAGAGATTTGCATTCCTGTCTGGTTGACATACCAGCCTCTCCCCGCCCCCCATCCCTCTGCATCCCAGTGGGGGCTTAGAAGCATCCACAGGCCCTCCTGGGTGCTTGCCTCCTCTCTGGCTGCCCACTTCCTGCAAGAAGGCCAGCCGTGGGGCTGGGAAGGGGGGAGGTGGAGGGTGCGGTGCCAGGACTGTCTGGCTGAGGGTGACTCAGAAGGCAACAACTCAGCGAGTGTCTGAGCAGCAGTGATAAGGGAAGAGGCAAATGATGATCGCCTCCAGGTGGTGTCAGCTGGGAGGGAGATGGGGGGGAGCCAGCCCCACAGCCTTCCTGCCAGCCAGCTGGTGGAGAGGAGTCTGCTGGTGGTGGTGGCTGCAGAGTCAGTCGATGAGACATCAAGAGGTTGCCTCCTGGGGTGGCTCCCCCAGCCTGGCTGGCCATCCTGACACATCCACTTTTGGGAGCAGAGTGCTGCTGCCTTCTGCTCTCAAAGGCCAAGCTCTCTGGCATAACATCTGGAAAGGTGTGTCTCATTCAGCCTGGGCTGTGCAGGACTCTGGATCTGGCCAGTGGCCCATCTAGGCCACCATCCTCTTTTTAAGGGGGCCAAGCGGATGCTTCTTCCGGGAAGCCCAAAAGCAGAATCCGAGCACAAGAGCTCTCTCCCCTCTTTGTTGCTGGGTTAAGGTTTTTCTGTCTTGTCAAATGGTCTGGTGCAATTTTGGACCCTTTCACAGCCCACCAACACTGGCCTCCCTTGGCCCGAAATCAGGGTCTCTCTTAACACCCACATCCTGTGTGTTTTGTCAGGTAGATGATGATGATGCCTCCTGCGTTGGGAACTCTCCTCTTTGGACTGTGGATAAGAACCGAAGGAGAGCCTGCTGGATGAGGCCTGTGGCTCATCTGTTCCAGCATCCTCTTCTCACGGCCCCAGAGGCAACCCCATAAGCAGGACCTGAGCGCAAGAGCCCTCTCTCCTCTTGTGGTTTCCAGCAACTGGGATTCAGAAGCATTACTGCCTCTGACCGTGGAGGCAGGACAGAGCCATTGTGCCTTGTAGTCCTCCGTAGTCTTTTTCTCCTCCGTGGATTTGTCCAACCCTGTTTTAAAGCCATTTCGCTTGGTAGCTCTCCCTGCCTCCCGTGGGAGCAAGTTCCATAGGTTAACTGCGCAGTTGTCTCCATTTGGGGCCATTTGGCCCCTTCTGCCTGGGCATTAGCCCTGCTGCTGCTCTCGCTCCTTCCACTGGCTCCCCTGACCTGGCAGTGGACTTCACGTAGCTCCCTCTTCTTGCTTTGCTGCTCCCATCCGGGCACTGAGGAGGAAGCTGGCACTGTCGGTGGCATTTCTGCTTTCTCCTGCTTCTTCTTCCCAGGCTCTTCCTCTGGCTCCCTCCTCCATGGCCACCTCCTTCCTCTCTCGCTGCCCTTCAGGCCTGGCCGATGGTGTCCAGCACACCCTGGCGGGGAGCGCTGGGTGTTTATCACTTTTCCTGGAGATTATCTGTTTTAAGCACTCCTTGACAGTTACAATAACAAGGGCCGCGCTCTCGGTTTCCCAGCACAGAAAAAGGGGACACTCTCCCACCGCTGAAAGATGTATAGCGCTAATTGGAAAGGCATAACATCCGGCCACATGGCAGCCCCTCTCCGCTTCCTGAGCCTCGACAACTTTGACGACAGTTGGTTTATGTTTTCCACGAATATTTTGTTCTCTGGGAAACGAAAGCGGCCTTCCCAGCCAAGCGGGAGGCAGCTCCCAGGTAGACGGACACCAGGGCGTGCGTGTGAGTGCCAGAGCATCCCCTGTGCTCTGGAGAGCAGACTGGCTGGGGCGAACCTGGGAGAGGAGCGCCCACAAGGCCCCCTCTGCCACTTGAGAACGTAAGGAGAGTCTGCGGGATCAGGCCAAAGGGGGCCCGTCTAGTCCAGCCTCCTCTTCTCCCAGCGGCTGAACAGATGCCTATGGGAAACCTGCAAGCAGGATTTGAGCCCAAGAGCAACACTCCTTGCTTCTGTGGCTTCAGAAGCCTGGCTGCCTCTGACCGTGGAGCCAGAGTGCAGCTAGCATGGCTAGTAGCCATCCATGGCCCTCTCCTCCCCGAATTTGTTTAATCCTCGTTCAGAAGTCACCTGCGAGGAGTGAAGCTACAGGGAACCAGGCAGAGTGCCTTCTCGGTAGTGGCACCCACCCTGTCGAACGCCCTCCCATCAGGTGTCAAGGAGATAAGTAACTATACAATCTTTGGAAGACATCTGAAGGAAGCCCTGGAAAGGGAAGGTTTTTAATGTTTGATGTTTCATTGTGTTCTTATATCTGCTGCACAGAGTGCCTGGGGAAACCCAGTCAGATGAGCAATGTATTATTATTATTATTAATAATAATATTATTATTATTATTTACAATTACTATTACTGTTATCATCATCATCCAAGTGGGTGGCTGTCACTACCTCCTGGTAGAGCGAGTTCCACCATTTAACTCCATTCTACATGAAGGACTGTCCTTTGATCTGTTGCCCCTTCTTGGGCTCTCTTCTTGGGTCACCTGGTTGTCTCCTCTTTCCATCTTGGCACCCCAGAGAGACCAGCTCTATGGGTGCTAGAAGAATGTCCTCACAGCTGTCCCTCTGCCCAGCTGATCTCAGGCTGCTTTTGGACCCTGCAACCCCCTAGGCCTGGCAAGTGGGACCTGCAGTGCTAGGCGAGGGGCAGTGTAATGTTGTGCAGTAGTTAGAGCATCAGACCAGGACCTGGGGGAGACCAGGGGTCCAAGCCTCACTTGGCCATGAAGCCCACAGGGAGACCTTGCTCCCATCCCTGTCCCTCAGCCTAACCTGCCTTGCGGGGTTGTTGTGGGGATTAAATGGGGGGGGGCATGGAAGGCACCTTGAACTCTGCGGAGGGAAAGTGGGATATAAATGTAAAGTAATAAATAAATAGGGGACGCAGGTGGCGCTGTGGTCCAAACCACTGAGCCTAGGGCTTGCTGATCGGAAGGTCGGTGGTTCGAATCCCCGCAACGGGGTGATCTCCCATTATTCGGTCCCTGCTCGTGCCAACCAAGCAGTTCAAAAGCACATCAAAGTGCAAGTAGATAAATAGGTACCGCTCCGGTGGGACGGTAAACGGCGTTTCCATGTGCTGCTCTGGTTTTGCCAGAAGCGGCTTAGAAGTGGCCACATGACCCGGAAAAACTGTCTGCGGACAAAATGTTGGCTCCCTTGGCCAGTAAAGGGAGATGAGCGCCGCAACCCCAGAGTGGTTCGCGACTGGACTTAACTGTCATGGGTCCTTTACTTTTTAAATAAATAAATGTTCAGAGTTGTGCTACAAATGAGCCTCGCTTTAGAACACTGGACAAGAGGTTGTTGCCGGACTACAACTCCCATCATCTCCGCCTGTTGGGAGCAAGCAACGTCTGGAGGGGCACCAGGTTCCCCTGCCTCATTTTATTGGGATATTATTGGTGAGCTTTAGTGCCTAAGGGAAATAAATGGCAGCCACCCACCCAGCTTGGCTTCCCTGGCCGCCCCTTCAGTTCGTAGGCGTGAGAAATTCAAGCGCCACCTTTAGAATCGCTTAGCAAAGGAGAAGAGATTTCTGGGCTGAGCAGCAGCTTCAGAGCAAAGGCCGCCCCCCTGCATCGCTCTGCGGGGGTCTTGCGATTCCCGCACAAAACTGCAGGGTCAGTGGAATCTGAACACCCAAGTTCAGTTTCCTCAGAGCGAGTGCGAGAGAGAAAGCAGCAAGTGCCTAGACCCTGTTGCTGCGAAGTGAGACTGGTCGGCCTAAAACCTGGTGGGTCTTAGAAGACTCCGCTGGGTTTCCAGCCGTTAAGGACCTGCGTAGCTGTGCCCTGCCTGGCTTTCAGTGACAAACTGTCAGGCGCCATAAGAAAGCTGCAGAGATAGCGCAGGATAGTACGCACCCCTGAAATGATCTTCAGATCTGCCTTCTGTAAGAAGGTATAGGGTTATAAAGACCAGGACTAGCCGCCTGAGAAACAGTTTCTACCCAAATGTAATTCTGGTTCTAAATGCAGTATAAAGAGTCTCTATAGTATATTGTAATTTAAAATGGGGTTTCAGAGTTTTTAGGGAGTTTTGAATGTCTTATGTAGATTTTTCAATTTCATTGTTCTGTATGGGACGATGACAATAAAGATATCGTATCGTAAACAGGGCAGATCCTGCTGCCTGCTGTGCCTTTTGTAAAGTTGCCTATCTCTCCACTGTGCATTTGGACACCTCCGAAGATACTGCTGGGCTGCCTCTCTTGCCCTCCACTCTCGGCTTCAGAGTCATGGCATCCTCCCCCCATCACCTCTGTCAGCTTCTGGGGAACGGAGCGGGGTGATTCCCTGCCCTCCTCCCTCCAGAAGTGCCTAAGCTGCCTGGCATCTGCGTTGGTCAAGTCCAGCGGTGGAGGAGCTGCCCCTCCCGCCTCGGCAGCTGTGACTTGGGATGGAGCCAGGCTGTGCCGCTAATTATCCCTCTGACACTCGCCAGAGCTCCTCTTGGCACAAGGGGAAGGGGCCGGGCTGAGTGGCCGCCCTTCCCCGCTGGCGCACCAGGGCCTGGGTGGCAAAGCGGGATGGGTCAGTCTATTAAGACTCTCTGCCTTTTCACCAGGCTCTCCATGGCAGCCCAGGCTGGCCTCTGTCAGATTTGCAGAGGTGCATGGAGGAGAAGGGGCAGCAGTGGTCACCAGTTGTCCTTTAAAAGAGGACAAATTGATAGCTATTAACCACAATGGCTCGGCTCAGCCTTCACGGTCAGAGACAGCCGTGCTTCTGGGTGCTAGTTGCTGGAAACCGCAGGAGGGGAGAGGGCTCTTGGGCTCAGGTCCAGCTTGCGAGTTCCGGCATCTTTGGACCCTGTGAGAGCAGGATGCTGGACTAAATTTGCCCCCTTTGGCCTGATTATGTTTGAGAGCCTCAGATGAGCCCTCCTGTCCAGGTTAGGCAATGCCACCCCTGCTCCTACCCCACATCATTGCTCTGTATCCCTGCAACCAGAGCGTGCTTGGTGGCAATGGTGGTGGTCTGGCGCAAACTCTCCAGGGCTCCCTTGGTGGATCAGTCAGGCATGAGGTTCATAGAAACACGGAATGGTAGAGTTAGAAGGGAACCCAGGGGTCATCTCACCCAACCCCTGGCAACACAAGAATCTCAACTAAAGCATCCCTGGCAGATGGCCATCCAACCTCTGCTTTAAAACCTCCAAGGGAAGAGAGTTTGCCTCCTTCTGAGGTGGTCTGTTCCACTGTTGAACACAGAATATCCTTCCTTGTCATTTGGATCCATTGGTTTGGGTCCTCTCCCCTTGCTCCCTCCTGCATGTGACAGTCCTTGATATATTTGAAGGTGACTCATCTCTCCTCTTGAGCTCCTCTTCTCCATGCTCAACATCCCCTGCTCCCTCAACCGTTCCTCATAAGGCTTGGTTTCCAGACTGCCCCCTGGACAAGCACTTCTGTCGCTGCTACTTTGGTGGGGTTTTGTCCGAGGTTTCACGGGAGGGCGCTGACAGTGTTTCCTTTCGTTTCCCCTCTTCCCTGCAGAGTGCCTCTCTGAAGACTGTCGCTCGGTGATCCAGGAGCAGGCCACGGCCCTGGGGCTCTCCATGTTCGCCATGCTGGTCAAGCGCTGCACTGCTCTGCTGCGGGACGTCTCCCCAGGTGAGCAGAAGCAGGCATATATTTCCCTTGCCACAGAGGGCTGCTTTTTCCTTGTTTCCCTCCCTCAACACACCTCTGAGGAGACCCTTGGGAAATCAGGCTAGATTCAGGGAACCCAGGGCACTAGCAGAAGCCAGTGCAAGGACTCTTGCTAATGGAACAGGGCCTTGGAGGGTCAGGAGAGCTCAGGGGGAGGGCAGAAGACCCCAGGTTCACTCCTGGGAGAGCATCGAGCTGGTAAAGATTCCCTGCTAGAACCCAGGAGAGCCCCTGCCAGTTAGTGCAGGAAGTACTAGGCCAGGTGGATCAACAGTGTGACTCAGTAGAAGGCACCTTCCTCTGCTCCCATTTAAGCCGTCCCTGTATTTAGAAACATGAGGCTTGAATCTTCTTCTTTTCAGAGAAAAGGACCATAGCTCTGTGGTGGAGACCCTGCTTTGCACGGAGACAGTCTCAGCTTCAGTCCCCAGAGGCATCTCCAGGTAGGATGGGGGGAGACTCCCTCTCTGAAGCCCTGGAGAGCCATTGCTGCCAGTCAGAGTAGACAGTGCTGCATCAGAAGGACCCAAGGCAGCTTGCAGTCTTCCTAGATTGGGACCTGCCCAATCCTCCTCTTCCTCCTCCTGGTGTTCAGGGTGGGGACCCACTAGCAGGGACCCTCTTCCCCCTGTTTTGGCATTGGGAAGCCTTAAATTTTCATTTTTTTTAAATATAAAAGTTCCCAGCCCATATGGCTGTGAAGAAGCCTAATGGACTGGCAGAAGGCAGATGGTGGAGAGGAGGAGAATTGCTGCTCATTGGCGAGGCAGAGGCTTCAGCACTCTGCCTCTCCCTGTGACCAGCTGAGGCAGAATCCACTGGGTGAAACTAAGAAAAGACGCAGCACGTGTGCCTGATTTTACGCTGTCTGTGGAATTTCGCAGCTCTTAGCGCCCGGATTTGGAGTTGACGCTCAGCCTCTATTTAGGAACTGTTTTCTGGCTATGCTCGTGGGAAGCTCCCTTACGCCAGGGGGCTTTCTCCAGCCGACTCCATATTGTCTTCTCTAATGGGCAGCAGCTCTCCGGGGCTTTGGGGCAGGGATCTCTCCCAGCCCTGCCTGGAGGGGCAGTTGGGGACTGAACCTGGGACCATCTCCAGACAAAGCAGGTGCCCTCTGCCCGCTCCTCCTCTGCCCACCTGTTGGATAGCCCAGTTCCTTTGTCCCTGTCCTTTGTGGGGCCCTTCTGCCGTTCCCCCTCCCCTTTCAGCTGCAGTCACAGCTGCATCAAGGAAACCCAGAGCGTCCTTAGACTGTCCTTGGGATGGTTTCTGCAAGTTGAGAGAGGAAGGAACAAGGCCAGGCTGAAGCTCTGAAGGGCAGAGACCACCAGAAGAGAGCCTGGCACTGGATCAGCCCCAAGGATTCTGTCCTTGCAGTGGCCACCAGCAGCCGCAATTCTCCTACGTGATTCACATAATTGTGTGGAGTTGGAAGGCACCCCAGGGGTCATCTAGTCCAACCCCCTGAAGTGCAGGAATCTCAACTAAAGCACCCAAAGACAGATGGCCATCCAACCTCTGCTTAAAAACCTCCAAGGAAGGAGAGACCTCGACCTCTCAAGGGAGTCCGTTCCACGGTCAAACCTTCCTAGCAACTGATATTCAGAGGCATGTACTACCTTGGACTGCGGAAGCAGAGCCATCCTGCCTAGTAGCCACCGATAGCCTTGTCCTGAATTTGTCTAGTCCTCTCTTTAAGCCGATCCATCTAGGTTGGTGTCCAGGAGGGAGTTCCATAGTTTTGTGAGAGGAAGCCCTCTTTTACCTGCCCTGAATCTTCCAGCAAAGATTCTGTCCCTGGTTCAGATCTCGCTCCTTCCCAGAGGATTTTCAGAGGGCCAAGAGAGGGGGTGGTGGCAGAGGAGCAGGCGAGGGGCGTCTTGAGAGGAGCTGCCCGGCCCACTCTGCATTTCTTTCTCTCTCAGCAGCTGCTCAGGGCCAGGAAGGCTCTGAGGATGATGACATCAAAGTCTCCTCCTTGCCGCAGGACCTGAAGGAACTGCTGCCCAGCATCAAGGTCTGGTCGGATTGGATGCTGGGCCACTCGGACACCTGGAACCCCCCGCCCAGCACCCTGGAGCTGCCCAGATCGTACGTCAGCACCCTTGGGGGGCCATGCGCCCCTTTCTCTCCTCTCTCCTCTCCTCACCCAGGCAGGGACTTTCCCTCTGCCCTCTGCCATGTATGCGGTTGGCTGTAAGTCACTAAGCACCTTTTTCAGCCTCCGTTTATTTTACCTATGACCTTTGCTTGCTGCCGTTCCTCCAAGAAGCCCTGGGTGGGGCTTATGCTCTCCCCAATTCTGTCCCCCCCAGCAACTCTGCAAGGCAGGTTGAGCTGAGAGTCAGTGGGTGGCCCAAGACTACCCAATGAGCTTAACAGTGGGTGGGGATTTGAACCCAGATTTCCTCAGTCTTACTTTGGCATGTCACCCTGGAAGTTCTGGGCTACAACTCCCACCGCCTTTCCATCGGCCACAGTGCCTGGAGCAGATGGAGGCTGGCAGATCCTGGCATCATCCAGAGGGTGCCCACTAACTGAATTATGAATTAATCCTTTATCAGAACAGCCTGGCTGCCGGATCAGGCCAAAGGGGGCCCATCTAGTCCAGCATCCTGTGCTCACAGTGGCCAAACACCCCTAAGAATCTGGGAGTCTAGATAGACTGCCTCTGGAGCTGGAGGCTCCATAAGAGCCCTGTAGCTGGATCAGACCCCAAGGGGGCCCATGTAGCCCTGCATATCCTGTCCTCACAGCCGCTAATCAGATGCCCCAATGGAAAGAAGCCAGAAGCAAGCAGGACCCGGGGGCATGTGCTGTTTTGATCCCAGCCCCACCCCTTGGCACCCATTTCCCTGAGCTGCGACCCGCTGGGCAGTTCCATGCACATTTTGCTTGCATCTTTCTGAGCCGCTCTTGCCCCATCTTTGGGGAGCCAGGCTCTTGGTGGGCCCAGAGGCCTTTCTCCCAGCATGCTCTTCCCCTTCCGCCCTTCCCTGCAGGCCTTTGCGCCCGGATCCGGATCCCCTCGGCCTCTTCCCCCTCCTCCCCAGTCCTATTAATCTGTCAGAGCCAGGGCTGAGGGTGATGATGGGGAAGACGAGGCTCCTGGGAGCGGAGGGGGGCTCCATCCTGCAAAGAGGCTGCAGCTCAGAGATGGCTCCCCAGCACTCCTGCTGCACAGGGGCAGGAGGAGGCAGGATGTCCGTCCATCTCCAGCCTCTTCCCTCATTTATGGCTACTACTCTCTCTCTCTTTTTTTGCTTCATTTTGGCCGAGGAAATGGAATTCTCACACAGGAAGTGCCGGGCCCCATTTTGGGGGAGCGGGAAAAAGAGTCTGTTTTCTGTTTGTTGGCTGCTTGGGGCCGGCTGGCTGGCTGGTTGGTAGGCTGGCGGGGGGAGGGGGCGCTTGCCTGTCTATGTGAACTGTTGCCCATCTTTGGACAGCAGCTCAGACCCCCAGAGAGGGCACTCACAGGAGCCCACCTCCTGCCAGTCCCAACTCCTTTCCCAGTGGGGTTCCACTCCTCCTCTTCCTCTTCCTCTTCCAGCCTCGCTGCTCTCCCTTTAACACAGTAGGATCCCTGGTCACTAAAAAGGGCCATAGCTCAGTGGTGGAGCTTCCCTTGCAAGCAGAAGGTCTCTGGTTCAATCCTTGCTGGAATCCACAACAAGTGGGGCTAAGGACACCCCTCTGCCTCTTTGCTTGACGCCCTACAGAGCTGCTGCCAGTCAGTGTAGACAGTACCGAGTAGACCAGTGGTGCAGCTCCATATAAGGCAGCTCCCTTTGTTCCTAATCATATAATTGTATAGTCGAAAGGGATCCCAACGGTCATCTAGCCCAATCCTTTGCAATGCAGGGAATAGCATTGGTTGGGGCGGTATGTTATAATAATAATAATTTTTTATTTATACCCCGCCCATCTGGCTGGGTTTCCCCAGCCACTCTAGGCGGCTTCCAACAAAACACTAAAATACAATAACCTGTGCCTGACCTCTTTGGGGCAAGGGGGGCACCAGCCCCACGAGGGAATCCCAATTTTTTGCAAGCGTAGAACTTGAGGCTTGCCTCCCCGTGACTCTGCGGCAGGGGCAGATCCCAGAGGCAGGTTTGCCCCAGGGCTGCTGCTTGAGGCCACCTCCTCCCTTCTGGCCCCCGCTTCTCCACACATGGCCAATGGGTGGTGGAGGGCCCCTCATCCCGTCTCCTCTCAGGGAAGCCCCCCAGGACACTGACAGGCTGTCCTCCTCACTTTGCTCAGGAGCGCAGGTGGGAGGAGCCCCATCCAGGTGGTGAAGCTAATGGACTTAGGCGAGTGGCAGGAGCACTGACCGTGCGTCAGCCTCATGGGGGTGGACAGGGCTGGGCTTCACGTCCCAGGACTCGTTTGCGGGGCTTTTCGGGTAAAGGAAGCTCCAGTTGAGAACAGGATTGGCGCTGCCCCTGCCAAAATCTGCCAGGGCGTGACTTATGACACCTTACGCATGCGCGTGCACACACACATATACCCCAAAACATCCAGGCTCCCAAACAATTTGAACGCAAACAACTTGTCTTTGCTGGCCAGGGGGGAGTCTGAACATACACACCCCTTTCCTGATGCGCAGGAACAGGGCCCTAAAGGAGGATCAGGGCCCCGCTGCCCCCCAGGCCCAAGCCGTGGCAACCTCTGTCATTTCCACCCCAGTACCCCTCTTTTTTGCCCCCCGGCAGGCAGGCGGCCTGTTTCCCAGAGAGCCAGCGCAGGCTCTGAGGCCGGCTAAACTCAGCCCAGCTGCGGCAGTTGGTTTATTGCTTTCAGCTGGTACTTGAACCCGGGTCCCGGGCTTTGGAGCCCTTCCCAGGCTTAATCCCCGGAGCTTTCTCCGCAGCTGTATGACACTCCGCTGACCCTGAATGAGGATAGGAAAATAGAACGGGTGCCAAGCCAGAGTCTCTTTTTCATTTGGAGCGCCTGGCGGCCTGCCCATGACCAGGGTTACATAATGGGAAACATAGCTGGGACTCTGGAGAGCCCTCCGCGCCTCCCCCCCTCCGCCTGCCCCCTCCTCTTCCTCGCCAGGCTGCCCAGGCCCATTCCCCTGCGCTCCTGCCGCTGCCTCTGCCGCCATATATCTTCCTAATTGGCCCTCGGATGCATTTATCACCCGCTTGGAGCTTTCACGCCAGAGTCCTCCGAGTGGAAACCGGGACGGCGTTCTCCTCTTCCCCTCTTGCAGGGAGGGGGGAGCAGGGACGGAGGATGTGGCATTGGCGCTCGGGCCAGGTGGGGGGAGAACGCGCTGGGGGGAAGCAGGCATTTCCTAGGGCCTAGGAAGGAAGCCGGTGTCCGGCAGCCAGTGTTTCGCTTAGCCCAGAACCGGGAACTGTTTTTACCCCTTTAGGAAAAAAGAGGAAAGGACGCCTCCTTTGTGCCCAAGGGCGGCAGTGGCTTTTTCTTGGGGTGAGGGGTAGAGGGAAGACCGGAGGGCCATGTCACATCCCACATACGGTCCCCATGCAGTGGGGTTTTGTGGCAGGCGCGGCCAGAGCAATGGATGTGGCCTTTTTGTACAGTGACATTTCAGCCAGGGGGTTGTTCAGATGCGCATAGAATGGTAGAGTCAGAAGGGGCACCCGAGGGTCATCCAATCCAACCCCCTGCAGTGCAGGAATCACAGCGAAACGATACTTGACAGGTATGCACCCTCCTCACCCAGGTAACCCAGAGGGATGGTCAGCGTTCAGGGACGCCTCCTGCCCTGGCCAAAGCTCCTTGGGGGAAGAGGGAGAGTGGCCCTCGGGGGGAGGGGTGGCGCTCCTGCATTCGAATGCTGCTTGAGCGTTGGGGCATTTGCTTGGCCACTGTGAGAGCAGGTGGGACTCGAAGAACCCCTTTGGCCAGACCCAGCAGACCCCTCTTGCGTTCTTACCAGAGAATTGTAGGGTTGGAAGAGACCCCCAGCTCATCTAGTCCAGCGCACCTCAGTGCTGGAATGCATCAAGTGATGACTGGCATCAAGCAGTGACTTACTTTGGGAGTGAGCCATCCGATGAAACAACTGCTTGAAAAAGACTGCTTGCTAAAACGGATCTTTTGCTGCCGGTCCGTAGTATTTGTTGATATTTTTGTTTATTATCAAAGGTTAGAACAATGCAGGTACTATTTGGACGTGATTTGAGGAGGAGATGTGCCAGGGAGATGGAGAGGTGGAAGGGATAATAGAAGGAAGGGATAAGAAACACACACCCCACATACAGCCCTGCCCCACTCAGAAGTCTTTTTCCCCACCAGGAGCCCAGTGACATGGAGCTCTCTCTCCCTTCTGCCTTGGACTTGCCTGTGGCCCAAGGAACAAGCCCCAAGGAGAGCTGTGGGGAGGGAGGACCCCCAGTTGCCACCTCCTGCTCTTTGACCTTTGCCATCTTTTGGGAGGGGGGAACCTGTCTGTAGGGGCTGCTTTTAGCAGGATGGGGGCTTGGCAAGAAGTTGCTGGGAGAGGCGGCTGAGCTGAGCTGCCTTCCCTCCCCCCCCCCAAAAGCAAGAGCAAAAGGCCCGAGCGGTTTGCCATCTGGAGTGCAGCGCTGGGCTCCTTCCACCGCACTCCTTCCGGGTTTGAGCTGCAGCTGTGGGGCTGGTGAGTGCGAGTGTTTAAACAGGCTGGTATTACACAGGAAACGGCCACCTCCATGGGGCCCCCGCAGGCCTGGAACATGGGGTCATTGTGTTTGGCGTTCAGCGCGTGGGAAGGGGGGTGCGTGCGAGGAGGCCCCAGGCAGCCCCACGGTACTCGGGGATCCCTTCCTGCAAGCCTCCGGAGCCCAGGCCTCGCCCCCAACCCAGGTTAGTTTCGGAAGAGAGTCCTTCCCCCTACCCCCGCCCCGACCATCCATGCCCCACTTCCTTCGTCTCCAGGCTGTGCCCCCATTTCAGCCTCCCAGTCACCCTGACCTGCTCTGGCTGGGCAGTCTCCCTGCCCTTGGAGCCCAGGAATGCAAGACGAAGGAAGGAAAAGACATTGCCTGGCTTTGCTGGGAGAAGGGCGGCAGATAAAGGTGGGCAGTCCTCACCCCACCCGGGCCCTTCCTCCTGCAGCCTGGCAGTCCCAGAAAACGGGGTCTTTGCTGCTCTGTCCAGGAGGGCGTGCTTTGGGGAGAAGGCAGCTATTCTCCCTGCCTGGTTCGGGGTTGCCCAGCACCAAGGCAGTGCACCCATCCTCGCCCAAGGAGAACTGCCCTGTGGCCTAGAGCATTGCTCTTGGGGGCCCTTCCTTGCTCTCACACCCTTCTCAAGGTCAGGTAGTGAGCAGGTGCCCAGGGGACAGAGCTCCCGCTTTGTGTGCAGAAGGCCCAAGGCTCAGCCCCCGGGGCAGCTCTGGGAAGGGCTAGTGGAGTATCCCCCCCTCTCTGAACCCCTGGAGAGCCATTGCTGCCAGCCAAAGTACTGCGCTCGGTGGTGCAGTCCAGTCCAGCCGGGGGTCAAGCAGCTGTTCTTGTGAAATCCACCCTGAATTCAGGACCGTCAGGCCCGGGACCTTGCATTTGAGGGAAGGAGGTGCAGCTCAGGAACGAAGTGCCTGAATTGCACGGAGAAGGAGTCTGCTTCGGGAAGGGCTGAGGGTGCCCCTGCCAGAGACCCTGGAAAGCCACTTCTGCCAGTCCATATAGGCAATGACAGCATAGGAGGAGCCCTGCCGTATCAGGCCAGTGGCTCACCTGGCCCAGCCTCCTGTCCTCCCAGTGGCC
Source organism: Podarcis filfolensis (assembly GCF_964270895.1). Classification (NCBI taxonomy): domain Eukaryota; kingdom Metazoa; phylum Chordata; class Lepidosauria; order Squamata; family Lacertidae; genus Podarcis; species Podarcis filfolensis. Next base: position 660,592 of record NC_139618.1, read on the forward strand.
AACCAGACGTCTCAGGGGGGAATCTGAAAGCAGGATCTGAGCCCAAGAGCCTCTGAAGCAGAGCCGTTGTGGCTCGTAGCCTGGGGTCTCTGCCTCCCTCTGCTGCCGCCTCCCAGCCTCCTGCCCCAGGCGGGTGATGGTGGGGGACTCACACTGCTGGTGGGGGCTGCCAGCGGGGGTGGGAGCATCAGGCCGCCTAAAGCCTGGCCAAATCCTTCCTCCCCGCGCCCCATGGGCAGCAGCATCGCACGTCGGAGGTGGCCCAGAGCTGTCCTCTTGCATCCGGCCCTTGTCTCTGCAGCCAAGGCCCCAAGGATAAGCTCAGGGCCGTGGGGCAGCGCAGGGCGGGGGGGGCAGCACCGTTGCTCATATACGTTTCCTCTGGTGCGGATCTGGAGGGGGGGCAGTTCGTGGAAAGTTCAGTTCCTTTTAACCCTCCAGGCTCTGTTTATTTTCAAGCTGGTAGCGCAAGCCAAGCCTTTTCCCATTACATCATGGGGGACCCTTGGACATCGTCCGCCCGCGCGCCCCCCCCAAAAGCCCCACATATTTACTCCTGTTTCTCTCTGTGTGCGTTTTCCACCTTTTAAATGTTTCTGACAGCCAGACCTGGCCGGGGCAAAGTGGGGAGGGGGAGCCACGATCTGGGGGCCCCCTCCTCCCTGCCTCCCTCCCTCCGACCAAGGCTCTGGGGGCGCAGGCAGGCGCTGATGGTGTGCTGGGCTTTGATTAATGGCAGCTCATTCCGCCCAGCTCCCAGGACACTCTTGAAAACAAGATGTTTCGTTTCAATGCAAGGCTTTTCTCTCTCCTCCCCCCTTCCCGCATGTTGATTCCAGCAAATAAATGAGTGCAGATTGTCCACCTGGAGCCACTTGCTGGGGGGGGAGGTGTTGGGGTGGGGGGCTTGTCGTAGGCCCCGAGGATGGAAGACCTTCCCTGGTTCCAGGGTGAGCGGGCACAGAGAGAGAGGGCAAGGAGGGGGTTCCCTTTCCCTGCCACCACTGGAGTGACCCTTTTCTCTGGTCCCACGGCGAAAAACGTCCCTCTTGAAAGCGAACACTTTTTGAAAAGAGGTTTGAGGAGTGAGCATGAGAACATGACCCCCTGCTTCTGCAAACTGACCCTCATTGTCCTTGGCCGGCTGCTTCCAACAATATTTATTTACTCATTCGTTTTTGGCATTTCTGGTCCACCTTTTTCTCCGAGGAGCGTCCCTGGTTCTCCCCCTCCTCATTTTAATCCTGGCAACAACCCAGTGGTGCAAGGTGGGTTGAGCTGAGAGAGGCAGTGACCCCAAGGTCATGCCCAGCTGTGCCCCTTTCCTCTCCCTGCTCACCCACCCCCAACCACAGCTACACCTTAGGAAGGACTGCCACGTCCTGCACCACTGAGACTCCTCCCGTTTTCCATCACTTCAAGAATACAGTCCTTTGCAAGGCACCCAGTTAACGTTTTGTCGTTGGGCAGGGGGTCAGTATCGTCCACAACTCCCTCTTGGGGCTGCAATCCTTAATGCAGGCTCGGTGGGGAGCAAGCCCTCCAAGTGAGCTCCTGTGCCAGGTCCCTCTGGAGCCCAAGATGGCAGCTGCAGGTGACATTGCCAGCGTTGTGCAACCGGGCGAGATTGCTTTGAGAATTGGAATAAAAAATGGCTGTCTGTCGCCTGGGTTTCTTTAGCTGCAATTCCTGCATTGCAGGGGGCTGGACTAGAGGACCCTTGGGGTCCTTCACGACCCTATGATTCCCTAGGGGCTTTTAAACAGAGCTTGCATCAGCGGTGATTCCTGTGTTGCAGCGGGTTGTGCTGGATGATCCTCGGGGGTCCCTTCCAACACCACAATTCTGCGAAAAGTGCTGCAAAGGGAGCACAACTTGCTTGGCCCATTTCCACCCTTTTTGATTGCTTTGCATCATTTTTTCTGCTTCCTCTTCCCCTGCCCAGCCTGGCTTCTGAGGTTTCCCCAGCCGTGGTGACATGCTCTTCCAGGCACCTCTTTGCACCACTTGAAAGAGTTCCCAAATGGCACTCTCTGTTCTCACCCTCGGCTCTGCGGGGTGTGAGAGCCACCCACATGCTGCACACACCCCTCACCCTCCTCCCCAGGGTGCCTTTGAGGGTGAAGCTGCGGCCAGAAGCGAAACTGGTGTCAGGATGCCAGCAAACACCCCCACCTCGCCTTTCATGTCTCTCTCTCACGACATACCTGAAGCTGAATGTCGGGAGAGTCAGGGCAGACGAAAGAAAGCCCTTCTTCAGAGTTGAACTGTGGAACTCCCTGCCACAGGAGGCAGTGATGGCCACCAACCTGGATGGCCTTAAAAGAGCATTGCACAAACACATGGAGGAAGAGGAGGAGGCTTTGGAGGGCTCCTCGCCAAGGTGGCTGTGCTCTGCCTCCACGGTCGGAAACTGGTGCTTCCGAATGCTGCTTGCTGGCAACTGCTACCCACAGTTTAATGGGGATGCTTCCGGGAGTTGAAGCTGGATATAGGAAGCTACCATCCAGGTCAGTTTTGCCTACACGGACTGGCAGCATCCCCTGGAGGTGTCTTTCCCAACCCTCCCCAGGGATGACGCAGTTGGGGTTTGAAGCTGGAGCCTTCTGCATGCAGAGCAGGTACTCAGGGGCCACGGCCAGCCCAGTTTGGCCCTCAACTGGCCCACAGCTGTTGTCATGCTTCCGCCAGGAGCCAGCGTGGCTCCAATAGCAAGTGAGGAGAGTGGGCACCCAGTGGGTGCCCAAGAGCCTGGCACTCTCCACCAGACTCGGAGCAACTTATCCTTCCCTTCGCTGTGCTTTCCCTTTGCTCTCTCTGCAAGATCCTTCCCCAACCGGACAAAGCCTGTTCGTTTTGGCCCCTTTAGCCTTAAAGGTGTGCATGTGTGTGTGCCCCTTGTGTCCCTGGGCCTCCCCCTTTCCTCTTTGCTGTCTTCCGTAGAGTCCATGTTGAGCTCAGTAGTTGAGAGACAGTGGCGGTGTAGTGGTTAGAGTCCAGCACTGGGGCCTGGGAGAGACCAGGGTTCAAATCTCCGCTCGGCCATGAAGCACACAGAGTGACCTTGGAGGCCAGCCCCTCTTGCCTCTCAGCCTGAGCCACCTTGCTGGGACGGAGGAGAATGGCATGTATCCCCTTGAGCTCATTGGAGAAGAGAGTGGGGTAGAAATGCAATAGATAATGGGGAAGAGGCCTCTCCAGCCTATGTGACATGGGGGGCAGGCATCTTTTAGGGGAAGGGGAAGGGGTGCCCTCGCCTTCCCAGCCCTGCAGGGAAGTTGCATCTCCTGAGCAAGAGTGTCTGCGGTGTCCTGGGGATGGGGGTCTCTCCTGCCTTGCTCAGCTCCCCCCTCCTTCTCCCCACCCTGCAGGGTCTCGGTGGACGTGTGGGCCACCCTGGCCGACTTCTGCAACATCCTGACGGCCGTGAACCAGTCGGAGGTGCCGCTCTACAAGGACCCGGACGAGGACCTGGCCCTGCTCAGCCTGGAGGAGGACCGCCTGCTCTCGGGTTTCGTCCCGCTGCTGGTTGCCCCCCAGGAGCCCTGCTACGTGGAGAAATCCTCGGACAAGGTCAGGGCCGGGGCACGGCGCCCCTCCTCCTCCTCTCTGTCTCCCCCCTCCGCAACCCTCCAGGCCGTTTCTTCTTGGGAAGCATTTTTGTGCAAACGGAACACGATTAAGTCATTGAGAAAAGGGTGTTAAGGGAAAATATCGACCTTTTAGCCGCTGACATCCCGCTCTGTGTCATGAAAAACCCTCTTGACTTCCTTTTGCTGTGTGTGTGTGTGTGTGTGTGTGTGTGTGTGTGTGTGTGTAAGAGAGAGTGTGTGTGAGAGTGTGTCTGTGAGTGCGCTCGCTGGCATGCCGTAGATACGGTCATTTCCTCCCTTGTTTAAAGAGCGCAGCTTGCGTTGGCAGCTCTCTGCAGCTCCTCCAAATGGCTTGCATCACGCTCCTCCGCGCAGCCTCCTCCTCTCCCCCCTCCCCGCCCCGACTGCAGAGCCCTGCGTGAGGAGGAAGCCGGCCAGATCTATCTCTCTTCCTCTAAAGACCGGGCGATAAAGAAGGTTGGCGGGGAAGTGAAAAGAAGCACCCAGTGGGGGTGATGGGGGGGCCTGCCAGACCTCCTGCAGCTTCCCTTGCCCCACCAGCAGCAGCTCTCTGGGGTTCATAGAATTGTAGAGTTGAAAGGGATCCCCAAAGGTCCTCTAGCCCACCCCCTGCAAAGCAGGAATCACAGCTGAAGAATCGCTGGCAGGTGGCCACCCAACCTCCATTTAAAGGCCTCCAAGGAAGGACCTTCAAGGGAGTCCTCTCCACTGCTCAGTGGCTCTTAACATCAGAAAGTTATTCCTGATGTTCGGTCAGAATCTCCTTCCTTGTCACTCATCCTCGCCTCCGGAGCAGCAGAATACAAGCTTGCACCATCTTCCATGTGACAGCCCTTCCATATCTGAAGCTGGCTCTCATGTCACCTCTCCCTTTCCTCTTTTGTAGAACATAAGACTGGCCTGCAGGATCAGGCCAAAGGGCACCCATCTCATCCAGCGTCTTGTTCTCATATCGGCAAACCAGATTCCCCAATAGGAAACCCTCAAGCAGGACTTGAGCGCGAGAGCAGCTCCTCTCCCCTCTTGTGGTATCCAGCACCTTTGTTGCTTGTTGTTTAGTCGTTTAGTCGTGTCCAGCTCTTCGTGACACCCTGGACCAGAGCACGCCAGGCACTCCTATCTTCCACTGCCTCCCGCAGTTTGGTCAAACTCATGTTCGTAGCTTTGAGAACACTGTCCCACCATCTCGTCCTCCGTCGTCCCCTTCTCCTTGTGCCCTCCATATTTCCCAACATCAGGGTCTTTTCCAGGGAGTCTTCTCTTCTCATGAAGTGGCCAAAGTATTGGAGCCTCAGGTTCAGGATCTGTCCTTCCAGTGAGCACTCAGGGCTGATTTCCTTAAGAATGGAGAGGTTTGATCTTATTGCAGTCCATGGGACTCTCAAGAGTCGCCTCCAGCACCAGAATTCAAAAGCATCCATTCTTCGGCGATCAGCCTTCTTTATGGTCCAGCTCTCACTTCCATACATCACTACTGGGAAAACCATAGCTTTTCTATACGGACCTTTGTCAGCAAGGTGATGTCTCTGCTTTTTTTTTATTATTTTTTTGCTTTTTTTGGGGTGCAACTCTAGACCCTGCACAGCCCGCCAACACTTGGCCTGAAATCGAGGCCTCTCTTAGCACCCATGTCCTATGAAGATGACACCTCCTGAGTTGGGATTGGGAGCTCTCCTCTTTGGACCTTGGATAGGAACAAAAGGAGAGCCTGCTGGATCAAGCCCATTGCCCATTTGGCCCAGCACCCTCTTCTCACTCATGAGATGCCCTAAAGGCAAACCCTGAGACTGAGAAGCATCACCGCCTGTGACCGTGGAGTCAGAGCAGAGTCATTAGAGTGAATAACCATCAATAGTTTTATCCTCCTCCATGGATTTGTCCAATCCTCTTATAATGCCATCCAAGCGGGTGTCCATCCCTGCCTCCTGTGGAAGAGAGGTCCATAGCTCATGAAGAAGGACTTGCTTTCATCTGCCCTGAATCTTCCAGCTCTCAACTTCATCCCATGTCCCTGCCTTCTGTATGTAAAAAAAAAATGCTGCCCCCAAGAGCTTTACCCCTCGAATCCTAGTCTTTGGGCAGGAGGCTAGGCCAGTGGCGGCTGCCCCGTTCTGGGCTGCAGACCTCTGGCTTTGGCTACCGAGTGTCCAGCTGGCAAGGTGCGGGGGAACGGGAAGGGCTAATGCCTTTTGCACACTGGAGCACAGGGGGTCTTGAAACCCGAACCGTCCCCTAAGCATGTCACATGTTAATAGCAAAAAAAAGGAAGAAGAAAGGAAAGAGAGGTTTTTAAATACCCATAATAAAAAAGGCCAGGAGCCCCTCCCACCCCCACCCCGAGGTCCCAGCAAAGGCCCCCAGCAGAAACCAGGCTGTGTTTTTCTCATTTGCAGGACCAGCCAGAGAGGAGAGTTCCCCCCTCCTCCCCCTCCCTATATCCTTGCAGCAGCCTGTTTCTCCTGCTGTATCTGCTACGGGGGGCAACGGGGGGCGGTCTCCTTTTCATGCACCAGGCCCCTTTCGTTGTGCAGTCGCAAGCAATGTGCCCAGGGATGGGGTTGCCTCCTTCAGATCCAGGGTGGAAGCAAGAGTTCCTCTCTCTCTGCTTTTATTTTTTGGCCTGTGCAATATTATATCCTGAATGGATTATGGAATATTACATTTATTTGATATGAAGTTGTTTATTTTAATGTTACATTTTTTAATTATGTCTTAGTTGGATCAGACGGGTACACAACCTGTGTTGTGTATTTTGTTGTTTCTGCGGCTTGTAAAGCGCTTTGCATATGGTCCCTCTCTCCAGCAGCAGGTTGGACTAAATGAACTCTGGGGTGCCCTTTCTGCCTCTGTGATGCAGGTGTCCCTTACAGGGAATGCTGCAGCCTCTGAGTGCGCTGCCTCTGCTTTTGGCTTGGGGGAGACAGGATGACACCCCCGGCAAATACTTCTTGTGCACTCAGCAAGGGGCGACTTGTGGCAAGTGGAACCTTATTTTTTTTAGTTACAGATAGGTAGCCGTGTTGGTCTGCCATAGTCAAAACAAAAAAATTTTTTTCCTTCCAGTAGCACCTTAAAGACCAACTAAGTTAGTTCTTGGTATGAGCTTTTGTGTGCATGCTTCTTCGTGTATCTGAAGAAGTGTGCATGCACACGAAAGCTCATACCAAGAACTAACTTAGTTGGTCTTTAAGGTGCTACTGGAAGGAAAAAAATTTCTTATTTTTTTTGTAAAGCTTTAATTTATTTATATAATGTATATAAGACAGAGAACAGTTACAACAACGGGTAAAGATGAAAAAATGAAAAACAAAACTATGAAACAGGCACTTTGAATGAGTACAGTTGCACATGGGTGAAAATTGCACAGTCCCAAGTAAAGAATATCAGTTTTGTCTGATCTTCTAGATTTGCCAGGCTTGGACCAAGAGTTGTCTTGAAAGTGATACTTCCTTTGTATATGTAACAATGGAATTTCAAACCATATTCAAAGCATCTAGAGGTTCTAGCCTTTCTCAAAAACTCAAAGTGTGCCTAATTTTCTCCATTCCAGCTTTGTTCCAGAGGGTACCAAATATAAGATTTTGGGCCGTTTTCTGTTGAGTTGCAATGACTGTTTCAGCTGCCGAGGTCAATTCTTTTGACAGTGTTCAGCAATATTAATTCTGGATGACAAACAATCGTTTGCTTTGTAATATTTATCATTTCCATCAAAATCATGGATGTTTTAGCTGAGATTCCTGCATTGCAGGCGGTGGGCCTGGATGTCCCTTGAAATCCTTACCAACTCGACAATTCTGTGATTGTATGAAAATTAAATTTTTTAAATCTGAGGCCAGCCTTGCATTGAGACGAAGGAGAGGCGAGCCCTGGAGAAAACCCGCAGGAGCGTCTCTGACTTGGAGGGGAAAGAGGAGCTAGGATTGGGGGGGGGCAGACTGAACTGAGCCATAAATCTCGGGTGCGGAATCCGAGGGAAAAGGCTCCCACCTGGAAGTCTCGGGCGGCTGCCGAAGGTTCCCTTTCTGGGGCGCCCCAGATTTGCGGGAAGCAGAGGCTCTGTCGGCCCCTCGTAATTGATGTCCGCTGGAGCTGGGGCTCTGCCAGGCTTGCGTTGGCCGGGCGCCAGCGTTCTGTAATTTCGGAGCCAGGTGTGAAGCGATTTCTGTTCCGTCTTGTTCCCAAGCACCTACAGAAGCCTCTCGCGTCCCACTGAGGCGGGGGGGAGGGTCTGCTCCAGCCTCCAGGAAGGAAACAGCTGTGCAGGTAGAAAGACGGGAAGACGACGGGGAGGGGGTGAGGAAACGGCCCAGCGGCAACAGAGTGCTTCTTGCACCCAGGTGCGATGACACAAGGCTGGGTGCCTGCCAGGGGGCACCCAGCCAGGCATGCGCCCACGAGGAAGAGCCCCCTTGCACTGTGAGGAATTGTGGGGTGGAGAGGAGGGGCTGAGTCCCCCTCTACTTTGCCCACCTTGCAGGCTGTGGGCTCCTCTTTCTATCCCAGCCTTGCGGTGCCTCTCCGGAGCCTCACCTGCTCTTAAGAACCAAAGAAGAGTCTCGCTTCTGGATCAGGCCAAAGGGAGCCCATCTAGGCCAGCATTCTGTCCTCACAGTGGCCAACCAGGTGCCTCTTATAGGAAATTCTGTTGGCTTTGGTACCCCCGCAAGCCTTGGTCTGTCTGAGCCTGCTGACATCCCGCCTCCCTCTTCACTTTGGCTGGTCCTGTCTTGGCCACGTAAGAGCAGGTTGCTATTAGCATAGTAGCATACAGAGGGAACACTGTAGGGCTGGGATGTTCAGTTGCTTAATCTAAAACAAAAGCCCCATAATGCGCTTTTGAAAAGGCGCCCCTGGTTAATCAGGCAACAAATGCACATTACTTCATAGAAACCACCAGAGCAACCTTGCAGATGTCAGTGATAAGATGGTCCCTCCGCTCAGGCTTACAATCTAAAAAGTCACAGCATGAAAGGAAAAGCTGTTGGAAGGGAGGAGGGAAAAAGCAGGCACCAGGCACTGTTCCTTAAAGTTACAGAATTTATGTCATGGCCAGCTGGAATGGAAAGATTTCAAGAAAACGAGGAGGCAAAGGGAAGAGGGCTCTGGTGCTCTGGTCCTGCTTTCCGCAAGGCAGGTGGAGAGGCTCTGCAGGTGTATACAAATTGAAACTTCAAACTCAGGTGTCTTTAAATAGAAGCAACTGGGGACATATGGGTGCCCAAGCTGGCATTAATCTGGCAGGAGGGAATGTCCTTGAGGACTAGCAAAGTCTGGCATCCCACCCCACAAAAGCTCGCTCACCTTGCCAGCTTGGATCCCAGCAAGCCTCTTGGCCAAGAATGATGCTGGACTCAGCAGCTTTTCTGCCTTCTCCCTTCCAGGGGCTGCTGGTCCTCTGGAAAGATCGTTAGGGGATCCCAGAGTGCTTAATGAAGTGGTGAAAGGGGAGGGGCAGTGAGCACCAGTGAGGGGCAGGTGGAGAGGAGGAGAAGGATTAGGCGCTGCTCAGACACTCACCCTCCTTGCAGGCCTCCCTATGGCTGGGAGCAAAGGAGCCAAGGGATCGACTTCCCTTCCAAAGGCCTTTAGGCATCCCTCACAGAGGGCAGATCTCCAGGCAAACTCATGGAGGTGAGGAAGGCTCTCAGTGGTCCCAAGCCCCAAGGGCTCTCTTCTCCCTCCAGCGCCAGATGATGTAAATGCCTCTGAGACACCCAAGTGGGGACTGCTGTTGCGCTCAGGTCCTGCTTGCTTGCGGGCTTCCCATGGGGGAATCTTGTTGGCCATGGCGATGGTGGATTAGATGGGCCCTCTTTGGCCTGATGCAGCAGCCAGGCTCTTCTTGTGCTGTCTGCATACTGTCTCCAGCACCAGAGGCCCCATTCCTCTGAATGCCTGTTACTGGGGAATCCCTAGCAGGAGAGCCCTTCTCTTAAGCTCTGGTCCTGATGGCTCTCGGGCTTCCCATTGGGTCTTCTGCTTGGCCACTCACAGAATCAAGGAATCATAGAGTTGGAAGGGAATCTCAGCTGAAGCATCCAAGACAGAGGGCCATCCACCCGCTGCTTAAAAACCTCCAAGGAGAAGGTTCAGGAAAAAAGCAACTGAAACGATCAAGGGGATGTATTGGTTCCCCTGGGAGGAAAGGTCAACTTTTTAATTTAGAGAAAAGGCAAGAGCTGACATGACAGAAGTGCATTGAATTATGCCCGGCATGAGGAAAGTGGCAGGGGAAAGTTTTGCTCTTCTCATAACTTGCGAAAATCCAAGGAGCGGAAAGTTGGAACGTTCAGGACAGATAGAAGGAAGAGTTTCCTCATGCAGCAGGGCACAGTTAATCTGTGGAACTCCCTTCCACAGGAGGCAGGGATGGCCACCAACTGGGATGGCATTCGACAAATTCATGGAGGACAAGAGGGCTATTGATGGCTACTGGCCATGGTGCCTAGGCTTTGCCACCATGGTTGGAGGCAGCCATGCTTCAGAAAACCAGTCGCTGGAATCCCCAGGAGGGAAGAGGGCTCTGGGGCTCTGGTCCTGCTCACAGATTCCCAGGCATATATCTGGCTGGCCCCTGTGAGGACAGGAGGCTGGGCTCGGTGGGCCACTGCCCTGATCCAGCAGACTCTTTCTTACTCAGGCCCTGAGCCTTCCCAGCGCTCCTCCCACCCCCAATCTCCTTTGGATCGGAGCACCCAGCGGCCCCTCTCTTGTGTCAGCTGCATCTTGGGAGGAGCTGGCGGCCGGCCAGGTGTCATCACTTGCGGCAGTGCCCCTGCCGTGGGGGGGGGGGAGGCGCGAGATAAGATCAGTCGCTTGAGGTGATGGCACCGTTTCAAATAAACCAGGCATGACCCAGAGCTCCCACTTCAAATGGGGGAATGGAATTGCTTCATCCGCTTGACAGCTCGCTCCGCGGAATGAAATTTATCTCCCCTTAATTGCCTCGGATCCCCAGAGAGAGGCTGCGTACGGTAATTCCGAGGAGATAATTAACATCAAATTTAAAAAATATGCGGCTCCGTGGCAAGGATCCGAGGGCCGAGCTGGGAAGGCACAGCCAGAGGTGCCCCCACCTCCGGGAGAGCTGATAGAGTGGCCACAATTGTGGGGGGCATGTGCTCAAGGTTGGGGGTGCAGCTTCTCCCCGGAAGTGATGGAGCACCCCACCTATGCTTTTGGAGGGGGGCACAAGGATCAGGACCACCCCCTCCCTGGTCCTTCCAGCAGGAAGCAGGTGCTTTTTGGGCTTGCAAGCCAGGCCTCTTTGGAGGCTCAAGGCAGGGCCAACTTCCTGCCCAGAGAGAGAGTGGCCTGGGCAACTTCAGACAGTGTGTGGGACGTCCCGGCTTCCCCTCTTCTGCCCATCCTGACCACCGGCCTCTGCATCCTCTCTCAGTCCTTGCTCAGGACCAGGAAGGAGCCTCCCTTTGTGCTGGCACTGCTGGACAGAAGAGCTCTGGAGGTGCCTTGGAGTGGGGTGTGTACTGCATGACTGTGCTGTCAGCCTCCAGAGTGGGCCACCAGCCCTGGCAGGCAGCACGGCCAGTGGGCAGGGATGGAGTTGGGAGTTGTAGTCCCGGAGGGTGCCCCCTTGGCTGCCCCTGCTCCAGAGTCCCTGCCTGCAGCCTCCAGGTTGCAGAGTCACCTGAGGTGGCTTTTCAACAGCAGCACTTAACCTCCATCCAAATACATTTGTTTGCTAATAGGATTTCTTACCATAAGGTCCCGGGGCAGGTTTCAACCCTATAATTATGCAATTACCAAAACGTTTATGAAGCCGTTACAATTAGAGAACAAGCGAAATAGATGAGAGCAGCATCTAAATTGCACCCATAGAGTTGAGTCCCTCCGAAGGTCCAACCACCAATGGTTAGGTAGATCTCTGCAGAGAGGGACTTCCGGAATTTAGGGGGTCCTGCAGAGAAAGCCCCTCTCCTAGGCTGGCGTTCCCCACATCTCTGAGGGTGGCAGAACTGTTCTGAATACCAGTTGGAAACCACAGGAGCAGAGAGTTGCTCTTGTGCTCCAATTGTGCTTGCAGGTTTCCCATAACGAGCACCTGGTTGTCCACAGTGAAAACAGGATGCTGGACGAGATGGGCCATTGCCCTGACCCAGCAGGCTCCTCTTGGGCTGTTTTTAAGTGGCAAGTTCCTAGTCCTCATAATCCTCTGAGAACAGGATGCCAGACTCAATGGCCTCAACCAGCAAGCTCTTCTTATGGAAGCCATAGAAGGGGAGAATGCTCTTGGGTTGGGGACATGAAATGTTACTATTCATTTATAATATGTCCCCTTCCAGCATTGACAATATATCCAGAGGCAGCAAGCTCTGTTGTGCAATGGGCAAGTTGCACGAGGTCTGCATAGGGTGGGCGAAGGTGCCCAACACCCGCCATTCGGATGACCCCTCCTGAGAGTTTGCACAGCCTTGTCTCAAAAGAGGTGCCTCCAGGCAAGCTTGGCTTCCTTTAGACTCCAGCAGCATCTATAAGCTGGTGGTGGTGCTGGTTTGGGGTTTGCTTTTTTAAAAAAAGTACTGAAATTGGAGCAAATTTGCATTTGAAAGCTGGCGTGAGTCCCCCTCTGATTCTCTTGAGGGAACCTGCACAGTCCCTTTGATGTCCTCACCTCCCTTGGATCTACATCAAGGAGCCTCCCGAGGGGAGAGAAGCAGAGCCTCTGGCTTGGTGGGGAAATATTTGCACCTGGTTGCCGGGGTGTCAAGAGCAGGGTCACCAGGAGGCAACTGGGGGGAGAGAGAGGCAGCCCTCCAGGCAGAAGGTGTGAGCTTCCCTCTGCAGAGAGGGAGAAGCCTGCACCTCCATGAGGGCTGGCCTCTTGCTGGGGGGAACAACCCTGTCAGCATGGAGAAGGAGGAGGACAGGGCTTATTGTAGGCCCTGGGCCCAAACCTCCTCAGCTTTTCTCTGAGCAAATTCTGGTCAGATAAAGGACTGCTTCACGCGGCACAGGCAAACTGTGGAACTCCCTCCCACAAGAAACAGTCATAGCCACCAGTCTGAATGGTTTTAAAGAGGACTGGAGAGATTCATGGAGAAGGAGAGGGCTGTTGATATTCACTCGCTGTGGTGGCTCTGCTCTGACTGCCCAGTCAGAGGCAGCAATGCTTCTGAGTGCCAGTGGCTGGAAACCTCAGGAGGAGAGAGTGCGCCTCTTGGGCTCAGATCCTGCTTGTGAGTTTCCCTTTGGGGCATCTGGTTGGCTGCCATCCATGAGAAAAGGATGCTGGACCAGGTGGGCCATTGACCTGACCCCGCAGGCTCTGCACAAACACCTGACCTCCCTCCCTCTCCAGAATATTATTAACATGAGGTGTAGAAAGTGGGAAGTCCCAGCACCATTTGTGGCAATGCTCGTGAGCCCACTCAGAGCATCCAGGACTGTGACCCTGTTTGTCCTCCAAATTCCTCCCTTCCTATGGGTGGCTTCTGGAAATGGTTTCTGGTAATGCCTCTCCCCCAAGATTCAAGGTGAATTGGGGTGTAGGGTGCAGGAAGGTGCCGCAGAGTACTCCTGCTTGGCATGCAGAAGGAGGTCCCAGGCTCAGTCCTCCAGTGGCATCTGCAGGTTGGGCCTGGGGAGGGATGGAGGCTCCCTCCTACATCCAGGGGAACTGTCTCTCTCTCTCTCCCAGGGGCAGAAGCAACCCAGAGCAGCCCCAATCCCTGCAGGAACCCCCTTCCAGTTCTGTGAATCTTTAGCTGTGGTGGCAGGGGGCTGGACTAGATGACCCTTGGGGATCCCTTCCAACTCTATGGTTCTGTTATTTATTTTCAGCACCCTTACAGCCCCCCCCCCAAGCTTTCTTCCCTGGGCTTCGTGCAGGGACTTGCTCTATGGCACTGCTGCTGGTGGTTCTCCCTGGTGTAATGAATGAGCTGTCAAGCCAGGAGTGAGCGCCTCTTCTTCCTCCTGGCAAAGGCTCCCTTTTTCACACCCTTCTGCATGGAGGTAGAGTCCCTCTCCGTTGGGGTGAGAGGAGAGGAGGGTGCCTTACCCCTGAGCTACAGTTCCCTCCTCAAAGGACGTCTGCCAGGGATGCTTGGGGGCACCTTTCAGGGGCAGGGTGGCACGCTTGGCTCCTTCTGGCTCCACAGATCTGCCCCACAATAGTCCCTCCAAGATGGGGCTTGAGCCTGGTTCTCTGGTCGCTCTCTGGACCTTGCCAGTGGCCTACCTAGTCCAACATCCTGCTCTCACAATGGCCAACCAGATGCCTGAATGGAAAACCCACAGGCAGAGCCCTTTCCGCTCCTGTGGTTTCCCGCAGTTGGCATTCGGTAGCATTGCTGCCTCCCCACCCCTTCATCTGGGGTGCCCTGTTGTGGGGTGACATGGAGAAGAAGCAGGGTTGCAGAACATTCCTCCCCTGTCCTCCTTCATGGCAAGTATCTCTCTTTCCAGGACGCTCCGTGCCTGGGGAAGAGACGCAGCTGGCAGCAGTGAGTGGGGAGAAATGTGCATCTTGGGGCGGATAAGACAATGGGCTGGAAAATCTTTCCTGCTCTTTGCTGGCAGGAGGACCTGCCTGGGGAGGCAGCCGGTAGGAGAAGCCTCATCTGGAGAAAGAGAGAGAGAAAGAGAGAGAGAGGTCTTGCCTGGCCCACGGGCAGCGGAACAAACTACGCCCAGGTTTGCAGCTGGCCAGCTGTGGCCCATCCCCACCTCCCATCTCCTGTCAGAGGCTCGGAAACGCTGAGCTAACTCCGATCAAGGCTTGAGATTTGTTGTTGAAGGTGCAGGGCGGGGGGAAGAGGACGTGGAGAGGTGCCTGCCCAGCTGGGCTCTCTGCAGATTTGAGATGGATTGCGGAGTCGCAGCTCCCTGAAATGTGGGATGTCCCTCTCGAGCCAGAGAGCCAGCGAGAGAGCCCATCAACCCTGCCTTGAACTCCCAGAGCTGAGCCTCTCCCCGTTTCTCTGGCCTGCTCCCCCCACCCTCCTGGTGCCCCCGCCTCCTCCTCTCTGGGTCCCTGCAGCAACTCCTTGGAACGCTCCTGCTCCTGCTCCACCAGCACTGGTAATGTCTGGCCAGCGGTTCCGCCAAGAGCTAGATCATGTTGAGGGCGTGGAGGGGAGGGAGGGGAAGGAGGGGGGCTTCCTCCCCTCCGACCCTCTCCTCCTCCGGAGGAACCAGGGAGGAGGAAGAACAGGCACGGAAAGGATGGATCCAGGCCCCTGGACAGGCCCCGGCCACCTTCGGAAGGCGTTCAGCCCTTGAAAAAGACACGTCCCAGCGCCTGTGAATAGGAGGGAGGCAGAGCAAGTGCCCAGATTAAGACCTGCCGCTCGCCCAAGGCTGAAGCAGCAGGGAGGCGCTTTTGTGGTGTCCGGACAGGAAGTGAAAGCTCCCTCAGTCTCTCTCTCTCTCTGCCCTTGTAAAGCCTCCCCAGGTCACCCTTGACTCTTCCTGTTCTGCCGAGGTTGTCCATAGTTGCAAGATTTGGGACAGATAGAACAAAGTCCTTCTTCACGCAGCACACAGTTAAACTGCGGAACTCGCTCCCTCAGGAGGCAAAGATTGCCACCAACTTGAATGGCTTTCGAAGAGGAGGAGGCACATTCCTGGAGGAGGCTACTAGCCCCCAGGGCTCAGCTCTGCACAGCCAGAGGTAGCGATGCTTCTGAATGCCAGTTGCTGAAAAGAGCAGGCAGGAGGGGAGAAGGCTCCTGTGTTCGAATCCTGCTTGCAGGTTTCTCCCAGGCATCTGGTCGGCCCCTGCGAGAACAGGATGCTGGACTAGATGGGCCACTGGCCTGATCCAGCAGGCTCTTTCTTCTTAGGTGGGTGCTGCTCCATGGCTGCCGCAAGCACTTCCTGCCACTGCAGGATTCTGCATCTGTTTCAGGTTTTGGCAGCAGCAGAATTAGAAGCTTGGGTTTGTTTGAGTCTGCCAAGGAGGTTTGACAGCATGTGGGCAGCAGCCACCACAGTCGTGGAAAACAGCGAGGCTTTTGTGGCTGGGCTGGGGAGCCTGTGCTTGCCTGCAGTGGCTCTTTGGCCTTCCCCCACCATTGCATATTGTGCAAGCGCTGCTTTGTTTGCGTGACTCGGAAACGGTTGCAGAGGATTCAGCCTTTTTTTGCAGAACAGCATTTTGATGACTTGTTGGTAGCTCAGCGGAACGCTGCCCCCAAATGCCACGCCTCCACCCCTTCTGCTGAGCCTGCACCTTCTGGTGCCCTCTCTGGCAGGGACTTGCCCTGGAAGTGGGCGAGCCAGAGCGCCAGTGGGGATGAGGCCGCTCTCCTGCTTCCCAGATCATCCTGCCCACCTCTTTTGCCAGGCTTGCACCCACGTTCTCCTCCCCCAGGGACAGAGCAGCTGCCTGGTGCTCCTCCTGCAGGTGGGATTCAGCCCAGCCCTGCAGCTCAGGGTGGCCAGCTTGCCAGCCCTTGCGCCACTCCTGCCGCAGAGCCCCGAAGGCCTGCCATGACCTCAGGGGGTGCCTCTCCCATTGCTCAGGGCCAGACCTCCAGCCAGGAGTGGGCGGCAAATAGGCCCGTTGCTCAGTGGTTCCCAAACTTTTTCAGGCCCCCACCCCCTTGTTTCCACAAACTCCTCCCCAGAGCCCCCTACCCTATAAAAAGCATTATTCAGCATAGTGGTCTTCCCGAACACAATGAAATTCATAACAGGAACAATTGGTTGCACATTTATTCAAAATCCAGTTGGAACTATTTAACTTAATTCAACAAAACGGGTGAATTTGATGCAGTGAAACCAGCTTTCCCAGTCCGACAGTCCTTTGCACCTCCAGTGCCCCTCTGCTGCCCCCTTGCCAGGAAACTGCACTGCCCCCAAGGGGTGACACCACCCACTTTGGGAACCACAGGGGCATCTGCATGGTCAGGGGAGCAAAGAGATGGGGCTGCCTCCAGCTTCCCCTGGTGTGCAAATGTGGCCAAGTGGAGCGCTTGGCTCAGGGTCTCTCCTGTCCTGATGTTTTAATCACCTGTTAAGTGCTCCGAGGAGCCTCTGCCAGCAAAGGAGGAAGGGAGGCTCTGGCAGCCACTTTCACCAGCTCCTTGCCAGGAGAGCTTTTGGGCCTTCTCCTGAGCCCCACCTCATCTCCTGCCCCCACCGGGTCCTGTGCTGCAGCTGCCAGCTTTGCTGCCAAGGGGCTGGCGAGGTTGACCTTTCCCAGTCAAGGCTGGTGTCAACCCTGTGCTGGCTCTCTCGCTCCCAAGCGCTTCAGACAAACTGTGAAAGCCAGCCAAAAGGTGTCAGGAATTAACAGAGGGGAGGCGATCAGTAAATCAAGCCTCCTTTCGAGGTGGTCCAGGGAATGTGAGCTGCAGGGGAAGTTTGTGCCTCTGGGGTGTGTGGCACAGAGCCCCAAGTCTTGGCCGGATCCTGCCACCTCTTTCCCCCCATGCACAGATTCTTCCAGCGCCGCCTTCTCTCTGCAGCAACACCCCAACGCTTCCCTGGACCCAGAGAAACCCCTTGAACGGAGGTTATTCCCACAAGAGGCACCTGGGCAATCACTCTGGGAAGAGGACGCTGCACTGGAGGGGCCCCCACTGGCCTGATCCAGCAGCCTCTTCTCATGTTCGTACGTCCCACAAACCCGGTCACGGGATTTATGTCACCTGGTGCCAAAGAGTGCATTATCGTCCTTCGCACTCTCACTGCCGCACCACAAGGCAGGCCAGGGCGAGCCACGCTGTCTTGCCAGGGGCTCAGGCCTGCCAGCATCTCCATTCAGCACTCCGCCCTCTGTCCCCCGTCCAGACCCGTCTCCTGTCAGGTCCACTGGATGGGGCAGGGGAAACATTTCCAGTCGCAGGATCGAAACTTTAGGAGCTGGGCTTTGGCTCGCAAGGGCAGAGGGGGAGGAGCCAGGAGCCACAAAGGGCCAGCACCAGAATTGGCGGGCCGCAGTCCCTGCCCAAAACCCAGAGTGATCCAGAAGGGGACTCTCAGAGGACCTTGGCAGCACCAGTTCTATCCTGAGCACTCCACACGATTCCCTCTGTTTCTAGGCTCCCTTTCACAGGGCGGCTTTTCAGACAGGAGTGGTTTTTTCCCCTGCCGACAGATGCCGTTGGGGATTGAACCTGGCATCTCCTTCATGCAAGGCCCGTGCCCAGACTTGGGTGCTCAGAGGGTGCTCCCATACCCCAACCCTTCAAGGCGGGCCAGGTGGGTTGCTGGCCAGTTGTGGCACTTCCAAGGCCTCCCCGCCTCAGCTGCGTCCCACGGACACCCCCTCTTGCTCGCTCTCTCCCCACACCGGCAGACCCACGCTTGTTGGGGAGGGGGAGCAGCTCCTCCCCCCTCCCCACTGCAGCATGTTCCCTGCTTCCTGCCGGGTGGGGGGCAATGTCAGGCCAGGGAGGTCACGGCGGGGTGAGGCAGCTGATGGCCCATGTGCCAGGGGACTCCGATTACCCTGCGGCAGAGAGGAAGCTGGCAGCTCGAGGGGGCAGGGGAAGTGCAAGCACTTCCTCTCTCCCGGGCAGAGCAGAGCTGCCTTTCCCCACCAGCCCAGGCAGCTCTGAGTCAGCCTCCACAGGGAGCCACCTGGGCTAGGCCAGCACCCCTCACTCCCTCCCTCTTGGCCCAGAGAGTGCTGGGGGCCTCTCTGCTGGTGCTGCTTGTGGGGCACGCTTCTTCCCCCTTGATCCCTCTGCTGGCCAGCAGGCATCCCCTCTCGCAGGCCAGGCCTCCAGTGCTCACGGTCAAGGGCAACTGCGCCCAAAGGGCTCACCGTCTTCTCTGCAGGCAGGGGAGGGCCGTACAGCATCTGTCTTGCCGGCAGCAGGTTCCTGGTTCAACCCCCAAAGGCATCTCCAGGTCATAATAATAATAACTTTATTGTTGTCCCAGGGACTAGGTTGTCCCAGCCACTCTGGGCAGCTCCCAACAAAATATTAAAAACACAATAAAACATCAAACATTTAAAACCTCCCTGTACAGGACTGCCTTCACACGTCTTCTAAAAGTCAAATAGTTGTTTTATTTCCTAGACTGGGAGAGACTCCTGCCTGAAACCCTGGAGAGCTGCTGCCAGTCAGTGTAGACACTATTGTGTTAAATGAACCATTGGTTTGACTGGGTATAAGGCCACTTCCTAGGTTCCTGTTTCAGCCTTTTATTGAGAGCCATGAGGACTAGAGTCTTCCTTTACTTTCACGGAAAGGTCTGTAGCTCAGTGAAGGATGCCGCACAGAATGGGACAAGGCGGGAGGAGCTGAGGACACAGGGGGAACAGCTGCCCGGCAGCCGTCTTCCATCCTGCCATCTCATTTTTTTCTCAGACTCTTGGGGCTCCTGTGACTCCTACATGGCAGGGGGTTGGACTGGATGACCTTTGGGGGTACTCTCCAGTTTTACAGTTCTGTGACTCCTTTGTCTGGCTGGCATTGCAGTCAGCCAGCATGGGCACTTGCCATTGGGGGTGGGTGGGTCTACATTTTCACCTTGAAATCCCTTCTGGGGGAGACCTGGCCACAGCAGAAGCACCAATTCCCTGAAGTGAAGGAGGGCAGCAGGAAGGAGGGCACCCCCCCAAAAAAAAGAAAAACACCACCCTGCTTTTTTGTGCCTTTGAAATGGGCATGGAGGAGCAGGAGTCTGCGCCAGCAGTGCTGGGATGCCTGCCCTCCCTTCTCTCCCTCCCCAGCCCAGGTTCCCTCCTCCCACTTCCCTCAGCAATGAGGGATGTTGGCTCGACCGCCCTGCAGGCTCTCTCTCGGAAGCCCTGTCCATCAGAGCCGAGCCTGTCAAGGATCGCAGCCCTCCCAGGCTGGCGAGAGAAGGAAGGATTTCTTCACCCGGGTGCGTCACTGACTTGGAACATGGGGCAGTGATGGCTGCTGGCGTAAGAGGCTTTGGAGAGGATTGGACATATCCGAGGAGGAGGAGAGGGCTGGCAGGGGCTGCTGATCTTGATGGGCACGTGGAGCTTCCACATCCAGGCACAGTCTACCCCAGGGGTAGGCAACCTAAGGCCCGTGGGCCGGATGTGGCCCAATCGCCTTCTCAATCCGGCCCGTGGACAGTCCTGGAATCAGTGTGTTTTTACATGAGTAGAATGTGTCCTTTTATTTAAAATGCATCTCTGGGTTATATGTGGGGCACAGGAATTCGTTCATTCCCTCCCCCCAAAAAATATAGTCCGGCCCCCCACATGGTCTGAGAGACGGTGGACCGGCCCAGGGCTGAAAAAGGTTGCTGGCACCCAGTCTACCCTCTTGAGCACCATTCACTGGGTAGCTGCAGCAGGAAAGGGGCGTCCCTTTCGAATCCTGCTTTGGGTGTTTTCTTGGCTGCTGTGGAAAGCAGGGTGCTGGTCTGGTCCAAGAGCCTCCTGGATCAGGCCAGTGGCCCATCTGGCCCCTCAGCTTTTCTTCACAGTGGCCACCTAGATGCCCAAAGGGAAACCCGCAAGGAGGAAAAGGGTGGCACAGTTTTGGCCAGCCTTGGCCAACCTGGTGCCCATCAGAGGCTCTCCTGTGGGTTACAGGAGTGGGGCACCTTGGCAGCTTGCCCTGCCAGACCTGGAAAGCCTCTTTCCTGGGCAGATCCAACATGTGGCTGGAACAGGCCCTCATGCTGGAGCACCCTAAAACGCTCCCCTTTTCTGTATCTACATTCCCACCTGTTATTGTATTGAACTCTTATATTGTTTCAACTGCTTCAAAGGTTTGCCAGGTTTAGAGATTGATATAGATATGATGGTTCAAAAATAGAAATTGATAAAGAGAGGTACGGTGGTTTAAATATAGATGCATAAACGGGAAGGTCCCAGAGCTGAATCCAGCTCAGAAGCCCATTTGCTGTCATGAGCAGTCGCAGTGGGCAGAGAAGTCTCTCAGATCATGTTCTCATAATGCCACAAGAGCCGCCCCCTCCATCGGAGGTTTGGCATCTCCAGCTTGAAGCTCCGAGGATCTGGAGAACAGGATATCCCGCTGTTCCTCCAAGGAGCCCACAGTGGTGTGCACCTTCTCCCTCTCTCCCTTCAGTCTCCACAACAACCCTGTAGAGTGTGAGCCTGAGAGACAAGTGACCAGGGCGAAGTCGGCTGGTGAGCTTCCTGGCTGAGCAGGAATTTGATCCCAGGCCTTCGCTCAGCACACTAACCACTATGCCCCACTGCTTCTCTCCTTAGCCACAGATGCCCTCTCCTCTCCTGGCCAACGGCCCAGCAGCCTGTTTAGTGTCGGAGAGGTTGGTTGCTGCCGTGCTGCCAGCAGGACTCAAACCCGGGTCTCCCTCTGGCTCTGCTACGTGCCTGCGCCCTGTCCCGTCCCCCCTGCCCAGACAATGCCCTCTGACCTCTGTATCTTGTTGTGTGTCCCCACCCCCTCCATCTCTCTCATCCTGGCTCCTCCGTAGGTCATTGCGGCGGACTGCAAGCGGGTCACTGTGCTGAAGTATTTCCTGGAAGCCCTCTGTGGCCAAGAAGAGCCATTGCTGGCATTCAAGGGTGGAAAGTATGTGTCAGTGGCCCCCGTCCCAGACGCCATGGGAAAGGAAGCAGCCAGCCAAGAGGGAAAACAACTGGAAGATCAGGTACCGGAGGGCGGGGGGGGGAGAGAGAGAGATCAGCGCAGGCAGCAGCAGGAGCAATTGCCCCAGCGGGGCCTGGGCTGGCCGCGCTCCCCGCTATTTATAACTGGCCAGGAGGAGGAGGAGGAGGAAGACCAGCCTTTGGGGGGGGGGGGGTCCTGCTGCCGCTGCCGCTGCACTCATATGTGCCCCTTCCTGCCAGCAGCCTTTATTTCTCTGTCTCTCTCTGTCTCTCTCTCTGGCAACAGCGATGAGTTCCAGATGCGCTTTCCAAATAATGATTCCTTTCGGGGTGGGGGGCACAGCTTTAATAACGTGCAGCTCAGGCCCAGCAGGAAAGGGTTGGGGGGTGGGAGGCAGAGCAGGGTGAGGGTTCAGGCTCAGGATCGAGTTTATTGGGGCGGTGGAGGGGGGGTGAGAAGCAGCGCCGAACAGCAGCCCACATACAGGAAGAGAGGGGCTTGGTGCTGGCTCTTCTCTCCCCCCCCCCCCCGCCTCCTCTTCCCTGCCCTCCCTTTGCCTCTCGCGCTCTCTCTTTCACACACACACATCCTGATGTGATTAAGGAATTTCTCCTCTTGTTTTTCTGCCCCGGCTTGTTCCTGTAGCCCGGGGTTCTCTGCAGGCCGTCCGTGTGTGAGAGTGTGTGAGCGCTTGGTGTTCGTTCAGCATCCCTGCCAGCTGCTCTGCAAGGCTGCGCTTGCCTTGAGGAGGATCTCGCAGGAGGTCAGAGAACGGGAAGGGGGTGGGAGGCAGAAGAAAGTCCTCCTTCGTTCTCCACAGAGTTAAACTGCGGAACTCGCTCCCACAGGAAGCAGCCACCAGCCTAGATGGCTTTAAAAGAGGATGGGACAGATTTGTTTATTTACACCCCTCCTTTTTCCCTGACCGGGACGCAAGGCGGCTTACAGATAAAATCCGCAGAGGAGGACCGTTCTGGTCGCCTCACCTGAAAGAGGATATTTTAGAGCAGGGACAAAGATCAGAAAAGGGCAGCCCAAATAATTGAGGGAATTGAGAGGGAACCCGTGAAGGAAGGTTGCAACTTTGAGGATTACTTTAGAGAAAAGGCGAGTGAGAGGCAACACAATAGAAGTTTATAAAAGTCATGCATGGCATAGAGAAAGCAGATAAAGAAAAGTCACTCATAACGTGAGAAATCAAGGGTATGTGTTGAAGCTGAACGTTGGGAAATTGAGGATGGATAAAAGAGAGTCCTTCACGCAGTGCTGAGTTGAACTATGGAACTCCCTCCCACTGGAGGCAGGGATGGCCGCCAACATGGATAGGTTTAAAAAGAGGATCAGACAAATTTACAGAGGAGGAGAGGGCTGTCAGTGGCTACTAGCCCAGGGGCTTGGCTCTGCCTCCACGGTCAGAGGTAGCAATACTTCTGAATCCCAGTTGCTGGGAACTGCAGGAGGGGAGAAGGCTCTTGTGCTCAGATCCTGCTTGTGGGTTTCCCATAATGGGCATCTGGTTGGCCCCTGTGGGGACAGCAGGCTGGACTAGAGGGGCCACTGGTCTGATCCATCTGGCTCTTCTGAGGTTCTTGTGCAGGATAGAGGAGGAGAGACTTCGGATTCTGAAGCTGGGGAGACCCTTTTGCCCAGCCTTGGGCCAAGGAGACAAGGACCTCCAATCAGCTGCTGCTGCTGCTGCTGCTTCCTTTCCCCTTTTTCAAAAGGGGTTTGGAGCAGAATATCTTGTGTGTCCCTGTGAAACATGTGGTGCGTATGCAGGAGCCGAGGGGCTGGGAGGTGGTGGAGTCTGTCAGGAGTCCTTCCGCTGCGATTGCTAGATGACCCTCAGGGTCCCTTCCAACTCTGCAGTTCTGTGATGGGGAACGTCTCCCCGCCCTTGGTCCTCTCCACCCCTTTCCCAGCAGTAGCAGCAGGAGGAGTTTCTTGCAGTGAGGAGGCGAAGGGGTGAGCCACGGTGCAGCGCCTGCTCCCAAGGATCCCTGGGAATTGTAGTTCCCTAAAGGGGCTCCCATCCTCCTGCAGCGAGATCAACCGTGCGATTCCCAGTGTTCATGGTGGGAAGACGGAACAGGGAGCGGGGACCAAAAGCGCTGCATATAGCTTGCTAGCTTTCCTTTGTTGCCATTGTCCTTCCCAACCACCCTTTCTTTTCTTCTTCCTCCCCTTCTCCTGGCTGGTGACAAGGAGGACGATGTCCGGATCGAGGCTTTTGAGGACGACTCGGAGGCCGACGGCAGCGGCGGAGAGCTGGACATCAGGGAGCTGCGGGCCAAGAAGCAAGCGCTGACCAGGAAGGTGGCTGAACAGCAGCGCCGGCAAGACAAGATCCAGGTTTGCATTGGGGCGTGTGGTCGAATTGTAAAGCTGGAAGGGGTCCCTAGAGTCATCTAGTCCAACCCCTGCAGCACAGGAATCTCAGCTTGCATGCATGTATCCATTTACTTATAGCAGAGGTAGGAAGCTTCAAGCCCCAAATACGGCCCTCCAAGCCTCAGCGCCCGGCCCTTGGAAATCTCCCAAGCCCCTTTCTAGCTCTGCTTAATACTTCACGTGGTTTTGGGAGGTGTCTGAGTGTCTGCAGAAGCTAGCCTAGTGTAGAAAGCTAAATTAAATGTGCATAATTGGCCCTTGCCTCTGGCCCTGCACATGGGGCCCCTGGAAGGGAATGTGGCCCTAAGGCCTCAACAAAAGGTTCCCTGCCCCTGGCTTTAAATATTTCTTAACAGCCTTTCATTGAAAATGTTCCAAGGTGGCATATCACACATTTCATGCAACATATAAGTGGAATTCTTTTTTTAAAAATACCCAACAGATGAGTTTAACAAACGTACAGCAAAAATAAGCTGTGAACAAAAAACATAAAATACGCGAGGTGCGGCTAGAAATAAGCTTTCCTTCCTTTCTCCTAACACTACATCTCGTGAGCATCCAGAGAAGCTAAATGTTGGGAGATTCAGGACACGGGAGGAAAACTCCTCCTTCACACAATGCAAAGTTAAATTGTGGAACTCCCTCCTGCAGGAGACAGTGATGGCCACCAACCTGGATGGCTTTAAAAGAGAATTAGACAAATGGGTAGATTAGCCTCAGTGGTGATGCCAACCGCACATCTCTGGGAAGCTTTTGGGAGCGCAATCCCAAGGACCATCAGGGTGGCACACCCTCCCCGCTTGCTGGGCCAGCCGGATCATTGGGCGAGTCGGGGGCAGCAGCCTCCAGGACCAAGGTGGCAATCCTAAAGTCCCTAACCGCCTCTGTATCGTAAATCTCATGCAGGACAGGAGCTGAACTGGATGGCTTTGCTGCGCCTGAGTCCCACATCCCCCAAACCACAGCAGAGCTCACCATGACACCCCCCCCTGTAGTCCTGTTGATTCTGCTGTAAACCGACCTCTACAGATGAAGGGTGGTGGGCAAATTTAATTCATTCATTCATTAATGGAATGAAACAAACGGCAGTTCGAAGCACCGCTGTGCCAACTGCCGGGGAGAGAGAGTGTGTGTGTGCCCTAGGGCGTTGGCTGGCTTGCCTCTCGAGCCTGCAGGCTGGCTGGCTGGCTGGCTGGCTCCCTACAGCCAAGGGAAATTCCTCCTCCCTCCTCCTCTCTCTCTCTTTCTCTCCTCTCCCCCCCCCCCCCGCCCCAAATTCTCTCTCCTTGCAGTGCCCAGGGCCCTCTTCACTTCCATAACTCTTCATTTCCCAGCCTTGAACGCCAGCCAAACACATCTGTCTAGCCATATGCGTGAACTCTGGAGTCTGTGCCGAGGTGGTTGTAAAACAGGGCCGCTGAAGGCCCTACTGGGAGAGCAGCGCACATGTGTACCCGCCGGCTGTTGGCTGCGGGCCCAGAACCACCAGCGCTCTCTCTTGTGCTCTCTCTTTCTCTGCTCTCCAGGCCCACCGTGGCCCAATGGCTGAGGCTGCAGCCAGCCAGCCGCTCTGCCTGCCTGCCAGGAGGAGAGGAGAGGAGAGGAAGAAAGGGCCCTGCATTCTGGCAAGCCAGAGCGACCCAGCACATGAGGCACAGGGGAGAGAGAGCGTGAAGCTCGCTTGGCTGGAGCCAAGGCAGCAAGGAGAGCCGGCAGGGAGCCGTGCGTCCTCTGGGTGGGTGGCTCTGCCATCCTGGGCCACTCCAAAAGCAGCAAGAGATTTTTAAAATCCCCCTTGGGAGGGCAGCAGGACCTGGCACAGGCAAGTCAAGGAGGGCACCCAAGGTGGCAAGCCACGCAGTGCCTAGTTAAAATTGTGGAACTCATTCCTGCAGGATGGCCCCCAACCTGGATGGCTTTAAAAGAGGGCTGGACAGATTCGTGCCGGAGGAGAGGGCTGCCGATGGCTCCTAACCGCAGTGGCTCTGCTTCGTCTCCACAGTAGGAAGCAGGAGAAAGCAGAAATGCCACGGAGGTTTCTCCTCCTTACCCAAATGAGAGCGGCACAGCAAGCGGGTGGGGGGAGCATTCTCTACGTAAAGACCACTGCCAGGTCAGCAAAGGCCACGGAAGGAGAGGCAGGAGCAGCAGCAGCAGGGCTGGTGGCCAGGCCAAAAGGGCCAGAGTTTGGCCCCAAATCTAGGCAACTGTTGGAAGCGGTAAATGCTTTCGGATAGTAGTTTTTGGGATTCGTAAACGGGGAGAGCATTTGGGACACGGGTGGCGCTGTGGGTTAAACCACAGAGCCTAGGGCTTGCCGATCAGAAGATCAGCGGTTCGAATCCCCACGACGGGGTGAGCTCCAGTTGCTCGGTCCCTGCTCCTGCCAACCTAGCAGTTCAAAAGCACCTCAAAGTGCAAGTAGATAAATAGGTACTGCTCCGGCGGGAAGGTAAAAGGCATTTCCGTGCGCTGCTCTGGTTCGCCATAAGCGGCTTAGTCATGCTGGCCACATGACCCGGAAGCTGTACGCCGGCTCCCTCGGCCAATAAAGCGAGATGAGCGCTGCAACCCCAGAGTCGGTCACGACTGGACCTAATGGTCAGGGGTCCCTTTACCTTTACCTTTAAATGGGGAGAGAAGCTGATCTTGCACTCAGGTCCTGCTTGCTTATGGGCTTCGCTTTGGGGCATCTGCTTGGCTACTCTGAGAACAGGATTTTGGACTAGTATGTCCTGCCCCTCCCCCCCCCCTAATCCAGGCTGTTTTGATAGTCTTGTGCCGTGGGAGGACACTCAACTCCCCATAAGCTCAGAGGCACCGTGTGAGTCTCTCCCATGCGTTCTGAGCCAGAATCTTGGCCATCCAAACCTGTCTCAGACTGGGCGGGGGGGGGGTGTCATTTAGCCAACAGAAGGAGCGCTTTGCACTCTTTCTGCCCCCCACCCCTCTGCCCGGTCCTTTGTCTGCCTGGAGTGGAGGCATTTCCTGCCCAGCTGAAACATTCCCACCTGAACCATAACAAGCTCTTCCTCTGGGCACTGCGGAGCAGGGCAGCCGCTCTCCCCAGGGGGGCTGCCCGGAATAGCCGCGCTCCCGCCCCCCTCGCCAGGTCCAGCTGCGGGCGGGCGGGGCGGGTGGGCTGCGGGGAGACGCTCTGCCTATATTTAGCCCTCCTCCGAGTCGTCCAGCACGTGCGCACGCGGACGGACAGCCAGGCACCTGCCAGCGGCGGAAGAGCAACCCCCACCCAGGCGGCTCCAGGGCGGGCGCAGTGACGACAAGCAAGCGCCACGGGGCGTCCGGCAGGGCGGCGGAACCTGCCGCTCGCCAGTTGCCAAGCCTCTCCCGTGGCATGGAAGTTTTGGCCTCTCTGCGCCCATTCCCTCTCTTCCCCAGCGGCACCTGCAACTTTGCACGCGCTCAGGGACAGTCTTCCCCAGGAAACTGTTTTCCCTCTTCCCCAACCTGCAGCAGGAAGGGCAGAGCAGCTCTGCACGCCCTCAGTTGCCATTCTTCTCAAGGAAGCCTTTTGGGGATGGGTTCGAGCGGAGGGGGCACTTGGCTACCTCTGGGTGCCCCTGCAGCCACCTGCCCGCTTTTTCACAGCCTTTTCCACCCCTCTTGCAGACGCCCCTTTCTCTGGCCCAGCCGGATGTCGCCGCTCCCCCCCCCCCCGTACCCCCTCGGCCAGCCCCTGTCAAACACAAACAAACCTCCTCCTGGCCTCTGAACCCTGCTGAGGCGAGTTCCCCTCCGGCTCCTTGAACGCAGGGGAGGGGGGACTTGGCACCCTCCCCAGCACCACCACCATGCGCATCCTGTCGTCCTCTCCCTGGCCAGCCCAGGGGGGCAGGATGGGACGTGACGGCCGGCACAGGCCTCGCTCAGCCTTGCCAGGAGCCCGGGAGTCTGGGCCAAGGAGCCTGGGGAGGGAGGGCGGCACCTCCTGGGCACCGGATGCTCATGTCAGGGGCACTGCAGGAGCAGCTCCTCCCACCGGGAACATGCGTGACGTCGTGGCAGTATTTTTACATTCCTCGCTGTGCCGTTCCTGCAAAGCTAAATGCGGACAGGGCTGAAGGAGCAGTTCAGGGTGGGTGGGTTCGCAAGTGCCGCCTCCTCGGCTCCCGGGACATAAAAATAAAAAGCAGAAGAACCTGAGCAGGGCCTGCTGCAGCAGGCCAGCGGCCCATCCAGTCTAGCCTCCTGGTCTCGCAGTGGCCAGTCAGATGCCCCAGCAAGCAAGGCCTGAGCGCAACTCTCCCCTCCTGTGATTTCCAGCAGCTGGGATTCAGGCTCTGACTGTGGCGAGAGAGCACAGCCCTTGTGGCTAGCCACCCTCCGTAGCCCTCTCCTCCTCCTCCTCCTCCTCCTCCTCCTCTGTGAATTTGTCAAATGCTCTTCTAAAGCCATCCCAGTTGGTGGCCATTGCTCTCTCCTGCATGTAAAGGACTTTCTTGTATCTGCCCTGAATCTCTCGACACTCCACACGTCCAGCAGTTCTAGTGTAGGAGAGAGGGAGGGAAACTTTCCTTTCTCCACTTTCTCCAGGCCAGGCATCATTTCATAAACTTCAGTCAGGTCACCTCTTAGAAGTGCATCACAGAAGCTTGAGACTCTTTTATATTATTTTATTTATTTATACCTCACCCATCTGGCTGGGTTTCCCCAGCCTCTCTGGGCAGCTTCCAACAAAATATTAAAAATACAATAAAACATCAGACATTAAAAACTTCCCTAAACAGGGCTGCCTTCAGATGCCTTCTAAAAGTCAGATAGTTCTTTATTTCCTTGACATCTGGTGGGAGGGTGTTTCACAATGCAGGCACCACCACCGAGAAGGCCCTCTGCCTGGTTCCCTTTAACTTTG
The DNA here is from genome assembly GCF_964270895.1 of Podarcis filfolensis. NCBI lineage: Eukaryota > Metazoa > Chordata > Lepidosauria > Squamata > Lacertidae > Podarcis > Podarcis filfolensis. The sequence continues at coordinate 688,980 of NC_139618.1, forward strand.
CTTCTTGCAGTGAGGGAACCACCAGAAGGCCCTTGGAGCTGGACCTCAGTGTCCGGGCAGAACAATGGAGGTGGAGACTAATAGACTAATGACTAATACATGGAATAAACCATAATAATCAACAAAACTGAAAAGAGCCCCCTCAAGCAGAGAAGCCAGTATGAAAAACCTGTCAAAACATAAATGTTTTTAACCAGTGGCAACCCACACACACATACAAATGTCTCTTCTGGGAGGGGGCTCCACTGAAAGGGCCCCTCACTCACCTGAGAGCTTGAGGCAATGGCCCTGGGGCGAGCTTAGTTGTGATTCCTGCACTGCAGGGGGGTTGGACTAGATGACCCCTGGGGTCCCTTCCAATTCTACTTTGACATCTCTGAGGCTGATCTGAAAGGCCCAGGCAGGTCTGCGCGGGAGGGAAAGGATTCAACACCAAGCTGCTTGCTTTCCATCACGCTTCAGGCTGTGCAGAATTTGGGGAGTGGGGACCCCCTGGTCCATGCTGGGAGAATCCCCCCTCGGCTCAAAGGCGGGCATTTTTTTGTGCTAGGCGGTGCTGAAGGACCAGGCCCAAGTGCGGCAGATGGAGCTGGAGATCCGCCCCGTCTTCCTGGTGCCGGACACCAACGGCTTCATTGACCATCTGGGCAGCCTGGTCAAGCTCCTGGACTGCCGGCAGTTCATCCTTGTGGTGCCCCTGATTGGTGAGTGTGTGCTTGCGTGTGTGCGCTCACGGACGCAGAGATGGACCCGGTGCGCTGTCTCCAAGCGGGGAGCAGCCACGTCCCTCCCCCACCTTACAAATAAAGGCTGCAAACATCACAGGGCCCACAAGAAGGGCTTGCTTGGCCCCACCTGTTCTCTGCATCCTTTGGGACCCAAAGGAAACACTTGGGTATATTGATTTGATTTATATTCCCTCCGTCCAACTAAGGCAGTGGGTTTGGGGACCTCCTGTACATGTTCCCTCAAAAGCATACAGCCTCTTCTTCAGGCAGTGCGTCATTGACCGCTGGAACTCCTTGCCAGAGGAGCCTGCCACTCATCCATTCCAGGAGAGGCTCTCTCCTCTCCTCTCCTCCCAATGGACTGCCCTGTTTTGAGCTGCGCCTCCCAGGGCTCCAGGCAAAGCAGCAGGCATCAGTGGAGCCTCCACACTCAGGGGCAGTCTACCTCCGAGGCACAGGGAGGCAGAAGCAGGCAGGGGGATGAGGTCCAATGGCCCTAGCATCCTGCATATGGCCTTCACAGAGGCTCTCTGGGGTGAGGGAGGTGTGGGTCTGACCCGTGAGGGCAGCCAGCACTTCTGTACTGGGGGTGGGGGGCGAGGTCTTGAGCCAGGGCGCTTGTCCCAGCTGCCTGGCCCTGGCTCTCCCTTTTCTCCTTATAAAGCTGCAGTCCGGCGACTCAGCAAAGCTGGTTCCTGTTATTGGTAAACACTCGGCCCTGGCAGATAACAGGCGGCTGCTGCTGCTGCTGCTGGGTGGTCTGGCCAGGCCGGCAGGAGGGTGGAGGCGCTGGGCACTCACGTCCCCCTCCCTCACAGAAGGACCGAAGCAGCTTTTGGGGGGGGGAGGGCATCCTGCTTGCAGGCAGAAGGTCCTGGGTCCCATCGCCTGTGGGGTCTGCAAGGGCGGCGGGGAGAGACTGAAATCCCCAAATGCCACTGCTGCCAGTCAGTGTAGGGTCCTGGGGGTAAAGTGAGGTGTGCTGCTGCCGCTCAGACAGCAGCCCAGCTCCCCTGGGAACACCGCCTGAGCTTCCTCCACTGAGGGTCTTCCTCACTGAGGATCGCAGGGCAGGTTACGGTGTAAAAACACAAAAATACATGACATAACAACAAGCAATAACACCACCCAAACGCACAGTTTTAAAGGCCATATAGGCTGTTCAATCAGCCAGAGACATGGGAGGAGAAGAAGAACGTTTACTTCCTACATTTATATCCCACCTTTTCCTCCAAGGAGCTCACTGTGGTGTGTGAACGGTTCTCCTCCTCCTGTAAATCCCCACCACAACCCTGCGAGTGGGGGATTTGAACCCAGGCCCTGGCCTGACGCTCTAACCAAGTCCCAGACTGAAGCCCCAGACTTGCCCTCACGGCTCCTCCTGAGTTACTCCCTGCAATAACCAGCAGGGAAGGGGTTAAAACTCCCCCTCTTGCGCCCGGCTCCTTGAACCCGACCCGCGTGGGGAGAAGCAGCCAGGCAGCTTGGGCAGGAGCGCAAACAAGCTTCCTCTTTGAAGGCTGTTTTGCTTGGAAGTGGCTGCGAGCGGCGGATTTCGGCCCGGAGTACCAGCCGCTCTCCTCCTGTTTGATGTTCCCTGTGCTGGCTCTTCTCTCCCCCTCCCAGGCCATCCTCCCCAGAGCAAAGCATCGGCGGTGGGGGGAGGTGGGAGAGCAGGCCTTGGCCCAGATGGGGACTGGACCAGGCCGGATGTCCCAGGAAGGGCCAGAAGTGCCACCAGCGCTGGAAAAGCCAGGGGGGCTCATAGCGATGGGGAGAGGCCTCACCCCACATTCCCCCTCTGTCTCTCCCTCTGCACATCCAACCCCCCAGCCTCTCTGAGGAATGCATACTTCCCGCTTGATCTCAGCTCTTGGCGAGGAAAGCCAAAAAGAGCAGCCAGATTAACCGTCTCGGGGAGCCGGTGGGGCTGGGTGCCTGGGAAGAGGTGCCCGCCAATACGGGAAGGGCCGTAGCCCCGTAGAATCCTAGACCTTGAGAGTGGAAGGGACCCTCAAGGCTCATCTAGCCTGGCCCCCTCCAGAGCAGGAATTGCAGTAGATTACGGCACCGCCGAAGGCCTCAGGCTCAGTCCCCCAGTGCCATCCATCTGCCAAGGGAGCTGGCAAAAGCCCCTCTTTCAAAACCCCGGAGAGCTGCTGCCAGCCAGTGCAGGCAGCACAAAGCCAGGTGAGCCCAAAGTCTGGCTCCTATGCTCGTGTTTAAAATCAGCCCCTTTATTCAGAACCGTAAGAGCTGGACTCTTGCTTCGATTTTAGCGGAAGGGGGTTCATGCAGAAGGTCCCAGTGGTATCTCCAGGTAGGGTGGGTAGAGACGCTGCTGGAAATGCTAGAACGCTGCTGCCAGTCAGTGCAGACAGCATGAAGCTACTTCACTCTAGGTTCCTAGGTTCCACATAGGCTCCGGGACTTCCCTGGTGCTCGTGGCCTCGCATATGTCTGCTGGGGGTGCCATCAGGCCCCCTCGGGCTCTCCTGGGGCTCCCAGACATATTTGTCACCCAGCCCGCTGCAAAGAAAGAAAAAGCCGTTCCCAGGGACCTCTGGCAGCTTCTGCCTGGCTCCCTCTGAGGCAGGGAGAGGAGCTGCGTTGGCTGCTTCTAGCCAGGCAAGACAGACCAGCGCTGCCCCTCCCTCCTCTGGGTTCTTCTCTCTCTCCGCTCATAGCCAGAGTCAGAACCTGCTGCCCCCAAGCCCAGAGGAAACGGCCAGCCTCAGGCGCAGGGGTCTCCCAAGGCCTGGGGTGGGGGCAGAAACGTCCCACCCAGGAATCATACCGCCAATGCCAGCTTGGAAGGCTTTAACAGAGGGTGGGTCAAATACATGGAGCAGGAGCAGGCAGCCAATGGCTACTAGCCAGGGTGGCCGTACTCTGCCCCCACAGTCAGGCAGCAGTGGCGGATGCTGGGAAGGGCAGGAGGGGAGGGTGGCGCTGTTGCGCTTGGGTCCTGCTTGAAGGTTTCCCATAATGGGCACCTGCTCGCCCCCTGTGAGATCAGGAGGCTGGACTTGGTTGGCCAAGGAGACTCTGCTTCTTGTGGAGCCCCCAGGCCCAGAGGCAGTCTATCCTGCTTCCTGGACTCAAAGCGCCATTGGCACAATCCCCCAGGCTCCTCTCACATTCTTTTCTCTCTTTCCTCCCTGCCAGTCATCAACGAGCTGGACGGGCTGGCCAAGGGCCCCGAGTCGGAGCACCGCGGGGGCGGCTACGCACGGTTGCTGCAGGAGCGGGCCCGCAAGGCGGTGGAGTTCCTGGAGGCGCGCTTTGAGAAGCGGGACAGCTACATGCGAGCCCTCACCAGCCGCGGCAACGAGCTGGAGTCCATCTCCTTCCGCAGCGAGGACATCTCCAGGCAACAGGTGCCAGGGAGGGGGCGACAGGGAGGTCCTGGGTTCAAGCTTTACAGCCTTTGAGGGGCTTAGCAGGACTGCTGCTTGGTGTGCAGAAGGTTCTGGGTTGAGACCCCAGAGGACATCAGCCCCATCTCTGCCTGGGAAGGCGCTGAGCATCCTTTGCTTTTCCAAAGGGTTTGGGGGTTCTTATCATCTGCCTTGAGCCGCAATGGCTTGATGGGATCCTCCACTTCGAAGGGCAGTCTACCTGCGGCATGCCTACATGCCAGGGGTGGGCATCACCTTCATATTCCTGGCTTGGGGTTTCCCCGAGGGGTCTCTGCCTGCTGACAGCAGCTGCTGTGACCTCTACATTTCCTCTGACAGAGAGCTGTTTAGCGTATCCAACATTTGGCCTGCTCACTGTAGACCCACTGAAATGAAAGAACATACCTAACTTGGATCCACTAATTTCAATGGCTGTGCACTGAGTAGAACCTAACTGTATGCAACATCATCATCATCATCATCATCATCATTATTACTATTATTATTATTATTATTTTCTTAATTCCCAATATTTAGACTTGTCGGACTCATATTTGGCTCATTAGCCAAAGATCTCCAAGCAACTTCTTAGAACACAGATAGAAACATGAACGTGAATACATTACGCCATCCATGAGATTCATCCCATAGAATTGTAGAGTTGCAAGGGACCCCCACAGGTCATCTAGTCCAACCCCCTGCAGTGCAGGAATATAGACACACACACAAAACACCCACCTGCACCCATAACAGCAAGAGGATGCAAATAGGCAGTCTCTATTTTCAAAACACCCCCTGGGGCTGAGAGAGGGCAAGCTGAGCTATTCCTTTTCCCCGGACTCACTCCTCTCCCGCTGCTGCTCCTTCCTCCTCAGGGAAACAACGACGACCTGATCCTCTCCTGCTGCCTCCACTACTGCAACGACAAGGCCAAGGACTTCATGCCAGCCAACAAAGGTATGTTTCGGGGGGGGCACTAAGATGCCCCTCCTGGGCGGGCAGGGGGGTCTGCCGTGCCAGGGAGGAGACCCTCCTTGCAGTCGTCCCCAACACTCTCCATGTTTACTCTGCAGTAAGGCCTCCTGTATTATCAGGGGTGGGGCTTACTCCCTAGTAAACATCCTTAGGATTGCAGGACCGTTTCATTCCCAAGCAAGAACGGGCAAATATTCACTCCGTCGCCCTACGCAAAGAAAGCAAAAAACGGCCATCTCACCTGGAGTACCTTTCAGAGTATGAAAGCCACGGCAGGGAGCACGCGGGCACACCCCTTCCTCCAGCCCTCCGGAAAGTGCCGGGCCGCCTCCTGCCCTGCCCTCCTGCATCGCCTGGGGGGCCTCTCCTCCTCCTCCAGCCCCCCCCAACCAGCTTTCCTGGCAGGGAGGCGCACAGGCCATCTCCCCCACCCCACCCACCCCAAGGCCCCAGTTTCCATCTTCCTAGGGCCAAATCCTCCTCAGCTTAACTTGTCATCTTGACGGAGGGAGGCGTTCCCGGAGTGTTTATGCCTCGCCTGGGGTGCAGTCCAGGCGATCAGGGGATTATGGCGGATGAGGCCTGACAAACGTGACAGCCTCTGGTTTGTAACAGTCGCCTGGCCCTGAGCGCAGCAAGGGGATGGTTATTGTTACGGACGCAGGCACCCGCCCTCTTCTGAGCCGCTCTTGACTCCCGCCTCCTCTCGCCCCCCTGCAGATGACCCGATCCGGCTGCTGCGCGAGGTGGTGCTGCTGACGGACGACCGCAACCTGCGGGTGAAGGCGCTGACCCGCAACGTCCCCGTCCGGGACATCCCCACCTTCCTGCGATGGGCGCAGGAGGGCTGAGCCAGGCAGCCTGCAGGGGGGCGCCGTCCCCAGGAAGCTGTGCCGCTCTGTGCCACCAGCAGGGGGCAGCCTTGAGGCGGAGGGGGGCCCTTGCGCCAAGCCACTGCCGCCCCCACCACCGTTCCCGGCTGACACCCACCAATGAACAATAAACGTGTCTCCAACCCGCCCGGAATGGCCGTGCTGTGGGTGTGAGAGAGAGGGAAGTGTTGTGTCCGCACAGGCCACCGGGGGGGCGGGCGGAATAGGTGCGTGTCGTGTTCCCCCGCCGAGGGGGGAGGATAGGACAGCCAGAGAGGTCTTAAGCGGGCACCCCCATATTCCTTTTACTTGGCCAGGCAGGGCGAGGGGGGGATCCTTTGTGTGGAAGTGTGTGAGCCCCGATCCACTCCCTGCTGCCCCCCCACATTGACATCCTCTCTCTTCCAGCCCCCTCCTGGACCCTCGTCCTTCCCTTTTGCCACCCTGACACCTGCGTCACAGATTTCTTGAGCTTGCACCCATCCATTTCCATCATCCCCAGACACACACACTCTCCTGGTCCAGTGGTGTGGGTTGCAGAGGGAGGCCTGGGCCTTGGGATCAGACCTTTAAGCTGCAGGGTTTGGGGAGTGCGGTGTCAGGGCTGGGGGGTGGAGAGAACAGGCAAGCAGGTTCCCCTGTGAAGGAGCTCTGAGGGCAGTTGGAGCTCACACAGAGAACGGCTGCCGTGAAAAAGAAGAATTGTCCCCTTGGGAGCTTGTATTTAAATAGGGGGGGGAGCCTTAACTGGCCCCGGTCAGTTGCATCGTTGGCCATCCCCTTTGGGTCAGTGGCAGGCGGGGGGGCAGGGCAGGATTGGGAACAAAAACAGAAAACCAAAAGAGCCAGCCATGGAAATGGACTTGTCCTGCATTCGAAGGATGCTTTTTAGATAAAACCCTTTGCTTCTGGAGGGGGTCACGCCAGATGGTTTGGGGGCACAATTCTGCCTTTCTTAGTCTGGAGAGGGGGAATCACCTCTCCCGCCTCCACCTTTGGGGTCTTCTGCACTCAAAATCATCAGCCCCACCTGCTCGCCAAACAGGCGTGGACCCCGCCCCATGGATATGGGGAGGGGCGGCCCTCCTACAGGCAGGTGTGTCTCTTCCCCCACCCCTTTTGTTCTGCTTTTTGGCCTGCCTGGGTTTGATGGGGGGCTTGTGACAGACAAAGTAAAAAAAAAAAAAAGTTCCTTTGTTTTCTTAATAAAAATTTTAGTAGGGAAACACTGTTCTGTGCTGCCTCGTTTTGTGGGGTCGGGGGGAGAAGGCGGTCTGGGGAACCATCAGCCTGGAATGGGGTTTCTGAGGAGGGATGTAGATGGTACTGATTTGGGCAGAGTGGTAGCTAAATGACCCATCTCTTTTCAGGACACCCATTATGCCCGTAATGGTTTGTGTCATAGAATTGTGGAGTTGAAAGGGACCCCATCTAGACGAACCCCCTGCAAGGCAGGAATCTCGCTACCCAGAAGTAAGTGCCCTTGAATTCAGTGGGGTTAGAATTTGGCCAGGACCATGGCTGGAGATGCGGGTCAGGTTTTGAGGAATTGGGGGGGGGGGGAGCGGAGGTGTATGGCCAGAGTCTCCAACGTGGTGCCCTCCCAAGGTTGCTGGCCTTCCAGCTCCCATGTCCCTGACCGCCGACCACCAGGGCTCAGGACAGCTCAGTTGGCCTCATCCTGGCCCAGCCATAGATCATATTTGGGTGGGGCAAGATTTCACTGAGCCAGTTTAACACTAGTTTTCCACAGTCATTTCACGTTTTTAAAAATAAACAAAAATACAGGAGGCCAATAAATGGTGTGATAACACCTCCAAAGAAAATGAGAGAAATTCATGGAGGGGAGGGCTCTTGTGTCTGAGTCCTGCTTGCAGGTTTCCCATCGTGGGCACCTGGTGGGCCCCAAGGTGGGGCCCCTTTGGCCTGATCCAGCAGGCCCTAATAATAATAATAATAATAATTTATTTATACCCCACCCATCTGGCTGGGTTTCCCCAGCCACTCTGGGCAGCTTCCAACATAACACTAAAATACAATAACCTATTAAACATTAAAAGCTTCCCTAAACAGGGCTGCCTTCAGATGTCTTCTAAAAGTTTGGTAGTTGTTGTTCTCTTTGACATCTGATGGGAGGGCATTCCACAGGGCGGGTGCCACTACCGAGAAGGCCCTCTGCCTGGTTCCCTGTAACTTGGCTTGATGGTTCCATGTTCATGATGTTGGATGGGTCAGGCACCCAGTAAGGCCTGTTTTAAACTGGTTCTCCTCAGCACAGACACTAAATCTTGGCCGCAAGTCACCCACAAGTTGCTGTCTCCACTACCACCCCCAAGTTGTCACTATTGCTGCTTTTACCCCTCCCCAAGTGGTATGGCAGACCATGACCGGCTTGTCAAGGGCTACCTAGAGCTCTTGGAGGGGCAGATTTGAGTCTCCCAAAAGTCCAGTCTGCAACACCGCAATCAAGCATACACTCCAGTCTCCCCCCTCCCTGAGGAAGCAGAAGCAGCCTTGTGGTGTCAAAAGAAAACTTTTATTGCTCTTGAGTTTTTTTTCCCCATGTTTATTTATTTTTTTATTTCCGGTATAAAACGAAAGGGGAAAAGGCACATCCCATGTACAAAATGCTACGGTGGGCACAGCAGGCTGCCCCCCCCTTTTTGAATACTTTGTGTTGGGGGGGTGTCTTGCTGTGTCCTCCCAGGGCTTGGCAGGGTGGGTGGGTTGGGGGGCAGCTGGCTCAGACGAAGAAGGCCCAGCCCCACGCTTGGGGGGCGGCAAGTGGGAGGTTGTGTGTGCAAATAGAGGTAAAAGGAAGATTCACATCTTAACCTGACCTTTGGTTAAAAAAGAGTTGGAGGGAAAGGGGGGGCAGCTGCGCTGGCAGGGCCTGAAGGCAAAGGGCACATCTTGTCCCGCAACCCCAACCCCACCTTCTCCCCATAAGTGCAAAGAGAGTCTGGCAATACGTGCACTGGTCAAAGCTTGGGTTGCCCTCTTTCGCCCCAAAGATGGAAGGGGCTGCCGTGGGGATGCCCATTCCACCTCCAACAGAGCTGACAATCTGGGGAGTGTTTTGTCTTTGTCAAACAGTCCTTGGGGAGGAGGGACAAGCAGAGGGAAGGAGGGCACCCCCCAAACCACACACAAATACCCCAGAATAATCTTTGGCTCAAAGTGAGACAGTGGAAGACGGGACTTGGGGTTGGAAGACTGGGATGGAGCTGATTCAAAGGGAGAGGGACCCCGTTGTGGTAAGAAGGAGCACACACACCCCATCGCCGCCCCTTGGTCACAGCCGTGTGGAGTCTTTAGTAGGGGAGGGGGGGAGTGAGGGCCCCCTCTCCTATTCACATTGCAAAAGAGGTTGAGGGGAGAGTTAAGTGCTTGCTCAGGTGAGTCCCAGGGCATCCACTCACCTGTTGCCTCTGTGGCAAAAGGGATGCAGGAAACTTAAGAACATTGCGCCCCTTGCTCTGCCCCCACAGTCACCACACAGGATTTGTGAAAAAAAACTTCCGGACACTTGGACTCGTGCTCAGCTCGTGCCAGTGAGCCAGGCTGCACTGGGAGCGTCACCACCTTCCCAAAGTCACTGCACAGCAGCCAGCCTGGAAAGGGATGAGGGGAGTTGGGTGTCCAGCGACATCTGCAGAGCCAGGAGTTTCTCACTCCCTAGTTCTGCAGGAAGGCACATTGTGGAGCTCTGTGTAAACCTTGAACCCGAAGGGGTTGGGTCCCATGCCAAGAGGGATTCTCACACTTCCAAGATTTAAGGCTTCCACGCCTGTTGTCCTGCCTGTCACCCATTGTGACAGGCAGAAAATCAACAGGTGTGGCAGTTTGAAGGCATAGGATGGCAATTCAGTGCATCAAGATATCTGGGTATAGCGGGACAGATGTCTATAAGATGCAAAAAGGACTGTCTGTGGGCGGCTGAAATGTACGCAGCATAAGCAGAGACCACCGACATGGTTCTCTGTGCATTCTGTGGGCAGTCCCTCTCACCCTCCTTTCTCTGGCCACTGATACCCCACTGAGCACTGGGAACCAGAGTCCACCAAGGTTTTTGGGGGCCACAAGACTCTTCAGCTGTCCCTGTAGACCCAACAGAGCTGCTGCCCTCTTTGCTAAAGCTCAGACCTGCCCAGAGGGGCTTCCCCCAATTGAGGCAGGTAGAAATGTGGGTCTGCCCCACAGGAAAAGCTTGGGGGCGGAGGGAGAGGCAGTCAGGAGCACAACCTCCTGGCCATTTCTGGGGGGCCAGAGGGCAGCCTCGAGGTTTGACTCCTGAAAGGGAAGGAGGAATGGAGTTGGTGGGATCAGGCCCATGACACACAGGCCTCACCTCCCAAGCAAGCGGGGGGCAGTCCTCAAGGTGCTCTCTGGATATACTTTATTAGCCTGCTTCTTTTCCTTCCAACTCAAAACCCTGGGCACTCAAGGGTGGGGGGGAAGCATCACTGATTGTTGCTTTGTTGTTAAAGCTTTTAAGAGCTGGGGAAAAAAAACAAACCCACATGTCCTAATTCCTGAGAATTGCACCAAGGCCCCTTTCCTGAGCAGATCCCTACAAGTCAGACAACTGGAGCTCTTTTGCAGTTTGGGCGGGCAAGATTCCCTTCTCTCCTTGAGGAGAGAGCTCTTCCATATTAAAAAAACAAAAAGCTGGGATATCATTCTGAATTGCACCACTTCAAATTTAAGGGTGGGGGGAACATCTCTAGGCCACCCCCCAAAAAACACAAGCGTGTCAAATTATAATCTCCCTGCACATAGAAAACTAGGAGAAAGTTTATCAGGAGCTCTTTTCCCTGCTGCGCTAGTTTTTCGCCCCTGCGAGGCTCCTTTCTAGAGCACTGAGCCTTGCAGAGGCTGTCAGGCCCCAGCAGGACGCCTGTTCCTTTTGCCCAATGGCGAGATCAGCTGACAGGTGACGGAGGCCATTGGGAGGGGGAGACTATTCTCACCCTCCCCACAAAAAGAAAAAACCAGCAATGAGGCTGGACTCGATGAATCTTTGGGTCCTTCCAACTCTACGGGTTTTGTCTATGGGACAAATTCACAATTCCGCTTTGGGGGCAGCTCCACAGCTTGGCAGAGAACAGAAATAGAGAACAGAGAGAGGGGTGAGCTCTGGCTTCACGAGAGGTTGGGGGGAGAGGACGACGACTCCATGACGTCCCCTCCCTCGTCACAAATAAGAGGGGGCTGAACCCCTTGGGGGGGCTGCGCTGGTCACTTTTGGGGAGGAAGCTGTCCTTTCCCCCCGCAGTGGGGGCAAGAGTCACCCCCTCTCCTGGGCAGAACACAAAGGCACTCTCACACCCCAAACAACTTGGGGGAGCCCCCTTCCCTCCCCCACAAGCCCCGGTCCGTGGAGGGAGAGCGGGAGAGCGAGAGGGGGGTGATGCGGGGGTCGTCAGGGGGGTGAAAAGCGCTCTATGGTCCGGGCGTGGTGGTCGTTGTGCAGGTGGGCGGCGGCGGCGGCGGCAGCAGCTGCAGCGGCCGCGGCTCCCTGGGCGAGCACCTCGGCCGCCTTGTCGGGGCTGAGCCCGAGGTAGAGGCCCTCCATGGCGGCCTTGGGGTCGGCGGCGGCGGCCAGGAAGTGCGAGGTGTGGCTGAGCAGCTCCTTGTCGTGCTGCTGCTGCTGCGCCAGGCGCGCCATGGCCAGCACGCCCTCGGGGAAGTCCAGCTTGAGCTTGCCGTCGGGGCCCGCCGCTGCCGCCGCTGCAGCCGCCGCCGCCGCCGCCGCGTGCATCTTCATGTGGCTGAGCAGGTTCCTCTGCTGGGCGAACTTGCCCCCGCACACCTGGCACTCGTAGGGCTTCTCTCCGGAGTGGATGCGCATGTGCTCCGTCAGGCGGTACTGGCGCGTGAAGCGCATCCCGCACGCCTCGCACGCGAAGGGCTTGAGGCCCAGGTGGCTCCGCATGTGGCGGGTCATGGTGCCGCGCTGCGTGAACTTCTTGCCGCAGATGGAGCAGGGGTAGGGCCGCGTCAGCCAGTGCGTCTTCTCGTGCTGCCGCAGCGTGGCCGGGTCCTTGTAGGCCTTGTCGCACGACGAGCAGCGGTAAGGGCGCAGCAGGTCGCACGCCCCCGACGGCACTGGCGGTGGCGGAGCCCCCTGCTGCTGCGGCAGCGACGACGGCGGAAGAGGTTTGTCCAGAAAAGGAGAGCTTTGCCCGGCGGCGGCAGCCGCCTCGGCGGCCTCCTTGCGGTACAGCTCCTCTTCCTCGTTGTGCGCCTCGACGTGCGCGTTCAGCTGCTCCGACGACGGGAAGCCCTTCCCGCAGGGGATGCACACGTACAGGTTGTCGCCGCCGAAGCTCTCCGGCTCGTAGCCCAGGTAGCGCTCCAGGCTGCCGCCGGCCGGGGAAGGCCCTCCGCTGCTGCAGCCCGTCTCCTCGCTAGTGCTCTTGTCGTTCTCCAGGTCCTCCCCGTCGGGCTCGCCTGCACCGCCGCTCTCCAAGCTCGGGTAGCGCCGCGGCGGCTGCTCCTGCGAGGAGGGCGACTCGGGCTTGTGGTCCAGCTCGCCCTCCTTGTCCCGCCGCCCTCCCCGGCAATCGCCCCCGCCCTCGTCGTCGTCGTCCTCGTCGTCCTCCACGTAGCCGCCCACCAGCGGCTCGTGCTTCATCCAGCGGTAGAAGAACTCCGGCGGCGCCACCTCGCCGGCGCGCCCCGACGGCTCCGACCCGGGGCTGCCTCCGCGGTGGTGGTGCAGGAGGTGGTGGAAGGGCGCCTGCAGCTGCGAAGGGGCCGCCTCCCCGAAGGCCGAGTGGTTGGGCAGCAAGGCGGGGCTCTCGGGCCTGGCGTTCTCGCGACCCTCCATGGTGGCGCGCAGGCGGCTGTCCGGCGGCGGCGGCGGGGCGGGCAGCTGCGGCGAGGGCCCGTTGGGGCTCTTTTTGGAGAGGTCGAGGCCGCAGAGTGGAGAGCAGAGGCGCTCCGGGGGGCACAGACCGGCCCCATGAGGGTGCGCGGAGGCTGCGGCGTACAGCTCCCCGCAGTGGGTGCTGAGCGGCTCGGAGGGGCGCGGCGGCAGCCCCGGGGGCGCGTAGCAGCTCTGGATGACGGGCGTGGCTGCGCGCAAGCCGCGCGCCAGCTTGCCGAAGGGCGAGTAGCCGCCGCGGAGCTGGCAGTACTTGCCCGAGCGCTTGAGCTTCTTCTTGCACAAGGCCACCAAGTCTGGGATCTGCAGGTAGCTGGCGGCGGCCAGCACGGCGCCCAGGCTGGGCTCTCCCTCTCCGCCGCCGCCGTCAGAGTCGCCTAGGCGGCCTGTGTAGATGAAGTCGAGGACGGCGCGGAAGACGCCCGGGCTGACCATCTCCTGGTCCAGGTTGATGAGGTTGTCGTGGACCACCAGGGCCTTGAGGTAGGCGCTGCTGGCCGCCAGCACGTTCTTGTGCGCGCGGAAGAGCGCGTTCTGAACCACCAGGATCACGTCGCACAGGAAGCCCTTGGTGCGCTGCGCGTTGAGCTGCAGCAGCAGCTGCCGAGAGTGGCCCGCCGACTCCGACGAGGCGTCCAGCATCGCTGCGCCGCGCTCTCCTGCAGAAAGAGACGCACGGAAAGAGAGAGAGCCCGGCGGGCAGCGTCAGCGCGGGGGGCCCAGCCTGCCCGCACCGCTGCCCTCTCCTGTCCCACGACAGCGCGGACGCCCCCTCGGAACGTGTGTGTCTCCGCCTCGGCCCCGGGCTCCTTGCAGGGCACTCTGGACTCCTTCCCCGCCAGTCTGCCCTTATAGAGGGGTTTCCCTCTCAAGGAAGGAGGAGGAGGCGGCGGCGGAAAGGGGGGATGTTCAGCCCCCCGGTATCTCCGCCGTTGCCGATCGCATCCCACGCCCCCCTCCGGGTGGGGAGGGGGGGCAGGGCTAAGCGTTCACACCTGGAGGGGGCAGTGCCTGCAGAGCTCATCCACGTCTCTCCCCTCGCCCAGCGCAACCACCCTGCGGAGCCAACCGGCCAAAAGCACTGATGCAGCCGCCGGCCTCTCCGTTTCCATTCGTCTCCCTCTGGCCACGATCCGGCTTTCAGAAGGCTCGCTTTCTGGATGCCGCCTCGGAGACCCCAGAGAGCACAGCGAGCCCCGGTCTTCTGCCCTCCGGAGGTCCCCAAGAGGCGGCTGCCCCAAGCGTCAAAACGCAGCCCCCGCCCCTTCCTTTTCTCTGCGCGCTTTCTAACCCTGAGCCTTAAAGGCTGGAATCCTAAGCGAGCGTCGTTACTAGAGAGTCAGCCCCGTTTCATGCAGCGGGACTGGCTTCCGAGTAAGCCCTGCACCGTCCCTGCCCTTCTTCCAACCGTCTCTCCAAGCGCGCCTCGCGGGGGATCCGTCCGGGCCCCGGGAGCAGAAGGCACCGCTTGCACCCAGCTAGCGGTCCGGCAAAACAAAACTGAGAGGTTTGGGGGAGGCTTCTGGGCCCAGGAAACTGTTCCCCTTGCTCCACTTTGGAGCTGGGATCCGAAGCACCCTCTGCAGAGAGCGCCCAGGCCGAAGCGAAAGCGGCCCTGCGCTCCCTTCCAGCCGCGAACAGGGCGAGGCCTGGTCTGTCTCTTCCAACTCCTCACCAGCCCCAGTTAGGAGGGTCAGCTCCGTCCCCGGGGTGAGGTGCGGGGTGCATAAGCGGAGCTGAGGGCAGGGTGAACCATGCCTAAGTTGTGGTGTTTGTTAGTCATAGGTCCCTGCCAAAAAAAGGGGGGGGGACATTATGTGCGATCTGGTGAAGGCCACGGAAATGTCAAAAATGCATTTCGGAAAAGTTTAAAAATAAAAACAAATTCCAAAATGTGAAGGAGAGTGGCGGGAGGAGAAAGAGAAAGCTGAGAGATTTGACGGGGAGAGAAGAAGGAGCCGCCCGCCCTGCTCTCTGGGCTGCAGAGTTGACAGCCCGACGGAGCCCGCTCCGCGGCCGGGAAAAGGATTTCAAAGCCGCTGGCCTGGGAGGAGACAGGAGGGAAGGCCGCTCGGCCGGCCGAAGGGGGATCTTCCGCCCCAGGTCAGACTGCGGAGCGAAGAGCGAGCTCGGGAGAGGAATTGGGGTTCAGTAGAGGACGGAGGAAGGACGTAAGAGCCCCCCGAAAAAACTTCCAAGGCGTCCCGGGTCGCGGGGCAAAAACCATCCTCTGCTTTCCAAGTTCTTCCGAAGGAAAGTCGCCTTCGGTTGTGCCTCCCGCTCCGGGGTGACATGTCGGGCAGGGCAGGCTAGCTTGGCGGGGCGAACAGGGAGATCCGCAGCGCAGCTCAAGCTGAGGATCGGGCGCGCGAAAAAGCGCCGCGCCTGGGACTGGGGGAGGGGGCGGAAAGAAAGGACTTTTCTTTTCCTGGGGGGGACGGGACAGTGAAGTATTTTCGCTGGGTCTCTTCGGAAAGGGCGCGCAATCTGAAGTGCCTCCCACCAGACCGCCGCGCCGTCTTACCCGGGAGCCCCGTCGAGTCAGCCAGGCAGGCGAGGTCCGTGTGGACGCGCATGGCTTAGCGGGCTGCGCTACTGCCGTGGCGGCGGCGGCGCCCGCCCCTCACCGGCGCCTCAGACCTCTTGGCCGCCGCTGCTCGCTCTTGCTGCTGCTGCTGCTGCTGCTGCGCTTGAGCCCCATGTGCCGGGAGCGCAGCGGCGGCGGCGGAAAAGGTAAAGGCCGGGCCGCGAACTCCGCCTGACCCCGAGCTGAACTCGGGCGTGTTCAAGGAGCCGCCGCGGCTTCCTCCTCCTCCTCCTCCTCCTCCTCTGGGCCAGAGAGAAGCAAGCGGAGCAGGACGGGGCGGGCGGGACGGATGGGGCAGAGAAAGAGGAGGAGGAGCCGCCGCGCCGACGGGGCTCCCGCAGGAATCGCCCCAGGTAGGAGGAGAAGCAGCGGCCGCGCCCCCCCCCCCGCCGTGGGATGGGGTGGGAGGGAGGACCTTCAGGCCGGGGCGGGTCCCTCGCCGATGCGCGCTGCCGGGGATCTCCTCGGCTCCGGCTACCCCGAGGGGAAGGAGAAGAGGGAGCGCCGCCGTCGAGGGAGCTCCGTCTTTGGCCCTTGGCGAGCACCCCCTTCCCCGTCCGGCCCCCGGAGCGCTTCTCGTCCAAGAGGTGGGTGCTGCGGGTTTGGGGGCCAGGCGGCCAGCGCCCGCCCCTCCTTCCGCCTCCCCTGCCCCACTTCTGCTTCTCCTCTGCCCCCCACCCACACCGCCCCCATGTCTCCGCGGAATATGGTGATGGGGGGGGGATCCTAGGGGTAAATAGCCCTTCCTCGCACTTCGCTCCCCAGCCGCTCTCCTGCCCCCTGGCCACAGCCCCCTCTCCTCTCCTCCTCCAGGAATCCCGCGCTGCCCCCCCAACACGCGCGCGCGCCCGCGCACACACGGACCCAATTCCTCTCCGCGGGTGCTGAAGGAGCCTGCTGGACTGGCGACACCTGGCGGTTGCCGCGGGAACGACAAAGCGGCGCTCCGCTTCATTCAGGCGCGCGGCTCCGGGGGTCCCGTCGGGCGCTTTTTTGGAGGCCTGGGACCGCTTTGAAGGGCCGGGGGAGAGGGGTCCAAACGGGGAGTTCTCAGCGGAGGAGTTGGGATCCTGATCTCTTCCAGTAGCACTCCCTATCTGAATAAATAGCGTCTCTTTCGTTACAGAGATATATGTTTTTATACCAGAGAGCGTTGCTGTTGCGCGCTCAGGTACTGCTTGGGGGCTTCGCTTTGTGGGTGTCTGGTTGGCCACTGTGAGAACTGGGTACTGGGCTCGATGCCCCGCCCGGCCTGATCCTTATGGTGGCCCCCCTCTCCACCAATGTCCAGTTTTCACTCTTTTAAAACACAACACCCAAATCCCCAGCCGCTCTGAACTGAGCACGCAAGCAGGATTCTACCCAGTTCCTCCCTCAGAAGTCACACAGTCAGTCGTCCGGGTCCTGCTCGGGGACTTCCCATTTGGGGCATCTAGGTGGGCGCTGCGAAGACCTCCGGCCCAGTCCTGCACTGCAGGGCCCTTCGGGTGATCTTCTCTTCGCATGTTTTCAGTGGCTCGGGGTGTGTGAGGACTTGGGAAGCCAAAGAAACCGGGAGTTTTGCACGGACAGTGGGTCTCCCTTCCTGCTTCCTCGGGTTCTTTCTCTGCAGCCTCTCTCAAATTTGGGAAAGAGCCTCCGCCGCGTCGGGTCTTCTCCTGCAGCCAAAACCAACTCGGACCCCCGTTGCTATCAAAGCGACGGCTGTGGTCCTCAGCCGGGGGCAGGAACCGGCCAGGGAAAGTGTGTGAAAGAGAAAGTGATGTTTATCCATGTGTGCATGCGTGTGTGTGTGTGTGTGCGTGTGTGTGAGAGAGAGAGAGCACCTTGTTTTTGCACGATGAGATTTCGAAAGGAGACTGGGACCAGAGTCCTGTTTTCTCCTTAGTTGTTTCCAGCGCTAACCACCCCGCTCCTTTCCCGCCCCCTCCATTTCCAGTGACCCAGTGTTGCCTAGTGGTTAGAGTGTCGGACTAGGACCTGGGAGAGACCAGGGTTCAAATCCCTCACTCGGCCAGGAAGCTCACCAGGTGACCCGGGGCCTGTCAGTCACTCTCCGCCTAGCCTACCTCGCAGGGCTGCTGGGTGGATTAAATGGGGGGAAGAGAACCACCAGAGCTCCTTGGAGAAAAAAGGTGGGATTGAAATGCAATAAGTAAATAGACAAAATGAATTCTCTTTGACAAGTTACAATAAAGTAATTCAGAATCTTATCGACGGGGACCTCCTTCCGTCTCCCTGCTTCCCGCTCCTCTATGTCTTCCATTTTAGTCCCTTCTGACCCTCTCAAGGCCATCAAACCCACTTCACAAATTATGTGAAATCCATTTCTGGGCCCTGAAGGGCATTTCTCCCATTTCTTCATTATTTGGGGGGCGGGGGAGTGGGATTTAGACCGCTTTTCGAGTAGAGAGGGGTCACATCCCAAAGCGGTTTAACAACGGAGTTCAGGCGCGATACGATTTTGAACCGGGAGAGCAGGGGGAGGCATCGTCCACACGAGACCCAGACCCAGAAGCGTGCATGTAAGAAAGAGAGAGATGGTAAGATCCGTGTTTTATTCCCCGCGCCTTCGAAACCTCTGTGCATTTCTCTAGGCCGGCGAGGAATAAACATATTATACAGGAGTCCGTGTTCTGACGACCACGGCATAAAAACCCGCATGAGCAGCGCTCTAAATACCAAATCCCTCCACTCTCTGAACACGGGTTAGGACTTGGAGACTGGGATTTTTTGGGGAGAGGGGAGCTCTACTAATATTCCCTGCAGGCGAACCCGCCCCCTCGTCGTCGATTGACAGACGGTTGGACGGGTGAAACTACTTGCTTCTTTCATTTATTTCGAAGATTTGTAAAACGCTTGATCGAAAGAGATTCTCCGGCTCTGCTTCCCCCGGGTTAAATCGAGGGTTAAGCTTAGCCGCCAGCGATTTCGATTAAGGAGCAAAAATGGACCCGAGGAATATAAGGCAATATATTTTTTTATTGAGCCTCTTCTTCCAAAAAAGGATTTAAACCGAATGGGATCGTTTGCGTCCTTGGCTGGAGGAGCGAGACGGTTTTTCTCCGCCTTTTCAAAGGCTTGAAAACTACAAGAAACGCGTTAACGAATTAATAACAGAAACTTCTCAACTTAAAACAACACAACGCAATTGAATTTACAACCGCAACAAAAACGCCCGAAAGGGGATTTTGGGGAAGGATCGATGGATTCTGCTGGAAGCCACCCAGGCGCGCCCAATTTTGGAGAGGGAGAAGAGGCCCTTTTTTAGGCGTTTGGAGATCGCAGGCCCGCCGCCCCGGGGATGCGCGCCGGAGGCTGGTTTCATTTTCGCCTCTCTTGCGTCGCAAGCCCAGGCGGACGGCTCTCCTTTCCATCGCTGTTTAGGAGATTCCCCCCCACTCAACTTTTGAAAATATTCCTCTCCCCTCCCCCCACAAGGGCGCGCGCCCAGCCTTCATCTCCTCCGGGGCTTTAAAAGTCTGGCGTGCTTGTCGCTTTGCGAGGCGAATTTCGAGGTCGTTACCGTGGATTTCTCCCGGTTTTTGAGCGAGAATAACAATTGCATTTCAGGAATAGCATGTGAAAATCCCCACACTCCAGTTTATAATTATTATTGCTATTATTACTATTTTATTAAATGCGAATTTAATTTAGTTATTGTAATAACCGTTGCTGTTGCTATTAATAACACCAACAGGAATCTAGGTCGTATTTGTTTTATTTATTTATTTTTATGCTACCTCTTCGCGACTTCAGAATGTTTCCAATGAATAATATTAATTGATTATTTCCGTGGGATCGAACGCCTTGCTCTGGCGCCCGCTCCCTTTGCCGAAAGGCGCCCAGGGGCCACACCACCCGGCCCGCGGACCCCTTCCCATCTCGCGGTGGGGGGGAGAGAGAGAAATGAGAAGAAACCCGGAAAGCGAGGTAACTTGTCTGCCCAAGGGGAGCTGCCCCGCCCCGCCCCGGGACGAGGGGAGACAAAGTTCGCTTTTATCCCGCTTTGAAAGGGCTCCGCTCCCCTTCCCCCGCCTGTCCCCCGCCCGGAAGATTCGCAAATAAGAAGCTTAGCAAATATGAAAGTCTGAGGTGTGTGACACAGCTGCTCGAAAGCAAAAACAGCACTCACGTACCCACAACGAAAGGAGGCAGGAAGGAACAGAAACGGAGTCTGCAGGCGGGGCTAGTCCTACTCGGAGTAGACGTATTACCTGGCACGCATAACTTAGGTCTAATGATTGCAGTGGCTAGAGCTGAGTTGGGGATCACTCCTCGTGGCCCTGCTTCTGTTATTAAAAACTGCTAAACCCGATTCACTATCCTCCTGGGCGCCCCCACCCACTTTTAGTGGGGGTCCGGCTTATTTTAATTCGGGGTTCTCTGATGCCTTCGGTAGGCTTTCAGAGGTGCGTCCGGAGAAACGGTGTGTCCAGGCTGACATAATGAAATGCAAAACAGTAACAATCAATTGCACGTTTAGTCAAAATCCAATTAAATTTTGTTTAATCAATGCTACAAAATGGATGAGCCTGATACTGTACAGTGACAGCAGCATTTCAAAGTCTGATTGTCATCTCCGGTGTCCCCCTTGCCTCTTAGCACACACACACACACACACACACACACACACACACACACAATCTCACTGCCACCCCCCCCCCAAGGTGCTACTGTCCTTTCTGGGAAATGCTGGTCTAAGCCACCATCAGGCAGACATGGGCAGGTCTATAATAGCAGGAGAGGCCAAGAGGAACTTGGAGACTTAGGTCTGGGCACCTGCCTGTCTCTTGGGGACAGAAGGGAAAGTCCCAACATCTTCATCCCATCCCATTACCCCAGAAAAGGAGCGTGGCCTCCCCAGTGGTGGCTCCGGCTTGGCGACTTTTGCAGACAAATACAGATGGTTCTTTATGAACCGTAGCTTGCCTTCCCTACTCTCATTTTGCTGTCTTTTCAAATGCCCATTGTTGACTGCTGCCTCACTTTAAGGAAGAGGCTCTACCCGTTTCAAAATGGGCTCCCTGCAACCCATAATAGCTCAGGTCACTTGGCTTCATCTTGGCAGGCGGAAATGTCCCCAGAGTACCTAAACGTAAACCACTTCAAGGTTGTTGACAACCAAGCTGTATATAAAGGAATAAAGACATAAAATTGCCAGATGCAAGCTTTGGAGTCACACAGGACTCTTGCTTCAGGATGAGTCCTCAAAAGAGAGAAATGGGGTCCTGTGTGACTCAGAAGCTTGCACCTTAAAATGCCAAGGTGTGAGGGAAACGTTGACCCTCCTATCTTCCTATATGGGAGCTTTCTTCAAGGTGCTGCCCTCTGGGACTAAACAAAAAAAAAATTTCCCTTCCAGTAGCACCTTAAAGACCAACTAAGTTAGTTCTAATCCCCCTTTCAGAGGCACCTAAGACCATCACATGGTTGTGTTATTCTGGGCTGTATAAGCAGGGAGTTCCTCAGATCCATTTAAAATCCCCTGTCAGCCACACAATCCCAAAGTTCAAATATTAGGAGAGAAAATATACATATGTTTATAAAACTTTTATCTAGGAGGGAGAGCAAACCTCAGACCCAGAGGAGAAATTCGGCCCCCAAGGGCTTCCCATCAAGCCCTTGGGACTTGCCCCAGGCCACACCCTCTTTCCCTAGCCTCTGATTGGCCCTGCATTGCAGGGTTTGGATGGCCTTTGGGGGTCCCTCCCAAGTCTACAGTTCTGATTCTGCTTCTCGCTCGCTTGCCTGAATTGAAGATGGAGAGTTTGATGTGCAGGACCTCTCTTTTTGTATACAAAAGTACAAATCACACCTGTGGCTCCGCCCTCTTTTCCCTCTGGCCCCAGCCACTGCTGCCATGTTGCCAGCGAGGCAGTGTGGCCCTCAGTCTGAAAAACCCCCACCCCATGACCCTTGTCCTGCTGAACCCTTCCTGACACACATCCATCCTAAACAACTCCCCATGCTTCCCTCCTAGTTTCCTGGTCGGGAACAAGGCTGGATGAGCCCTTGTTGGTTGCCTGTCCAGAAGTGCTACAAATGAGGCTGGGGTGGGGCTTTGGCCCAAGGTAAGGTCAGGCTGGCTTTTTCTCCTGTTGTGGAAACGGAGTGGGGTCTGGACCGAGGGAGAAAGAATGTGTGGAGGCTGACAGCTTTCGTTTCCCCTTTCCCACTGCGCCACACACAACCGCAGCCTTGTCCAAGCTCCCCCTGCCTCTGTGCAGAGTTGCACCCCTGCAGGGCTGCTTCTTAAGGGGAAACAAAGCACAAAAAACAGGTCTCCAAGCCCACAAGGGCCCAAGTCCCTGTAAGGCTGTGAGGCTGACACCATGGTTTGCACCCTGCTTAAGAAGTTAAGAACCTCAGAAGATCATGGCTGCTGGATCAGGCCAGAGGGGGCCCATCTAGTCCAGGATCCTGCCCTCACAGTAGCCACCTAGGTGCCTCTTTTGGGAAACCCACAAGCAGCATTCGAGCACAAGAACGTCTGCTTCTCTGGTTCGGAGACTGCAGCCTGCATGTCCTTTGGGAATCAGTGGTCCCCAAATTTTGTGATGGGCCACACTCCCCACCCACCCACTTGGTTGCCTAAGTTCTTCATCCCCTGCCTTCTTAAAAGAATTATTCAGAATAGTGGTTTGCAAGACCCACTGAGGAAAGACCAGAATGCTGTAAAAATCAGAACAGTAACAATTAATTGAACGTTTATTCAAAAGCCAATGAGAACTATTTAGTTTGATTAATTCAACACAGCAGGTGAAATCGGTCCAACTTTTCAAAGTCTGATAGTCACTAACACTTCCAGCCCCCCCCTGCCTCTTAGCAGCCCCCCAGGTAACCCTCTCCAGGCAGCGTTAGGAACTGGGACAGAAAAACTAGGAGCCGAATGGCTCCTGGGTGCTGGTTGTGGACGCCAAAAGAGAATGTCTAGTTGCCACTTCTTATTTATTACTTTTGATAAGCATGAATTACCGTAATATGCAATTCACATAAGTAACACATTGTTAATATCACATTTTTAGCAGAAATTGTTAATACATGTTTAATTTGGTGTTGACAATAAAAATATTGGTACCATACTTCAGTTTTCAAAACACTCTACTCTTTATTGTTACATTTCTTAATATATTGTCTATCTGTAGCATATGCTTTGAGGCTTCAAAGCACATACATTTCAGGAATCCTTGAGTGTCAGCCAGGTCCAAAAAAAAAAAAAAAATGGCACCCAGACTCTTTGAGGTGCTCACAAATGGAGAATCTTTAGGTGCAAAATGTGCCTGGTGCTCTGCTAACTGCAAACCCTGCTTCTAGAGGGCTCCACCACCCTCTTGCATGCAAACTGGTATATAGAAGACCCAGACCTGCACTTTTTGGTGCCAGAGGCGTAGGAAGGTCAGGTGGTGCCCAGTGCGGAAAATTTCTTGTCACCCCCCCACATTGATTTATTTATTTTTTTGCCTGCAAAAATGGTTTTATGTTATGTCATATTTTCTTACAAAGGAATAATAATAATAATAATAATAATAATAATAATAATAATAAACAACTTTTATTTATATCCTGCCCACCCTCCCCGGCCGAAGTCGGGCTCAGGGCGGCTAACATCAGATACATAACATTGGCATAAAATCAAACAATTATTAAATTAATCCTAAAAACATGTCAAAATCAAATTAAAGTCTAATTAAATGGCTTTCTGCAGGGTTGGGGTTGGGAACAGTGAGTGCTCCACTGAACTGAAATTTCAGCCTTCACGACATAGGAAAACGGCCAAGTAAGCAGCTATTTTTGTGGAGGAGGGTCAAGATATTAACTGATATGCATGAAATTTCATATATAGCTATGTAATCCCTAGTGTAGTAAGAGAAGACCTTTGGAGCAGGCTTTTTTTTAAAAAAAGTTTTTATGAACTGCCCTAGTAGGGCAGTAATTATTACTTGATAATTTGTCACCCCCCTCCATGATGGCACCCGGGGCGACCCGCCCCCTTCCTATGCCCCTGCTTGGTGCCCACCCACTGAGCCAGGGAGCCTCCAGGGCAGAGCCCAAATGCGGCCCTCCAGAGGCCTCTCTCTCCGGCCCTCGGAACCCTCCGCAGGCTACTCCCCTCCTTGGACTCTGATCCTTTTCTTCTCTGGAAGGAGGATGGAGAGAGACAGGTGGGTGGGTGAGCGTGGGTAGAAACATGCCTGCTGCACAGAGGTAAAATTTGCTCTGGGACACTTATTTGATTTTTAATTATCATTCTATAACATTTATGCACCTTGATGACACCCATCTGTCTCGAGAGACAACGGAGTGCACCTCCAAGGGTCAAACTGCTGGATTAGCAGCAGCGCAGAAACCTCCTCAAGGCACAAGCCTGGCCAGTGTGTCTGGAGGTCCTGGGCTGCCCAGACGACAAGACCCCCTCTCTGATATGGTCCAAAGGGAAGCAGAGCAAGACACCTGGCACCTTCTGATTGCAAAAAACCAACAGACAACCTCAAACCTGTTTATGTGCTTATGTTCCAGTTGTGACACCCACTTATTTGTTTTTTTAAAAAAGATATTTATTGAGGTTTTACAAAAACATAGGTTTGCAAAATAGAAAAAAGTCATATAGAAAGAAAAAGATACAAAAACGAGAGCATACATAAAAAAGAAAAAAATACGAAATACAAAAAACAAATAGATAAAAAAGAATTAAAAACAAATCCATTTTTTGTAACTTTAAACTCATTAGCTTGTTTCCTTGGCTTCCTCACACCTCCCCTTTTTGTATTCCCATTTAAATAATCAAATCAGCAAATCCTTACCCTCTTTCGTTTATCTTAACTCTATATCTTAACATATTTAACTCTATATTTTCATCCATTATCAATTCATTTTTGCATATTCTTATTAACTTTGTTGCTAATGCCACTTATTTTCAATCCAGCATCATTTTAACATTCATTAATTTTACAGTGTTTCTGCAGATAGTCTTTAAATTTCTTCCAGTCTTCTCCCACGTCTCGGATTCTGCCAGTCATTTCCGCCAATTCCGCCACTTATTTGTGTATTATGTTGATTGTTGATGCGTTGTCGAGATTATTTAAAGTAAAACATGAAAATGCATTTTTTAAAGAGTGAAATGTGCCTTTGTCATCCCGCCCACCACTGACATGTGGGCCCCTGGGAGGGGACCTAGAAGGGAAGGCAGCCCCCCCCCACTTCTGGACTAATAGCCCTCCTCCTCAATTTTGGGCAAATCTGGCCTCTGTTAAAGAGACCCCATTAGAGAGACTGCATCTTCAGCAGACTGCCAAACAGATGGTGGCCGAATTTATTTGCCTGACGGTCAGCCAGTGCTATAATGTTGTTGTGAAACAATGGTAGGGTTTTTTTTTCTTGTGACAGGCCAAAGGATGTCTTCCTTTCCCCACTGCATAGCCAACTTATGGAATTCACTGCCACATGATGGCTTTGAAAGCGGGCTTTGCACTTTCTAGGGACGGGTGACGTGAGGAGGCCTTGCCTGTCCTGCTTGCTGGACTTCCTGTTGTGGCGTCTGGTGAGAAACAGGAAGTTTGCCTCAGGGGCCTTTTGGCCTGACCCAGCAGGGCTCTGATGCCGTGAGGTTTCCAGGACAGATCTCAGATTCTTGCATTTCCCTTTCTCACTGAGCCTTCCGCAAGGAGGACCGCCACCCTCCTCCTCTTCATCTTGTTGCAATGGAGAGATCGTCAACGACGTTTTGTTCTGACCCGATGCCCCCTTCATTAAAAGGAAGGCGCTCCCAGGCCAACAAGGGTGGGCTCGAGTCCCAGTGAATTTTTTTTCTGGGCCCCCCAGCAAGGGGCAAACTGGCTGAAAACCTTTACACAGGGTATGAAATGAATGTGTGGTCTTAATTTTATGTTAATAATAATAAATGTGATAATATTTGTACCTGTTGAATCCTAGAATCCGAGAACTGTAGAACTGGAAGGGACCCAAGGCTCATCTAGTCTGACCCCCTGAAATGCAGGAATCTCAGCTAAAGCATTCAGGAAAGATGGCCGTCCAACCTCTGCTTAAAAACCCACAAGGAAGGAGAGTCCACCATCTCTCGTGAGAGCCCGTTCCACTGTCAAACAGCTCTTACTGGCAGAAAGTTCTTCCGGATGTTTAGTTGAAATATAAAACTTTGCAGAGTGTAGAGAAAGTGCATAGACTTCTCAGTGTAATACTAAAACTCAGCAGGGTCATCCAATGAAATGGAATGTTGGAAGATTCAGGGCAGTTTTAGAGTTAAACTGTGGAACTCCCTGCCACAGGAAGCAGTGATGGCCACTGATCTGCATGGAGGCAGCCACGCTTCTGAGTACCAGTTATGGGAACCACAGGAGGGGAGACTGCTGTTCTTGCGCTCAAATCCTGCTTGCAGGTGGGGTTTCCCATGTGGGCACCTGGTTGGCAGCTGTGAGAATAGGATGCTGGACTGAATGGACCAGCAGGCTCTTCTGATATTCTTCCCCAACCTTACCTGCCAGAGACTGAATCGTGGACCTTCTCACCAGGCAGAGCTGGCCCTCTTCCTCTCTGGCTACGACCGCCTTTTGTGATAATCTCTCTGGGATGATCGAAGGAGATGGAGGTTTTTCCAAATGATGCTCTATTTCCTTTGGGCCACCTGCAGAGGACAGGTTGGAGTCCTTTTCCGAACCAGAGATTATGGGATGCTCCCCCCACTCCCCCCCCATGCTCAGCAATGGGTGCAAAGCGAGGAGTTTGCCAAATATGCAGAGAGGAGGAACATTATTTGGCAGGAGGCAGAACCCAGCTTTGAAGGCATCCGATGATCTCACTGTTGGTTCTGTATGCATGGCTGGGAACCAGGGCGGCTGATCAGAGGAAGCTGCGCTATCCAGAGTTCAAGTCTCCAGAGTTTCAGAAAAGCTGCCCTCGGGAGAGTCGAGAGTCCAGGGGTTGAGACTGAGGCCTCTGAGCAACGTCCCTTTCCGCAGTTAGATTCCAGTCCTCCTGGTTCTTAATGAAGGGCTGGTTTCGTCTGGAGCATAGGAAGTGAGTCGCAATTCCAAATAAAGGAGGGGTTTAAATCAGAATAGCTGGTCTATACGAATCAGGTCCTTGTGTCCATGTAACTCAATACTGCCCCTGAGTGGCTCTCCAGAAATTCAGGCAGGGAACATTCCCAGTCCTGCCTGTGGGAATGTTGTAGATACTAGGAGAGGATATATTGATTTAATAGTATCCTTCCTAACTCACGCTTGTGAGTCAACGGCAGAGTGCATTCCCCAATATACATCAGGAAGCGAGCTGGTAGATTCGTTTGAATCTCTTAAGTAATCCAATATGGCTTTGTTCAGATTGGGTTCTGTTCCTGGGAAGACCTCTCATGTCCCTCCTAAAAAGAATAAAGACAAAACAAGCTTCTTTTAAAAGTAATAAGAAGTCACGCCCACCTACCTGGTCACATGAAGGGAGAGGATGCTCCAGGTGGAACAGGAAGTTCAACTGGCTGGATCAACACTCCCCTATCTGTGTCCACTCTAGGCAAACAGGAAGTGTTGTACTTGACGGCTTATGTTACATCCCACACCACTTGGGGATGCTGCCAGGAACTGAACTTGAGACCTCCTGCCACTAGGCAACACTCCTTTCCTTCAGAATAAGGTAGGCTTCCACTCTTCATGTTCCTAATGAAGGACTGAGTTCAATAGAAACATAGGAAGAACTTTCTGGCAGTAAGAGCTGTTTGACAGTGGAACGGACTCCCTCCCAAGTCCTTCCTTGGAGGTTTTTAAGCAGAGTCTTGGATGCTTTAGCTGAGATTCCTGCAATTGCGGCGGGTTGGGCTGGATGACCTTTGGGTATCCCTTCCAACTCTGCATTCCTTTGATTCTATGAGGAAGCTGCCTTATACTGAGTCAGACCACTGGTCCACCTAACTCAGTATTGCCTACAGTGATCGGCAGCAATGGCTCTCCATGATTTAAGGCAGGGGACGTTCGCAGCCTTACCTGAAGATGCTGTTGGGGACGGAGCTACATCTCAGCAGTGGAGCAGCTGCTCTTAATTTACTTTTATTAGATTTCTCGCCTTTACCCCCAAGGTCCCAGGGATAGGCGACAACAATAAAGCATGCAACTGTAAAACAGGGAAAAAAATAGGCACAAATATAAAACAAGTGTTTAGATCCAATTTAAACACTTCTATAATGATTCCATATATAGAAAATGATACAAACCGTTTTACCAAAAAATATCACGTATGAAAACAGACTGAAATTTGTTCCAGTGCAGATGGAGACCTTCAGGAGGCAGCAAAATGGCAACAGAGATGTCTAATATTGCAAGGAGGAGGTGCCACCACACACAAGGCCCTGTTCCTGCATTGCATGGAATGGACCCGCTTTGCAGACAGAAGATCCTGGGTCCAATCCCCAGTGGCGTCTCCAGTTATAAAGGCTCGAGGAGCCACAGGTGCTGCAAAAGGCAGACATCTCTGCTCTGAGAGCTTGGAGAGCCGCTGCCGGTCAGAGCTGACAGTACTGGGTTGGGTAAGCAAGGAGTCTGGTCCTGCATCCAGAAGTTCCCTGGTTCTATTCCCACATTTTCAAAAACAAAGAAGCAGCCGCTTGAGCCAGCAGGACAAAACGGCCCAAGACTTGGCGAGGCAGCGTCACAGACACAGAACTTGACTCATACTTCTGAGTCAAGATGCCAGGTAAAGAGGCAGTGGCAGTGTAGCGGTCAGAGTGCCAGCCTAGAACCTGGGAGGCCCTGGGTTCAAGTCCCTGTTCAGCCAAGAGGCTCGCTGGGGTGACCTTGGGCCAGTTGCCATCTCTCATCCTGGCCTGACTCAACATCGGGAAGAACATTCTGACAGTCAGTGGGACAAACTCGCTTGGAAGTGGGTGGTCTTGGAGGTCTTTAAACAGAGGCTGGGTGGCCACCTGTCAGGGATCCTTTGGCTGTGATTCTTGCAACGCAGGGGGTCAGACTAGATGGCCCTTGGGGAACCCCCTTCCAACAATTCTTACTCTTCTAACCTACCTTGTAGGATTGTTCTGAGGAGCAAATGGTAAGACAAAGAAGTATCTGTGTCCCATTAAACTTATAAATAAATGAATTTCAAAACAAAACTAATAAATACCGTGAATTGCGAAGAAAGGCTCCCCTCGTATTGCATTTCCTTCCTGACCAAACTTACAAAAGGGGCACCATCAGAGACCTCCCAAAGGCACAAACTTAAGTAAGAGGGGTTGGGGGGTACTGAGACCCCCCTACCACCCCCCCAGAATTAACTCTCCTCTCTCGTCTTTGCCTCATCTTCAGCTAATTGTTGGAAACAATTCTTTTCTCTCTCTCTTTCTTTTTTTGGAGAGGTTCTGGCATCAGACTCTGCGCGGCTGGTGTGAGGAATGGGTCCCCCAGGCCTCATCCAGGTAATTTATTGGTCTGTTATGTATAAATCACACAGGCAGCCCCTTCCCCACCTCCCGGCAACCTGAAGACAAGCCGCTGAGTCCCTGAGGCCTTGCGCTGACTGACATCTGAGGTTGCCCCCTCCTGGAGAGGAAAGGGGCGGGGGGGGGGAGAGAACATTGCCACAAGGTGTGGGGCAAAGACCCCCACTCTCTCACACACACACTCCTAACAAGCACAAAGTAAGGTTTGTGAAATCAGCTAGGCAGGAAAACATCCAGGGTCTGCTTTCCTCTGCAGCCTGATCTGCAATAATCAACAGGTGGTGTTTTGCAGGAACATAAGAATGGAAAAGCCTGCAGGATCAGGCCTGGGCAGGGGCCCCAACTAGTCCAGCATCCTGTTCTCACAGGAGCCAACCTGATGCCCCACTGGGAAGTCCCCCAAGCAGCCCCTGAGCACAACACCACCCATCTAATTGTTGTTCCCCATCATCAGGTATTCAGAGGTAGACTGCTCCTGGCCATGGAGGTTCTGCTATCACAGTAGACATCCATATGGATAGCCCTGCTGGATCAAGCCAATGACCCCTCTAGGCCAACATCCTGTTCTCAGTTGGGAAACCTTTCTGAGATCTGAGGTCAAGGTGTGCTGCTTTAACCTTTTCCAGCTGAGGGCCACATTCTCCTCTGTGGCAGCAGCTGGGGGCCGCATGCCAGTGGTGGGTGGGGCCAGAGGCAAAAGTGGGTAGGGCAACACATGCAAATTTTGCCTTCCCAGGATAGGTTGCTTTCTACACACACACACCCCTCTCGCCACCCTGGGGAGATTTCCAAGGGCCAGATAAGGGAGGTCTGGAGGGCCACATCCCTCAGGTGGGTTGAATGGGCCCCCACTGGCCTGACCCAGCTGCAGCCAGGCTCTTCCAACGCTCTTATAAAGAATTATGAAAATTCACAGTGGAAGGTAAGGCTGTCAGTGGCTTGTAACTCCGATGGCTCTGTTCTCCCTGCCCTGGCGGAGGCAGTGAATGCATGCCAGTCCAACTGGGCCAGGGAGAGCTGGCACACTCAGGTCCTGCTTGCAGGCCTCCTTTCTTGCCCCAATTGGGCCACTGAGAGAACAGGAAGCTGGACTCAGGGGGCCTTCAGGATTGTAAAACAGAACCTCCAATCGGAGGCCTGCTGTGATAGCAGAACCTCCACGCCCAGAGGCAGTCTACCTCTGTGTACCAAGCAATGGGGAACAAACAGGGGAGAGTTGCTCAGGTCCCTTTGGGGCGTCTGGCTGGCCACAGTGAGGACAGGCCGCTGGACTCGATGGGCCCCCTTTGCGAAGGCCATTAACCAACAGAACCTCCAGGCACAGGGGCAGCCTACCTCCAAACTGCAAGCTGGGAGAGCGCTGTTGCCTCCATGTCTGGCTTGTGGGTTTCCGGTTTGGGGCATCTGGTTGGATGCAGGATACAAGACTAGATGGGCCACTTTTTGCCCGATTCCATCCCAGAACCCCCAGGCTCTGCTGATGTTCTTATGAAACCTCCAAAGGCACTTTCTCTCGGGGGCATTTAGCAAGGACAGGAGGCTGGACTAGACGGCCTGATCCTGCTTCTTCAGGGCTCTCCGGGTGACTCTCCACGCCGTGCCCAAGCGGGAACCGGGGAGGAAGGGCGAGAAACTGGCTTCGTAGCCCCTTGTTGGCTGCGCGCGGGCAGCGCGAGGCGCATTTCGGGGTGGCGCGTGCGCGCCCGCGCACGGAGAGGGCGCTTTTCCCCTCAACGAGTTCCGCACATTGGAGCGAGGCTCTGGTGAACTCATTGGCGAAGCGGGGGGGGGGTCTGGGTGCTCCCTCCCTTCCCCGCCATTAATCACCGCGCGAGGAGGCGACGCAGGCAGGCCAGATGCGGGGAGCCAGCGCCTCTCTCCCTCCTCCTCCAGCAGCAGCAGCTGCGGCTTTGGCGCATGCTCAGCGGTGGGCCCAGGACCGGCCTGACTTGGACAGGATACAAGCCCCCATTTCCGAGCCTCCCCCCCAAAAAAGCCCCCCACACCTGGCTTCGATTAGCAGCGCCTTGGCTGCCCGCTCCAAACCACTCGCAGCGCGACGCCAGGCTGGAGGCGCAGGGAACTGTTAATCCTCCTCCTGGCTCCCCCGTGCCAGGCCAGAGGACCCGGGCGAAGGAAGCCCTTCCTGGGGAGATGGGGGGCCAAGGCCCAGCTACCCTGCCCTGGTTTCTCTCTCTCCCTGGCAACATCCCCACACGGGCTTCGGAGGGTGGGGTGTGGTAAAAAGCCTTCCTATCCCTCCTCTTCGAGAATCCAGAGAGCCCTCGCCCCCACTCCCAGCCTCTTCATCTGAGGGGTCCCTCCTCTCAGCCCATTCGCACCTTCAGGCCTCATCCTGCTCTCCTCCCTCCCCATAATTGTGACTTAATCCTTTTGCAACTGGCTCTGGATTTGAGGAAAGTGGGGGAACCGTAAAGTCTCCTTTGGGTCTGGGAGGGAGGGAGGAAGGAAGGGGGGACGGGACGTTCCCTGCCGTAATGCCAGACCCCTCCAGTTTCTCCAGGGAGAGAGAGGCCCATCTCACTGGGCAAAGGAGACTGACAAAGGAGAACTGGAGCAGGAGAGCGAGGCTCTGGCCAAGGTCTGGCAGATGGGCGGCTTATGATGGGTGGGAAACAGCCAGGAGGGACAAGGGCTGCGAGGAAGCGGGTGGTGGAGAGAAGGGGTGCCCCCTTGTGTGCACACAAAATCATAGACCTGTAGAGCTTGAAGGGTCCCCCAATGGTCATCTAGCCCAACCCCTGCAATACAGGAAATGCAGCTAATGGATCCCTGACAGGTGGCCACCCAACTTCTGTTTAAAAACCTCCAATGAAGCAAAGAATCCTAGAATTGTGAGGTTGGAAAGGATCCCAGAAAGGCTGATAAGGACAAAATATTGGGGTACGGTACTTAAACCGTTTCCCAACTTTGCCAGGGTCTAGAGACCTGCGGGTTCAGAACTGACCAGATTCAAGCAAGAGACCTCAGGCAGGCAAATCAAAGCAAAACAGCAGCTAGGAAGCCTTTTGTTGCAATAAGGTTCCCAAGCAAAAACAGGGAAGAAAAAGCCCAGAACAAAGGGCATATGGGCTGTTAAGAGTTGTGGGATATAATATCACGGAAACAGTCAAATACAACATTTCCTTTTTGCCCAGAGTGTACACACAGGGGAATGTTGCTCCAGCCAGGAGGACTTCCTGTCACACCTGGAGCATCCTCCCCCTGTGTGTGACCAGGTAGATGGGCGTGATGCTGGCAGACCCTACAAAAGGGCCAGTCACGCAGCCATTGTTCTCTCTTGATCCTTTCTCTCCATTTTTCCTTTTGCTGTCTGCTGGCTCTCAGCCAGCAGCACATGGGCTCATCCCTCGCAGAGGATGAACCCACACTTTTCTTTGTAACTGTAACTACAAGCTAAAGCAGGGGTCGGCAACCTAAGGCCCGGGGGCCAGATCCGGCCCAATCGCCTTCTAAATCCAGCCCCTGGACGGTCTGGGAATCAGCGTGTTTTTACATGAGTAGAAAGTGTCCTTTTATTTAAAATGCATCTCTGGGTTATTTGTGGGGCATAGGAATTCGTTCATTCCCCACCCCCAAATATAGTCCAGCCCCCCACATGGTCTGAGGGACGGTGGACCAGCCCACGGCTGAAAAAGGTTGCTGACCCCTGAGCTAAAGCCTGCCTTCATACTGTGAACTGAATGCAAGTAAACCTTATCATTACTTTTAAAAGAAGACTGTTGTGTCATTATTGTTTTTAAGAGGGAACTAAAGGGGATTTACCAGGAACAATCCAATCTGGACAAGCCAGACTGGATTGCTTAAAGCAAACGATTCTCATAAATCCATCCACTAGCTTCCTGCAATGTGCAAGGGAATGTGCTCTGCTACTAGCTCACTAGCGTGAGTGAGGAAGGATAATATTTAATCAATATATCCTCCCCTACTATCCTCGAAAAATTCCCACAAGAGTTCCCACATTTCCCCATGATACATTTAACACAGCAGCATCAAAACATCGTCGGTATGTCACGGAAAAAGCTGTGGCGCCAGGCAGAAACCTTGAGATCCAGACATGCCCCTGTCCATCATGCGTGGTTCAAGTGCACACTTCACGCGAGTTAATGAAAATATCTGCATATCCAAGGTGTGCGTGGGCGTCCCAGTTCCATTCGTTCCATGAGTCAGGTCCCCTCCCCTCCATTCCTGGACCACAATTTTTATTACCCTTTGGAACTAAATGAAACCATCTATTGGGCTATTTCTTTGGTGAATTTCTCTGTTTGGGGACGGGGTCTCCTTGCCCAGGGCAGGTTGTCCAATGGAGGGGAATGTATTGAAATCAGTGGTGGTGTTTGCATGTGACGCCGTGCGGCGGAACGAGCGCCTCTGCTCTGGAAATGGATGTTGTCAAATTCACACGAGCTCAGGAGGCCAACGCTTCTGATGTGTTGGCTGGGTAACCTCCCCCCCCCCAATTCCCCTCCTCCGTAATAAAACCATCCTACCCATTCCCAAAGGGCCATCCTCTGTGGGTGCAGCAGAGATCCTGCTGGCGCCCCCGATAAGGAAAAGGCCTCTTCGCCAGCCCTCTGGAGGGCTGAGTGTGCCCGGCCAGCCTTGGTGCTGCTGGCGTGATAATTGCCGCGTGTTTGCGTCACGCCCGCGCTGGCCCTGCAGTACCTTCCTGTGGCCACCGGGTGGCAGCACCTGCCCCTGCTAGCGCGCCCGTTGCCGGAGCAGCAGCGACGCTTGCTGACGCTGCTCAGCGAGTGACGAAGGTAGCAGCCGGGGCGAGGTGGGGGGTGTTCAGGATCTGGGGGGTTGGCATGGCTTGGCTTGGCTTTGCCTTGCCCGGTGGGTCGGGAAGGACGTGCCCCGAATGCCACGGAGCCCAACAAACACTGGCCTCCTTCACCTCGGGGGCAGGCAGCGGGCAGCTCCCAGCCTCGTTGCAAAGACAGAAGCAGGCGCTCTTCTGCCTTTGCCAGCTGCATGACAGGCAGATATCCAACAGGGGACGCTGTGCTGATCGCAGCAAGCTACACCTGTTGGTTTCCCGCCTACTGTGTAACCAAAACCTTGGCTAGGACACATGGGCGGCTTCCTGTTCCTGACCTCCTAATCTTGCATCACCAATGTGTGTTTAATTATAAGCAGCCGGTATGGACTGCTAGGACCAGAACTGGGTTGTTGCGAGGATAACTGTGTCCTCCGCCCCAAGTCCTTGAGGGATAGGGGGAATATAAATGATACCAACCGATCATTCAGTCAAGCCCTTCACAGCTCAGGACCTGCTCAAAGCAATTCTGTTCAGGCAGAGCTTCTCCAGACATGACCTGTTGAGAGGTGTTTTAGGCATGGATGTTTTAGTTGAGACTTCTGTATCGCAGGGGGTTGGTCTAGATGACTCTCAGGATTCCTTCCAACTCTACAGTCCCGTGATTCTGTTAATCTGGTTTTTACCTAGTCATTATTTTAACTGTTTTTTGAAGGTTTCAAATAGTTGTTCTTAAACGCTTTTTAACTGATAGCTTTTGTGAAGTGCTTTGAAGGTTGTTTTTACAGTCAAGCGGCATATAATACATTTTATGAAACAAATCAGATCTATAACCCCTCTTTCCAAAAATGTAAGTGCTAAACTCATCATAACAAAACATGGCAAGCAATAAATAAAATGCACCAGAAAATTTAAAAATCCAACCTGGGCTTTCAGATCCCAGCAGCGCATAAGTTTGCTTGAAGCGACCAAATCTTCAGTGGGCCATTTTTTCCTCACAACCACCCCGCAAGGTAGGTTAAGCTGAGAGACTATGACTGGTCCAAGGTCACCCAGCGAGAGCGTCATGTCTGAGTGGGGATTTGAACCTTGGTCCGACACCCTAACCACTGCACCATGCTGTCTCCCTTTCCATGACATTGCCCATTGCACTTCCCATCTCACACTTTTTAAAGTAAGATGGTGAGCTATTTTATATATATATATATGGAATGTTCAGGGAGGCAGGAGAGGATATATTGTTTATTAATATCCTTCCTAACGTGCGTTAGCAAGTTCCTTTACTTAGCAGAGTTTACATTCCCCTTTTGCATGCACAGCAGATAGCTGGTTGCAGGCTTGTGTAAGCCTCTCACTGTTTTATACAATTCAATATTGAATTGTATATTCCTGGTAAGTTCCCTTTTATCCCTCTTAAAAGAATAAAGACATGACAATCTTAAAGTCAATAAAAGTTGTTTATTCACATCAGTTCACAATTGGATCCCTGATGGCAGATTTAGTTACAAATATATACATGTGCATCTACCCCATATGGGAGATTTGATCCCAATGCTTCTGCTAGCTGAGAAGCTAGCAGAGCATTTCTAGCTAAGAAGCTGGTCCAGCGACAGAGGAAGTGAAAAAAAGAGAGAGTGGCAGCATGCCTTGTCTTTCTGTTACCTGGACAGGTAAGGTCACTTGCCCACCTCTAGCGACATGCAAAGGAAGGATGCTCCAGCCAGGAGGAAACAGGAAGTTTTCGACTGGCTGGACCAAACATTCCCCGCATGTCTTCTCTAGACGCTGCTGGACTGCAACTCCCATCATCCTCTCTGGCTGCTGGGAGTTGGGGACCAACAACATCTCGTGAATGGCAACCGATGCCCCCCTCCCATGTTAATGACCCCCTGCTGGGCCCTGTATGATGTGCAGTCCAAACCTAGGAATCTTTGCCTTGCATGTGTTGTCGTACAGCGGTTTGCAAAGGGTTAAAGCAGACAGAGAAGGGAACTCCCAAATTCCTAAACTGTCTCCTTGTCCTTTGATCTCCGTGCTGACCTCTCCTTTAACGCTAGGCTGATACTCTCGGCTTGCAGCTCTCACTTCCTGCCTCCCCCTCCTTTCTCTTGGGGGGAGTTCTTGCCTTTTTGGCTCTATCCCTGCAGGGAGAACAAAGGCGGCAAACGTGGCTTCCTTGTATTGCCAAATCACCCAGAACTGGGAACTATTTTCCTATCCAAATACGCATTTCCTATAATAAATTTAACTTTCTTCTTCCAAGAACAGTTTACCCAGAAGGAAGCCCAGCTGAGCAAAAGGATGCTAACTCTGCAGGGACTGCGCTCAGGATCAGGGCCCCCCAGAATTTCCAGACGCGAGACCTTCAGGAGCTTCAATCTGCTTCATCGGAAGTAAAATGGACCTCGCAGAGCTGGTGACGAGGACCACCATAAAGAGCGAGAAAATGGGGTGGTGGTCTGAGCCTCCTCAAAGGGCGTGGGAAGGGCCTGAGAGAAGCTGCTTCTCCTGCGACGAGCAGCTGTTTGGTTTAGCCAATCCTCACCGACCCTCAAATGCTCCTCTGAAAGCCATGAGGACTAGAACCTTGGGGATTCCTTTAGAGCGGAAATGAGAAGGGGGTCCCCACTGTCTGGCACGGGGTGGGGGGAGGGGGTAGTCCTGGGCGCGAGGGATGCTGAGGTTTCTCTGTGATCCGCAAAATTGTTTGGTTCCTGTGATATTATCAAGGTGAAGATTCTGCATTTCCCTTTAGAGGTTGATGGCCCGGCTGAGTTTCTGCCTGTCAGGCAGCTATGAAAATAGGGATATGGCTCTCTGGATGTCATTGGACCCCTTCATCAGCCCCAGCAGTAAAAAAAGAAGAGAGAGAGAGATTTGGTTAATAATAAGATATAATAATACGAAGATGCGGTCCAGCAACATCTGGCTTTGCTTTCCATGATCTCTCTCTCTCTCTCTCTCTCTCTCTCTCACACACACACACACACGCACACACACACTTACTCTTTCTTTACACCCACCCGCACCCCGAGAGAAAGCGAGGAGTCCGGCTACTCCTACGTCCCTCACGAGTAGAGGAAGGAAAATGCGCTTTGCACATGCTCAGAGGACACCTCCCAACGCTCAGCTCTGGCAACAGTTGCGGTGGCAAAACGACTGTTTCAGTCCCGGGAGAGAGAGAGAGATGAACCTCTGAGGTGGGGGGAGTGGGGTTCAGAGGTGGTGGAGAGCTTGAAGGCGGATGGGAATACGGTACCTGTAAGGGGTTGAAGCGCCTGCAAACCTGGCGCAGAGTGTTGGGAGGGGGCGTCCTTGGGTGTGTGGGCTGCTGCGGGGGAGGAAGAGGTGACTAACCTGATCTCTGCGCCCACCCGCCCACCCAGCCACCCCACGCTTCCTTTCCCCACTCCCCACGCCTCGTGCATCCCTCTCTCCATTTCTCTCTCCATCCACCCGTTTCTTCCAGACTTTTCTCTTCCTAGCGCTGCAGCAGTTCCGGGGCATGGGCAGAGAGAGAGGGGTGAGCTGGATCCTTCACCTGGGAGCGAGTTTGGACTCGGAGCCCAAACCCCGACAAGGAGGGGTGGACCAGCTCAGCGGGGGGCCCTCCCCACCTTGGCCCGAGGCGAGGGACCCAGGCATCTTCCCTGCATCAGCAGCAGCCTTCATCCCTGGTTGCCATGGAGACCACAATGATGCTTTTCCAGGGCAGAATGTGAGGTCAGGGGAGGGGGGTGGGAGGAGGACGAGCAGCTTCCAACACAAACAAGATCGGGAGGGGGAGAAGGCAATTGGCGGGGGGGGG
Source organism: Podarcis filfolensis (assembly GCF_964270895.1). Lineage (NCBI taxonomy): Eukaryota > Metazoa > Chordata > Lepidosauria > Squamata > Lacertidae > Podarcis > Podarcis filfolensis. The sequence goes on from NC_139618.1 coordinate 726,470, forward strand.
GCGCTCGGATATGGTTTCCAGGCAGTAAATACGCCGGGAATGGGGGGGTGGGGTGCTTCTTTTTGCGGATTGCAGTATAGGAATGAAGCTGGAATTGGGAAGGTGAACCCTTGTGGCGCTGGGGGACGAGGACAGGAATTTGTGATTTGTCCTTTTCGGTGTTATCTGTGGGGAGCGGAGGTCACAGCCCGCTGACAAAGCCCCCCCCCCGCCTCCATCCCATGCTCTGGGTTAACAGAGCTGGAGTAAAATAGCACTTTTAGCCCCCCTACGGACTAGCACCTTGGCACGACTTTAAGAGCCCAGGGCGCATTTTTAACGCTTCCCTTGGAGCTGGGTGTGGGGAGAAGAAAGCGCCAGTTTTTCTCAGGAGGGGGCTGGCTTGTGATGACCCCTCCCACAGTCAGCCAGCCAGCCGGCGATGGCCCTCGGGTGGCGCTGACAGTTCCTTGTCCTGCTGCGCATCCACCTTCTCCCACGCTGACTTATCCCCACGGTGTGTGCTCTCCGATTTAAGGATTATGGGGGGTGGGGGGGACGCGGGTGCTCCACCTCGGCCCCTTTCTTCCTGCTGCCGCTTTGCCCGGGGCTGTGGGTGGGCGCCCCACCCTGGGTGGGGAAGGAGAGGATGTTGTGTCTGGAGAGAGAAAAGATTCCTGGAATATCTGCCGCCACCCTCCAAAGTCCCCTTTCAGAACCGCTGTGCGTGTTTCATGCAGAGTAGAAAGGGGGGGGGAGGAGAATGAGGCATAATGAGAAGCTAGCAACGTAACGCACCCCCCACGGCATCTTAATCTACTTCTAAGTACTCTGGCGCCCCCCTCCCTCAAAAGAGCCCCTTCCTTAGGATCAGGCTGGGTGTGTGGCGGGGGGTGTCATCTAGATATCAGTAACCCCTTTTACTCTGTCCTCAGAATCCTGTCCCAGCCTGTCATTGCCTAAGCGAAGTCAAACCCCAAAAGGAGAGAGTCCTCTTCGACCGTGTAGACACAAACACACGCGCGCACTCGGGTTTATTCCGCATCCGCCGCTGGTTTGGGCACACGGCTTTAACCACGACTCGCATCTATCCCGTCCCTCCCCTGCCGGCTCTTCCGAAACGTTGCATTTCGATGCCTTCCCCCGCACCCTGCATGCAAACTGGCTTCGATCCAGATTGAGAAAAGCAGCCGCCTGGCTGCATTTGGAGCCAAGCCGGTAACAGTGCCATACAAACCATTCCGCTGAACCGGTTTCTTCTGGCGGGGGGTTTTCAGTGGGTGGGTTGATGCAGCTTTTGCCAGAGGCAGGAAGCGCTCACCTTGTTGAGTTGGCACGTGTAACTTGGAGAAAAGAGAACAGATTAATCCCAGATTAAAGCCCGAGTTTCTGTTTTGCTGGGCGCCCGTTGGCAACTGTATTTACCCAAGGGTCATGCTGTGGCTGAATGTAGGAGGTGATGAGGGGAGGCCTGTTCGATTTTATTAACAGAACTCCCACTACACACACACACACACACACACACACACACACACACACACGTGAGAACAAGAGCCTGGCTGCTGGGTCAGGACAAAGGGGCCCATCCAGTCCAGCATCCCCTTCTCTCAGGGGCTGAGCAGTTGCCTGTGTCAGGATTTGAGTTGGAAGGGGTCCCCCAGAGGTCATCTAGTCCAACCCCCTGCAATGCAGGAATCACAGTAAAAGCATCCCTGAGGAATGGCCATGCAATCTCTGCTCCGGTGAAGCAGTGGAGTCTGCCACCTTCTGAGGAAGCCCAACGTCCTGTAGGAAACCCGCAAGCAGGACCTGAGTGCAGAAGACGCCAGGAGGGCCTCTGCCAGTCAGTGTGTGCAGAACTGAGCTAGATGTAACTTTCTAAGTTCCTGTTTAAATAACCCCCTTATTCAAAGCCATGAGGACTGGAATTCTAGCACCTGCTTTGCACACAGAAGGTTCCAGGTTCACCCCCTGACAGCATCTCTAAGCAGGACTAGGAGTGTCCAAGACCACCTAGTAGGGACCTGAGCCTGGCTCTCCCAGGTCCTGGTCCCGCACCTTAACCTCCAGCCCACATGACAACTCCCATCACACAATGCATGTCCCGCAGACTCCTTCCATTCCAGAAGCCCCAGGGCAGGTTTCCCCCCCCCCCCTTAGGCTCACTAAGAAATAATAGCGGGAACATCAGAACAGAGCCTTGCAGCACCTGGATCAGGACCTGGGGGGGGGGCTCTAGCCCAGCACCCTCTTCTCACAGTGGCCAACTGCCCCTAAGAAACTAGGAATCTCGATAGACTGCCTCTGAAACTGGAGGTTCCATAGGAATGTCAGAAGAGCCTACTGGTTTAGGCCAAAGGGGGCCCATCTAGTCCAGTCTCCTCATAGTGGCCAAACATTGCATATAACCTAGGAATTTAGATAGACTGCTTCTGGACCTGGAGGTTCCACAAGAAATTGCAGGAGAGGGCAAACATCTCACAGGGTGTGGGGAGAGACCACCCAGAAATCCTCATGTTCTCACATTTTATTTCCATGTGGGCTCTTTCAGAATTTTGCAGAAATGAAATAAATTACATGCAGCTTCCAGGTCAGCCTGAACTTGCTGTCTGACAATTCCTGCTTTGCAGGGAGTCGGACTAGATAACCCTTCTGGGTCCCTTCCAACAATAAAATTCTGTGATTCTATGGATTTCTAGCTCTTCGTCGAAAGGCCTATATGACGGTTCTGCTTTATGAGCTTGCTTTTGTGGGAGGTCAGAAACTCCTGGGCACAGATCCAGTTTGGGGAGCTGCCATCTGATTCAATATTGGTTGCACTGACTGGCAGCAGCTCCTCAGGATTTTAGAGTTTCTTAGTCTCACCTGGAGATGCTGGCAGGGTTTGAACCTTGTACCTTCTGCATGCGGGCAGGTGCTCTACCACTCAGCTATGCCCCCCACCACTGACACAGCCTCGTTTTGTGGCCTTGGGTCCATTGCTCATTCTCGGCCTCCACTTCCCCATCTTTAAAATGGGAAGCATTCCCTCCCGCAAAAGAACTCTTTGCGAAGAGGCAGGCTCAGATATTGCCAAGCCAAAAGCGTGAGACATGCCTGGGTGCAGATTCCAGTGTTCCTCTCTGCCTCTCTCAATAGGCGGCTGGGGGGGGCACCTCCCTGCTGCCTATCACTGTCTTCTCCCGCCTCTGAGCCTTGCATTTATCTGAGAGATAATGGGCTCTGCCTCCCACATAATGCGTCTTACAGAACCACTTCAGAGGCCGACAGGAAAGGAAGAGCTGAGGAGAGGAGAAGGGGAGGCGGGGGTAGACAAGAGGAGAGAAGGTCCATATATAACAGGGGGTGGTGAGTTCATGCCTCCCCACTCCAGATGCTGTTGTTGTTGGACTCCGACTCCCATCAGTCAGTGCCAGCCGGCATGGCCAATAGCCAGGGATGATGGGCGTTGTAGTCTTAGGATGGGGAACATCCAGATCCTGTTGGACTCCAACTCCCAACAGCTGGCCAGGGGGATGATGGGGCTCCAGAAACATCTGGCAGGCCAGAGATGCTCTCCATCCATGTCATCATCCAGCAACATCTAGGGGAGCAGATGTTCCCCAGCCCTGAGCATGGCCCTCTGTTTGGTTTATACCAAGCGGCTTCCATGTTTGCAAATGCCTTGCAGCTGGCAATTCCTCAGAGGCTCCGTCAGGGTTGAATGGGAGGAGAAGAGGTTTGGGGGTTAAAGCATCTTACCAGCCATGTTTCCTGCCCCCAAACACCCCGCTTCTTAAGTGAGAGCTGGTCATGTTTTCCTCGTGGCGCAGAATCTGCACTCGGCACATTCTCAGAGGCATGCTTGCCATGCAGAGGTACATGGCAGAGCACGAGACTCTTAATCTCAGGACTGGGGTTGGAGCCCCGTGTTGGGCCAAAGATTCCTGCGTTTCAGGGGGCTGGACTAGATGGCCCTCATGGTCCCACTCTACAATCCTATGAATTTATGATGGGCAGGAGAAGGACCCGTGCTTTCTGGGTCAGATTAAAGGCCTGTCTCTCTGGGAACCTTCCACTTCTGGAAGAGATGAACTGGGTTGTTGGGAGAGACAGGGGTAGGGCCTTGGACTGTGTGAGGATAGGGACGTTTAAGTCCCTTTCTCAGCATAGTAAAACTGAGTCTCACTCAGGGAGGGTGTCTAGCAGTGGCAGGGTGGGTGGACTATGTCTGTAATAAAATATAAACCCTTACCATGTTTTGCTGTTGCTTTCAGGCTCCGTTACCCCTCCAGGCCTTTGAAGGAAAGATGGGCAGAGGGTCTTCAGAAGAGCCTTTCTTGTCCACCATCCTGTTCTCGCAGTGGCCAACCAGAGGCCTTTAATGGGAAACTTGCAAGTAGAGAACCAAGCCCACCAACCCTCTCTCCACCTGTGGCTTCCAGAAATGGGCATTCAGCAGCATTTCTGCCTCTGACCATCACTGCCTCCTGAGGGAGGGAGTTCCAGAGTTTAACTCTGCTCTGCGTAAAAAAAAAAAAAAGTGCTTCCGGAACCTTCCAGCATGCTGTGTTTCAAATAAATACGTAAGTGAATGAACGCAGTACAAGGATTCCTACTCAGCAGTGTAAATGCATTGTTCTCAAGGAGTTTCTGAACTCATCGCCTGGTGGCCGGATAGTGACATTGCAGGCACCCAGGCTGAGAACCCATAAACCAGGTAGCATCGTCACCCAAAACACCTTCTCTCCAGGTACCCCTCTCTCTGCCTCTCACACACCCATGGCAACGGGGGCAGCCGCACAGCACTTCCACAAGACCTGGGTTGAGCTGGGAGCGGCAGATCTCCATTCTGGTACACTGACCCCAAGCTGTATGGGGGCTTAAAAGCACCAACATCTAGCCCTTCACAGCCTAGGACCCTCGTACCTACAGGACCACCTCTCCCAGTATGCCCCACGGAGAACCTTAAGGTCCATAACTAGCAACACCCTAGAGGTCCCTAAGGAAGTCAGATTAGCCTCAACCAGAGCCAGGGCCTTTTCAACACTGGCTCCGGCCTGGTGGAACGCTCTGCCTCATGAGACCAGGGTCCTGCGGGATCTGACTTCTTTCCTCAGGGCCTGTACGACAGAGTTGTTCCACCTGGCCTTTGGCTTAGAATCAACTTGATCCATTTCCCCTCTTTCCCTTTTCCTTCCTCCTTCTGTGATGGATCTCCTATTTGAGGACTTCCCTGGCTTTTTTCTGGCCCATGTAGGACCAGTCTGGATAGTTGGCCTTGGTGAAGATTTGACGTTTTCATCCCCAAAAAGTTTTTGATTTGAGTTTCTACTGAAATGAGACTGTATTTTAATGTTGTACTTTAATCTTGTTTTTAAGTTGTATTTTAATCAATTGTTTTTATACCTGCTGTTAGCCGCCCTGAACCCAGTCTTGGCTGGGGAGGGCGGGGTATAAATAAAATTTATTATTATTGCCATGGGTAAGAACCCAGTGCAGTTTTTTGAGCACAGCCTCCCACCTTCCTACTCATTCCATTCCCAGCTGGAAGTCCAGCAGCTGTATTTTGAGCTCGTGACAGTTTCCCGGCAGTCTTCAAGGGCAGCCCCACATGACATGCATTGCAGTAGCCTGGATGACTGTGGTCAGGCTATCCCTGTCCCAAAAGGGCTGCAACAGCTGCACTGGCCTCATCTTGATTGATTGAGTGATTGATTGATTGATTGATTGCATTTATATCCCACATTTCCACCCCTGACGGGAGCTCAAAATGGTGTACATGGTTCTCCCCATTTAATCCCACAGCAACCCTGCAAGGTTGGTTTGGCTGAGAAGCAGTGCCTGTTTCCCCAAGGTCACACCCAGGGGATTTGAACTCTGGTCTCTCCCAGGTACTATTGTGACATTCTAACCACTACACCACGCTGTCCTATCTGACAAATGCTCCTGGGTGCCACAGAGGCTGCTCTTGTCTCCAGTGGTGAAGGATGGGGGTCGCAGGACCTGTGGCTGCCTCCAGATCCTCTTGAACTCCCGCAACATCTGGAGACCAGATTTTTTTTTTGTTGTTTTATTAAATTTCTATACCGCTCTTCATCTGAGGTGGCTTACAATATAAAAACACAAAAACACATACAATAGCAACAAACAGAAACAATACCCACCCGTTTAAAAGTTCATAGGCAGTTTAATCAGCCAAAGAGGGATCAGCATTCCACAAAGGGGGAGCCACCACAGAAAAGGCCCCGTTCTTGTGTGGCCACCCTCTGGACCTCTTGTGGCAGAGGCACATGGAGAAGGGTCTCAGAAGATGATCTCATGGTCCAGGTCGTTTCATATGGAAGAGAGGAGGTCCTTGAGGTATTGCCGTCCTGAACCCTTTAAGGCTTTATAGGTCAAAACCCGGACTTTGAATGGGGGCCAGTAACTGACCAGCAGCCAGTGCAGCCAGGCCAGCAATGGCGTTATACGCTCAAACCGTTTCGCCCTGGTGGGCAACCTGGCTGCCAAATTCTGCACCAGCTAAAGTTTCCGAACTGACATCAGAGGCGGTACTACGTTTTCCACCTCTGATGTAGGGGTGCCTCCAGATGGCGGATCTGATCCTTTAGGTGTGGGAGTGCAGGAAATGCTGATGGCTCAGCCGCAAGCACTGGACAGGCCCTCCGCAAGGTCTCATGCGCAAGTAGGAGAGGGTGGAATCCTGCAGAAGTCCATAGCAACAGGTCCTTGGGGCTGAGCAGCAGCAGCAAGACCAGGCCCAGCACCACTTTCTGGAACCCCCGGCAGGTAGGAGCAGAGCCACACCCAAACAGGACCCCTCCAGCTCCCATCTCGGAGGAGCTATCCAGAACCTGCAGGAGGGCTAGGAGTCTTGATCACCCACCCGGATGGACTAAAATCAGCCTTGGCCAACAGACTGGCTTCCAGAGGTTTTGAACCACAGCTCCCATGAGCCCCAGACATCATATAGAGAAAGCTTACCTAGATGATCCATTGCATCACATCCATGGACTGTATCTCAGTGGAAGGCCAGTTGCATTGCATGCAGAAGGTCCTGGTTCAATCCCCAGTGGCATCTGCAGGTGGGGTTAGAACCCTGGAGAGTTGCTGCCAGTCCGTGCAGGCAGTGAGTGAGAAGGACCAATGGGCTGACTTGGTATAGGGTTGCTTATAATAATAATAATAATAATTTTATTAGTTATACCCCGCCCATCTGGTTGGGTTGCTGCAGCCGGCTTCCTGGAGTCTCCGTGCGCCCAGTGCTGTTTAGCTGTGTGATCCTGAGTGGAAAAAATTGGGGGAGGCTGGAATCATAGATTGGTAGAGTCGGAAGGGCCCACAAGAGCCATCTAGTCTAACCTCCTGCAGCTCAGGAATCTTTTGCCCGAAATGTCTGTGCCCTTCGTGTGGCAGGGCATTTCTTCTCCTGCCCCACCCGTGCCCCCATGCCCCTTTCCACGGCTCAAGGGCCAGCCAGATGCCACCAAGGGAAACCCAGGAGCAAGACTCAAGCCCAAGAGTCCCCTCCCCTCCTGTGGGGCTCAGCCACTGGGATTCAGAAGCACTGCTGCCTCAGACCAGGCATTCCCAACCTTCGGCCCTCCAGATGTTTTGGACTACAATTCCCATCACCCCTGACCATTGGTCCTGTTAGCTAGCGATCATGGGAGTTGTAGGCCAAAACATCTGGAGGGCCGCAGGTTGGGGGTGCCTGCCTTAGACCATGGAGGAGCAGAGCCAGCCTGGCTAGGAGGAGCCCTCCACAGCCCTCGCTTCCCCCATGAATTTGTTTTAAAGCCATCTCCTCCACATCCTGTGGGAGGGAGTTCCACAGCTTAACCATGCACTGCAAACCCCAATATCCCCCGGTAGGTCTGCAGAAATACTTCAGTCTGAAACGCTGGAGAGCTGCTGCCGATCAGTGCTGGCAGAGCTGAGCTAGATGGACCAGTAGTCAGACTGAGCACAACACAACTTTAGGTGTTGACGTATGGAGGGGCTGTAGTTTAGGGGTGCAGAACACCTGCTTCGCATGCAGAAGGGTCCACATTCAGCTCCCAGTGGCATCTCCAGGCAGGGTCAGGGGAGAGACCCCCCCCTGCCCGGAACCCTGAAGAGCTGCTGCTCTTGGCTGCGAGTCCTGGGAGACCTGCTCTCTGCCTTGCAGGCCTTTTCCTACCTCGGACTGACTCCAGCTGCAAAACTGAGAATGCTGAACAGACTCTTGGACTGGGGGGGTTGTTTAGGGGGTTTTGGGGGGGTGTTGTTGTTACTGATACTTTTTGGATCTTTATTTTCCATCTTCTTATGATTTATGTGGAAGTTGTTCAATTTGGCTACGTGCTTTCTGATGATTTATTCATTGTTCACAGACTACTTTTTTATGTTCGTAATTATGTGATTTTTATATGTTGCCGACCACCTTGAGCCTAGCTTTAACTCTGGAAAGGCGGCCTAAAAATAAAACGATCGATTGACTGATTGCTGCTAGTCTGTGTTGGCAATACTGAGCCGACTGATTGGACTCAGTATATGAGGCGGTTTGCAATAAACCAGCCCTTTATTTAGAGTCATGAAGATCAAAAACTTACCTTATTTTTAGGGGATGGGCTGCAGCTCATTGTCCCGGCACCTCCTTTCCCAGATCCAATCTCTGCTGAGCTGGCGGTAAGACCTCCGCTTTCTGGAGACCCCCGGGGAGAGACCGCCAGTCCGTGTTGACGATATGGAGTTAAATAGACCAGTTGGTGACTCAGCCTCAGCCAGCTTCCTGTGTTCCTAGATCTGAGTTAAGACTTCGTGAGTTTTTTGCCACTCGGGTGCATCTTGGCACATGCCAGGGGGGTGGGTGCCCCCCTGGAGGGTGTGTGTGCCAAGACCGGGGAATCTGGCAGTTTCAGAGGTCTATAAAGCTCTCGCTTTCTCTCCCCCCCCCCCGTCGTTTTGATGGGCATCAGGAGTGTCATGGAGCAAACTGATGCTAAGAAGACCCACTTAGAGTCGTCCCCCCCATAAATCCCCCCTCTCTGGCTGGCTAGTTTCTCTCCCCCGCCCCTCTTTCTCTCCCTTTCTCTCTCTCTCCCCCCCTCCCCGTGATATAAATAGCTGCCTCTGCCCGTTCCCTAAATTTCCCGCTGACGTCGTGCTCACGTCATTGTGTAGGTTGATTCTTTTCTATGAATGAGCCGCGAGGTCCCCGTTACTACGAGCCGGACTCTATAAAAAGCCCGACGGCTGCAGACACCGCTCCGGAGCCTGCACCGCCGACGGAGTCCGGCGTTTCTCCCCCCAAAGCCGGGAGAGGAAAAAGGGGGCTCCGGCGCGGAGGGATGGAGGGGAGAAGGGCCGGCGGGCGGATGGACGGGAAGGATGCCCCGTCGAGGCACAGGTAAGCGGAGAATGGGCTGCCCCCTACCCATCCAGCTCCGACCCTCTCTCCCCATTGCAAGACTGGCTCATCGCCGCTTTCAAGAGTGGGGTGCGTGTGTCAGGGGGTCCCCACTTATTCTCTCTCTGCTCCGAGACGTAGAATCGCCTCCAACAGAGACCCGTCCCAGGCGGTTTGTGGGGAGAGGTGCGCGGGGGTCCCACAGCGTGACTCGCCCGGAGTCGATTGGTTCCCGTGCCAAACACGTGGCGCTTGTCCGGGCAGCGACTGCCTACCTCCCACCCCCATCAAAGGAGAGGAAGTAGGTCTTGAATCGGGACCGACTTTCCCCACCAGGGATGTGGCGGGGGCGTCTCTTTTCAGTGGGGGGGCGCACAGAGGGAACAGAGACCCCCCCTCCTACGTGAATGGGACCAGAGATGCATTGGCCATTATAATAAGCGGGCGGGGGGGGGGGACACGGCAGAGTTTCGGGCGTTGCCCCCCCCACCTTGTGCCTTGCCAACTTCCCCTCTCCCGCAAAAAGCCCACCTAAGGGGAAGCTGCTGGCATTGAGGGGGGGCGGATGAGGAGCGCCTGGATGCAGGGCGTGCAGAGGGGGCTGGCTCATCCCTAGCGCCCCCCCTGCACGCAATTGAGCTTGGAGCTGGTTAGATGATGCCTCTGACTCCCCCCCCCCAATTTCTTCCTCCTGCGGATCCGCCACCTGTTGCATTGCGTCTGCTTGGCGCTCGCTCGTCTCTTTTTCCTGCGGGGGGCGGGGGAGACGTTGCTGCAGCTCTCTCTCCCCCCTGCCGCTCCCCCTCCCTCTCTTTCCCGCCCCCACCAGCCTACCTGCCGCTCCATTCACCTTGAGCCGGAACAAGAACTGGCTGGAAGGGGCTGCTGCGCCGCCGGAAGCGATGGGCGGGGGGGAGCGCCAGCCAGCCAGCCGCTTCTCTACCCCCCCCCCCCGTGTCCGCTTGGCTAAAGGGGGAGGGCTGGCTTGGCGCAGGGCGGCAGCGACTTGCCTTTCTCCCGCCCCCCCCCCAACTCCCTAGGCATAAGCATCCGTCAGACCAGACCCCCACCTCCCCAAAAATCTCTCTTTTCGCCCTCCCTCCCTTTCCACTCCGAGATGCCCAACGAGAAAGCAGGAAGCGAGAATCTCCTGAACGGGGGGCTGTTGATGGGGTGGGTGTTGAATATAAGAGGAAGATCTGGGGGTGGAAGAAGGAGAGGGACCTCTCTCTTCCTTTGATACCCCCCCCGGCTCTTCTCCCCCCCCCCACCCGGAAGCGAAGAGTTCGAGACACCTGCCTTCTCTAACGCCCTGCGCTTTTGTGCGGTTTAGTTATTCATTTTTAAGAATGAGCAACAGATTCATTCATGGCTCGGCTCTGCCCCCGCAGTCGGAGGCAGCGATGCTTCTGAATCCCAGTTGCTGGAAATCGCAGGAGGGGAGAGTTCGAGCTCTTGTGCTTGAATCCTGCTTGCGAGCATCCCATAATGGGCATCTGTTCAGCCACTGGATGCTGGACTAGATGGGCCCCCTTTGACCTGATCCAGCAGGGCTCTTCTTACAAAGGTCTATCGTGATAGAACCTCCACGCCCTGGGACAGTCTATCTCTGAATACCAGAGGATGGGGAACAACAGCTGGGGGTCTGTTTCCCATAATGGGCATCTTGTCCGCCGCTGTGGGAACAGGGTGCTGGACTAGGTGGGCCGTTGGCCTGATCCAGCAGGCTCTTCTGTTCCATTTATTTCCACTGTCCCTTGAACACACACCCCTGTTTCCCTGGTTCAGCCTTTCCCAACCTGGTGCCCTCTTGGATGGACAGCTCTCACCCTCAACAGAATCATGGCCATCCAGGCTGTGTTCGAACGGGCATCCTGGATCCATAGGAATGAGAGAGGGAAGGAATGAGGGTGTGTGTGAGTGTGAGTGTGTGTGTGTGTGTGTTGTTTTTATTTTATTTACTGATTGCATTTCATAGAATTATAGAGCTGGAAATGGACCCCAGGGGTCATCTAGTCCAACCCACTGCAATGCAGGAATTTATGTCCATCTTTTTCTGCATGGCGTACTTGTTTCTCCCCACCCTTGTTTAATCCCCACAACAGCCCTGTGAGGTAGGCTAGGCTGAGAAGCAGTGACTGGCCCAAAGTCACTCAATCAGCTTCAGGGCCAAGTGGGGATTCAAGCCCTAATTTCTCCCCGGCTAACCACTCAGCCACACTGCCCATGTACTGAGACCCTGCTTGCAAGCTTCCCGGGGGGCAGCTGAGACAAAGGAGGCTGGACTGAATGAGTCCTGCTTTGGCCCCATCCAGCAGCCAGGCTCGTCTTAGGACCTGAAGCAGATATGGGGGACCTTCATCTCTTCAGGTGCCGCTGAAACTACAGTTCCCATCAGCAGCAAGCATGGCCAGAGGCCAAGGTTGATGGGAGTTGTAGTTCACCCCACCCTCTCAGCCTGCCATGGAGGGTGAAAGTAAGGAGGGGAGCAGTTGGGGAAAACTTATGGAGAAAATTTTAGCCATGTTCGCTCCGTGGAGCCTCTCTCCTTAGAGGCAGTCTACCGAGGAGTCAAGGGCATTGATCTGGACACCAGACCCCTTGCCTGCAACTGCATATCCCTAGATATCCTCAGGGTCTCTTCCAACTCTACTATTCTATGGGCTATTTGGGGAGGGTCTGCTTGTTAGTTCTTCAGCAGAAGGCAGGTCTATATCAACCCCCTCCTAACCCCAGCCTCTTCCAGGACGGCCTGGAGTTTCCCCAGACCATTTCTATCAAAACATTATCTGCCCTGTAACTCGCTGGTGAACCCTGAAATCCAGGAACTTCCTTCCCCCCGACTCTGAAATTGAGCGCAACAAGCAGGCACCGTCCCTTTTCCGTTGCTCCTCAGCTTACGCTGTGATCATGAGATCTAGAATCTTGATTTCTCTCTCTTTTTCTTAATGGCCTCTCAAGGGAGCACAGAGGCAGCCACACCAGCAGGCAGGAGGCTTTTTGCACTTTCCTTTGCAGTGGCCTTCCCCGCTCTGGGTTAAAGCAGGGGGAACCGCATGCGGAAGAGACCCCGGTGAGAAGATTCAACTTCCTGCCCCCCACACCCTCGCTGCCAGGTCAGTGCGTCGGCACCTTGGCTCTAGACTGCTTACTGCTAAGTGCTACGACAGGAACAGTAACAGTCTACAGTCATGGCTACTGAAGTCTGACAGCAACTACAGTGCCTCTCCACCCGAGGGGGGGCGGGCTTTTGTGTGGGGCGTCTGTCTCCTTTCAGCTGTGCCAGGGCAAAGACATGTCAGGATCCACTCGTGGTAGGTCTCTGCAGCAGATCCTGCAAAAGGGTTTCTGGCTCACGGTTCTTTAACAGCAGCAGAAACAGATCTCCACCCCCTCCCGTAGTAAACCAGGCTTCTGAAACGAAGAAAGCTTAGTGAAGAAGGTATAGGCAGTAGATCTATAGCTATATCTGGGCCTCAGTTTGCCCTGGCTGTAAAATGGGACCCTGGTGGTTTTAAATGCTGCTCCTTTAAAAAAACAACCATACAACTTGACATGGTGGGCCTTGTGGTATAATTGCTTACCTCTTTAGCCTCTGTGCTTCTCACTGTAAAACTAGATTATGGGTGGGCTATCTGTGACCTTGAGCAGCCCCTCCATGTACTTAAACATATGTCTCATCATTTGTCTGTCAATCAAATGGGGACTCCCTACTGCTGGCCCTTGGACCAATTCAGCAGGGAAGTGGGGTGGTCCAGAGATTGAACAGGTGGGTGGATGCCAGCCAGTGCAGCTAACAGGTATTTAAAATGTCATAATGGTTGGAGATGAAGGTCGGTGGGTCTAACAAGGGCAGCACTTTGTTAAACTATGGAACTCCCTGCCACAGGAGGAGGGCCACCAACCAAGATGGCTTTAAAAGAGGATTGGACAAATTCCTGGAGGAGGAGAGGGCTATTGATGGCTACTAGCCATGGTGGCTATGCTCTGCCACCCCAGCTGGAGGTAATTATGCTTCTGAATACCAGTTGCAAATCAGGAGGGAAGAGGGCTCTTAAACTGGGCTTCCCAAAAGAGTCATCTGGCTGGCCACTGTGAGAACAGGTTGCTGGACGAGATGGGCCATTGGCCTGATCTAGTAGACAGGCTCTTCTGATGCTTTGATGGAACCTCCAGGTCCAGAGGCAGTCTATCTCAATTCCTAGGTTCTTTGGGGTATTTGGCCACTGGACTAGAGGGGCCATTGGCCCGATCCGACAGGCTCTTCATATGATGTGGGCCTTGAGAAGGTGTTGGGAAGTGCAGAGAGGGAGGCTGGTGCCACTCCAATATTGCAGATCTTAGGCAGAACAGGCAGAGTTGGTTCTTCAAACTGGACTCCAGTTTCTTGTGGTTCCGGGGAGAGAATGTGGGTCAGGGAATCTCAACCATCTCCTCTCCTTGGGGCCCAAACGTAGCCTCCCTCCAGGCACCAAAAGGGATCCTTGCTGCGAGTTGCTGTCCATGGTGCTGATCTCCAGTCTCCCCTGGAAAACTGCCCACATCCAGTTTTAGGACTGGTCCCCTCGCGTTTTGTACTAGGGTGGGAAATACCTTTTCCATATCAGCATTGGGTCCCACTCCTCCTTGAAACAGTGAGAGGAATGGCTGGCTTTGATCCCTTCCCAAAGGGTAGCTGTGTTTGTTTTGGCCAAAACAACCAAAGGCACTGAGTCAGACCATTGGTTGACCATGCTCTGTTTTGTCTGTACCAGGGACCCAGACGTTGCTGGACTCCAACTCCCATCAGCCCCAGAGAGCATGAGCAGTAATGGGGGTGGGTGGGAGTCGTAGTCCAGCAATGTTTATGAATGAATGAAGAATCCTGCAGCACCATAGAAACGAATAGATTTATTACAGGAGAAAAATTCATGGGTGCCATCCATAGTTCAGTAGAGCATAGCCCATTCTTTTGCACATCCAAGGACTCCAGCAGCAGGTGAGGGTTCTTTGCTGAAGGCCCCAGAAAGCCACTGCCAGCCAGAGAAGGCAATACTGAACTAGATGGACCAATGGCCTGATCAGATTAAGTGCTGCCGTCTCCAGGTTTTGCCCATGCTGCAATAAATCTGTGAGTCCTTAAGGCTGTGTTTGACCACGTTCCCTCACCAGGAATGTAGGGACCTGCTTCAAATCCAGTCAGGCCATTGCTATACCTAGCCCAGTACTGCCAACACTGACTGGCAACAGCTGTCCAGAGTTTCAGAAGGGACTGGGGCCTTCTGCATTCAAAGCAGGGGCTCTGCCACCAAGCGATGGGGAGTCTGGTGCCTCCCGTACTGAAAAGGTCCAGGTAGGTTTCGTCTTTAATCCTTGATGCTCTGTGAACGTCACTTGGGGGTGGTGGGTGCTTCTGGGATGTTGGCTTGTTGAGAATCAATGAAGAGAGGTGCCCACCTCCAGAGGGAGCCCAAGGTGTGGGGTGGGGGGTACAGGCTGTCCCCCCATTGGCACATTTTCTAGCCTTTGCCAGACAATAGTGATGAAGGACAGACCTGCACAGTAGTGAGTGTTCCCAGTACAGTCTGGCCAATGAGGAGGAAGCTGTTAAGACATGCTCCTAAGCCAGGGTAAGAGCAAAATCCATTCTTCTCCATCCTCCATCTCCACCGCCCCAAGAGTAAAAGTCAGTCCTGTGTCCAGTTCTGAGCACCCCAGTTTAAGAAGGGTATTGACAAGCTAGAAGCTGTGCAGAGGAGGGCAACCAGGATGATGAAGAAGCCTTATGAGGAATGGTTGAGGGAGTTGGGTGTGTTTAGCCTGGAGAAGAGAAGACTGAGAGGAGATACGACTGCTGTCTTCAGACACCTGGAGGACTAACACATGGCATGTGAAGCAAGTTGTTTTTCTGCTGCTCTGGAGGGGAGAAGACCTAAACCAATGGATTCAGATGACAAAAAAGGAGATTTGTCTTGCTCTTAACTGGGGGAAGCAATTGCACTTTCTGAGGTTGAAGTGCCCACCTTGGATCAAGAGCAAGAATTGCACTCCTTAATATGGTGATTTTTTTTAATTAGACCAACCCAAAATAATGTGGACACTTTTGAGTTCCTCAGAACTCTTCCATAAGGCTAGATGGTTAAAAAAAAGGAAAGAAAAAGCAAACAGTGGGTTGGGGAAGGTGAGTTGTATGGACAAAGAAACAAGATTAGGAGGACTTTCTGAATAATACTGTTTTCAGAAGGCATCTAAAATCAAGCAGTGGCAAGGAGTTCCACAGGGCAGGGCTTGCTACACTGAAGCCTCAGCTCCTGATAGGAACAAGCTGAAACTTGGGGGTACGTGGGACCCCCTCAAAAAAGTGCCCCCATCAAAAGGTTGGCACTTGAAGTTTGAGTGCATCAGCAGAAATTTGAATTGAGCACTGATCCACTGCTGGCCGCTTGGATACAAAAGCTAAGTTTCCTGAAGGAAATGCATGCTGGACAGGAGAGATCCTCGTTCTGCCTGCTCTCAGCAGGAGTCACAAAGATTTGTCTCTCCCACTGTATGGAAGGAGGAGGAGGAGATGAGACTAGCAACCCTCTGGATATCAGTCTAGCACCAGAGGGATGGTCAGAGCAGGTTAAAGGGCAGCTTAGGAAAGCTGGGAGGTTTCTCTCACTGACTCTTCCTTCCCATGCAGACACATCAGTGCAAAGCGAGTTGTATCCCAAAAGTCCTCGGCAGTGGAGGAGGGGCAGAAGGAACCTGGTGGTCGACTGCCAGTGAGCAGTCGGGCTCTTCATAGGTCCTCTCTGGGGGAAGGAGTGGGTGCTGGGATTTGGAGTCTAGCAACATCAGGAGAGCCACAGGGGCCACTCATCCCTGGTGTAGATAATACAGAGCTGGATGGAGCCAGTGGTCTGTCTGGGTCCATGAAATGTGGTACAGGCACCAGGGGAACAGTCTCCCTCGGGAGGCTGCAGACTCTCCTTCCTTGGGGGTTTTAAAGCAGAGGTTGGATGGCCACCTGTCAGAGATGCTTTAGCGGAGATTCCTGCATTGCAGGGGGTTGGACTAGATGGCCCTTGGGGGTCCTTTCCAACTCTATGATTCCATGAACTTACTCTGGTCCACAGTAGATGGAAATTCTGCACTTCAGTAAAAAGGGTTATTCAGCTACTGGTCACTGGATGACCAAAGAATTCAAGAGTTTCCATCTAACACTGGAGGGAATGTCAGCACAGGTTAAAGGGCAGTCAGGGAGGGTCTTCTCTCTATTGACTTTTCCCCATCATGCAGACCCCCCAGTTCTCCCCAACAGAGAACACATTCATGGCTGCCAGCTCCTCAACAGCAGCCTCTGCGGATCTCACAACCAGACGTGCAGCTGAATTTGGACAGACCCTGACCTGGACTCCAAGGGGGTCCAAGTGTGCATTGCTGCTGATTTGGGGGAATGGCGAGTGGGAAATTGGAACGGTGGTGCTGGTGGGTTTTCTGCTTCTCCCTCTTCGCAGCAATCAGAGAGAGAGAGAGATGGAGCCTTCAGGATGCCATTTGCCACGGTGCCAGCTCATCCTGCGTCTCCAGGGCAACCGTGGCTTTAGATTGTTACTGTGTGGATGTGGGCTGGTAACAGTCTACAGCCATGGTTGCCTGGAGTGGACGCCCCAGCAGCAGCAGCAGCAGCAGCAGCAGCAGCAGCAGCCTTGATGATGGAGGGGGAGGAATTCTTCGTGGGCATCCTGGGGCTGCTTTCTCTCCAAAGCTCCTGGTTCTGGGCCCCCGCGGCAGAGACCAGCCTGGGAGAGAGGCTGGGCTGATGCACAAACACACCCCTCCCTGGGCGCTGGGCCCTGCCAAGTGGCCTCTGGGCTGCTGGAATGTGCTGGGGTGGGGGAGAAGGCCCTTCCTTCCTTCCTTCCTTCCTTCCTTCCTTCCTTCCTTCCTTCCTTCCTTCCTTCCTTCCTTCCTTTGGTCTTCCTTCCTTCCTTCCTTCCTTCCTTTCATTTTCCTTCCTTCCTTCCTTCCTTCCTTCCTTCCTTCCTTCCTTCCTTCCTTCCTTCCTTTCATTTTCCTTCCTTCCTTCCTTCCTTCCTTTGGTTTTCCTTCCTTCCTTCCTTCCTTCCATTTTCCTTCCTTCCTTCCTTCCTTCCTTCCTTCCTTCCTTCCTTCCTCCCTTCCTTTGGTTTTCCTTCCTTCCTTCCTTCCTTCTATTCCTCCAGGAAGTTCAAGGTGGCGTCCTTAATCCTCATGACAACGCTGTGAGTTAGGTGATTGCTCTGAGAGGTGGAGACTGGCCCCAAGGCCTGAGCTTTTGGCTGGGTCAGGATCTGAACCCGGGTTTCCCAGGCCTTAGTGCAGAACTCTGACATGGGTGGCAGCCCCTCTTTCCAGCGAAAGGGGGCTCTTTTTGTCCAGACCATGTCCTCCTATCCTCTTTAGGGGTAACAAAGTTTGCATGTCCATTTCCCCAGCAAGCGGCCCTGAGAAAGTTGATGAGTGCGGGTTAGCAGATCTGTACTCACTGAGGACTAGTCCAGTGTGGAAGCACATGCTCATCCAAAGGAGTGGGGACTCAAAGCAACAGGGACATGCTACTGCTTGCATTCCCATGTTCAGTGGCAAATGCGGGGAGGCTGCAGCTCAGACGAGCAGATGCTTTGCATGCAGAAGGCTCTGGGTTCAATCCCTGGAAGCACCTTCAGGTAAAGGGGGATCAGGCAGCAGGGGATGAGGAAGATGGAGCTGTTTCTTGCTTTCCCTTTGTGAACCTCTCTCTGTGGGTAGCCAGCTCCTCGTGTGGAACCAACAACAAGGAACTTACGGGGAATCTGGAAACCTTTGGGGGTTATAACACTCCCTCCCCCCTTTCTTTCATCTCATATAAATTTAAAATCTGTGGCCTGCATAAATTGTACACATTTGCACCCTCTACTGTGCATAGGTCTATTATTTTTACACAATTCATTCCTGCAGGGGTGTGTGTGTGTGTGTGTGTGTTGCAGGGCAGGGCAGGGAGAGAATGGACACAATTTTCTATTGGAGGGGCTGCTCAGGACTTTCTGGGTCTCCCACAAGATTCTGGCCAGGCCCCAAGAGGCAATCCTCAAGGTACCAGATCCTGCCCACTTGCCCTGGGATCCAGCCACCATCAGAGCAGCATTTTGGGAAATGTACTCTTCTCCTCTGCAACTAAGAAGCAGCAGCTATTAAGTGAAGGGATGCAAAATTAAGGAGAAAATGAATATGCCTGAAATGGTTCCATTTAATACTGGGGATGGCACTGAGGTTACAAAAGAAAGGCCTGCACAGCTCTTGGCTCATGTTTTCTTCCTGAGACCTGAAGCCCAATTTGAGGATTATAGTGCCAAGGAGGCACGTACAACATTTTCACATTCTATACCGAGAGCAGATTCACATATTCATTTATTTCATGAAATTCATACACTGCTTGATGGGGGACGGGAACATTCACAGCGGTTTGGAAAAAAAGATAAAACAATAAAATTATCAATAAGAAAAGCTAACAATATAATTTATGGCTTTCAAAAAGTTAAAATAGTAGGCTAAAAACAAACTGGAACTCCCATCAACTTTCTAAACATCTGGATGGGCTTGTCGAAAAAAGAAAGTTTTTTTAGCTGGTGCAGAAAAGACTACAGTGAAGGCACCTGCCCGATGTCAATAGACAGGGAGTTCCAAAGTGTAAGTGCTGCAAAAATATGGAGTTCTTACAAACAAGTATGAAGCTGTGCTTGGAACAAGGCCAGTTCTGCCAATCAAAGCGGCTGGAAGGGTGCGGGTGGGGGGGGATAAGGTGATCTTCTTGCAGGCAAACTGGTCCCAAGGTGTTAAGGGCTTTATATACAGATGGTAAGTAACACCTTGAATTTGGCCCAATCTGACAGCAGCAACTGGTGCCCTGCATGTGTGTATGGGCTGTCAAACAGGTAAAGTGCTGCAGGCACAACTTTCAAATGCACTGCTTTTAATGTACACATTAAAAGATGTGTGGGAATGTTCAGGGAGGCAGGAGAGGATATATTGTTTATTAATATCCTTCCTAACGTGCGTTAGCAAGTTCCTTTACTTAGCAGAGTTTACATTCCTCTTTTACATGCACAGCAGATAGCTGGTTGCAGGCTCGTGTGAGCCTCTCACTATTTTATACAATTCAGTATTGAACTGTATATTCCTGGTAAGTTCCCTTTTACCCCTCTTAAAAGAATAAAGACACGACAATCTTATTTAAAGTCAATAAAAGTTGTTTCCTCACATTAGTTCACGGTTGGATTCCTGAAGGCAGGCTTGGTTACAAATATATACATGTGCATCTACCCCATATGGGAAATTTGATCCCAATGCTTCTGCTAGCTGAGAAGCTAGCAGAGCATTTCTAGATAAGAAGCTGGTCCAGCGACAGAGGAAGTGAAAAAGAGAGAGAGTGGCAGCATGCCTTGTCCTTCTGTTACCTGGGCAGGTAAGGTCACACCCACCTCTAGCGACATGCAAAGGAAGGATGCTCCAGCCAGGAGGAAACAGGAAGTTTTCGATTGGCTGAACCAAACATTCCCCTGCATGTCTTCTCTAGGAAAACAAGGAATGTTGTGTTTGACTGCTCTCAGTGGATTACTGCTCACAAGATGCGCATGTGTGGACAAGGCCCTGCAGGACCAGAGCAGATGCTCATCTCACCCAGAGAGAGGGATAAAGTTTTCCCTCCTAACACTAGAACTCGCAGACACCCAGTGGAGCTGAATGTTGGATGGATAAAAGACAGTCCTTCAAGCAGCGCTGGAACTGGCTCCCACGAGAGGCAGGCATGGCCTGGTCTCCCCGCACAGGAGGAGCTTGTGTGCAGATTCTGGATGACACTGCACATAAACTCTTACTGTTTGGGGAATGCCAGGGGCTTCTGGGTGGCTGCTCCCTCCGGTGCCAGGCAGAAATCCACAAGAGGCAGGGAAGGTGCCCATGTGCTCCCTGCCAGGGGCAGGACAGATCCAGCGCATCCTAGAATCTGCAGGCTGCTGCAGGAGGGAAGCAACGCCCCTCAACCCACGAACAGCAAATCTATTTTTTAAAAAATTAATTTTTATTGAGTTTTCCATATTTAATTACATCTCATTACACAAATCAATAACATAAAGCATTGCTCAGACAGAGCATCAACTTCCTTCCCTCATTCTTTCTGACTTCCAAACATCTTTTAATAAATTCTCGCATTTCTATAACTACTTTTCTACCTTATATCTTCTTCTTTTTTATAAAAATTACCACCTTATATGTAAATTGGTTCCTTATTTTCACATTACAAGGAATTTCAATTCAAACCTACAAACGTTTTCAAATGTTTACAGTTTTCTTTCCTATAGAATATAAATTTGCTCCAGTCCTTCTGAAATAGTTCATCTTGCCGATTCCGGATCTTCCCGGTCAGCTTTGCCATCTCCACATATTCTACCATCTTTATCTGCTAATCTTCCAGTGTAGGAAGTTCCTGCTGCTTCCATTTCATCCCTCCATCAGTTGGTACCCTTGACCCTCAGGCCCCAGGGCAGGTTGCAACAACTAAAACACAACAGTTTCAAACAACTTACATTCACAGAAAGGAGGTGGATCAAGAATGAGGATTCTGGGCAGAAAGAAAAGAAAGGACTTCTTCACTCAAGGCTTAGTTAAACTGTGGAACTCTCTTCTGCAGGAGGCAGTGATGCCCACCAACCTAGATGGTCTTTAGCAGAGAATTAGACAAAGTTTACTAGCCACAATGGCTCAGCTCTGCCTCCACAGTCAGAGGCAGTGATGTTTCTGAATGGCACTTGCTGGAAATCACGGGATGGGAGAGGGCTCTTGTGTTCAAATCCTGCTTGCTGGTTTCCCATTGGGGCACCTTTTTGGCCACTGTGAGAAGAGGCAACCGGACTGAATGGGCCACTGGCCTGACCCAGCAAGGTCTCATTATGTTCGGATGGTACTAATGCGCAAGCTGGGTGGCCCTCTGTCATGGATGCTTTAGCTGAGATTCCGACATTGCAGGGGGCTGGACCCCCTTCCAACTTTGCAATTCCAATATTCTAAGTTGCTCTTCTAATAGCTCACTGAGGGGGAGCCCCGTGGAGGACCTTAAGGTCTACAAATGACAACATTTTGGAGGTCCCGAGGTGGTTAGATTGGTCGCAACTAGGGCCAGGGCTTTTTCAGTATTGGCCCTGACTTGGTGGAATGCTCTGCCACAAAAGACTAGGGCACTGTGCATAGCTGTCAACGTTTCCCTTTTTGTAAGGGAAATTCCCTTATTCCAAATAGGATTCCTCACAAGAAAAGGGAAAAGTTGCCAGCTATGGGCCTTGTGGGACTTGACGTCTTTCCGCAGGGCCTGCAAGACAGAGCTGTTCCACCTGGCCTTTGGTTTGGACTCAGTCTGACCCTTATGTTTCCCTCCCCTTATGGTTTTGATGAGGCTGCATTTTAAATTGCATTTTAACCTGTGTTTTAAATTGGGTTTCCCACCCACCCCTATTATGTTTCTACTGTAATTTTACTGTTGTTAGCAACCCTGAGCCCGGCTCTGGCCGGGGAAGGCAGCGTATAAATAAATTTTATTTTTATTATTATTATTAAACCCAGGAGCCAGAATCAGCCCTCCATTCCACTCCACCTGGCCCTCAGCAAAAGAACACTCTCCCCATCTGAGAGTCAAAGCAGCTGGTATTCAGAAGCACTGCTGCCCCCCCAGCCCCAGCCCCAGCCCCTCCCTCCAGGACACGCCCCTTGCTGGCCTCACTCTGCACCTTCCTGGCTAGAAGCCTTTCCTTGACCTCTGGCCCTGCCTCTTTTCATGCCTGGAAGGAGGGTGGAAAGAGGAAGGGGTGAGTGCAATTGCTCCAGCTCCTTTTGCCCCTGGCATGCGGCCCCAGAAGGGAATGCTGCCCTCGATTCAGGGCCTTTAAGAGATCAAGGAAGTGTAGGAGGGAAAGGGCTAGCCAGCAATTTGGTCCTGAGAAGTGGAGAGCCCTGGCACAGTTGGACACATCTTTGGACAGGGCAGGCAGCCATCCAACAGGTAGGCTTCCTCTTCGCCAGGCTACTTCCATCCTGAGAATTCTGGTTGGTTTAAGGAGGGCAAATCTTTCTTTCCGTTTAATCCAGCACAGCATTCTGCCTCCGACAGGGGACAGCTGATGAGGACATGAAAGGGACGTGTCTCGAAGTCATCGGGCCCTAAATGTATGGTTCTGTTGACTTATCATGAGCCTGGAGAAGAGGAGACGGCAGGTGACCTGAGAGCCACCTGAAGGGGGAAGGAAGGGAGCTTGTATTCTGTTGCTCCAGAGGGCAGGACCCCAAACCAAGGGATTCAAATAGCAAGAAAAGAGATTACGACTAAACATTAGGAAGAACTGTCTAAGAGCTGTTTTGGCAGTGGAACGGACTACCTGGAGAGAGAGTCTGGAAGGCCATCTGCAATGGATCCTTCAGCTGTGATTCCTGCATTGCAGGGGGTGGGACTAGATCTGACCCCTGGGGTCCCAAATCTATGATCACATTGGCAGGTGCAAACACACATGCCTGCCCTCTCCCTGGCTTTGGAGGGAAGGGGTGCCCCAGGGGAGCACCCTAGCCTGAGAATCCCAATTCCCTGGGTCTGAGGAACTCACCCCTGGCCTCATGTTCCTGCAGAAGGCCCCTTGGCCCGTAGGGCTAACGCACACAAATCCCACTGGCTTGCCTTCTTTCAGAAAGAACCCAGCAAAACAACAACAACACTGGAAGTGGGGTGTGTGTGTGTCAGGGTGCATGAGCTGAACTCAACCCCAACTCACCCCCACTGGACTAAGCTTTCCTTCTATCAGTGATGGAGGAATTATCCCGCATGGTGGTTTAAACTGGGACAAGCATCAAGTCTCGCCAATGAGTGGGCCGGCTGAGGAAGACACTTGTCAAGTTGTGAGTTGTCCTGTTCTTTGGGGCAGACGGTGATGGGGTGAGTGATGGGGGGTGGGGAGTGAGAAGGGAGTCAAAACGCTCCCTGCCACCTCCCTTCTCTTCCTCCCTCTCTCTCTGTGTTTGAGTGACACATCCAGCCTCAGCATCTGGAAGCGATTTCTCCATCCTGCGGATTGTGCCAGCTCTGGGCTGCACAAGAGGGTCTGGCCTGGCCCTGGGAACACGCTGTTCCCGGCGCAGGAAGTGCCTTTGACTCTCAGTCACTGAACTGAGCCGCCGCCAGGAAGCCGAGGGGGCTGCTGCTGCTGCTGCTGCGGCAGCGTTGCACAGTCTGAGTCAGGGCAGATCCTCTCTTCAAGCGGCGGCAAGACTGCTACCAAGGCACGCTTCCTGGGGCCGCTCCCTGGCCGCTGTTCCAGCCACCCCAGGAAGGGCTGGGGCAACCTGCCTCCCCCTTTCCCCACTGAGCTAGGCCCAAAGGGAGCTATCCCCATCGAATCATAGAATTGTAGAGTTGGAAGGGACCCCCAAGGATCATCTAGTCCAACCCCTTGCCATGCAGGAATCAATAATGGGGAGCCTCCCTCGTCTCCTGCAGGGAAGGGGGTGCAAGATAGACACAGTTTGCTCTCAATTCATGCTGTGTGGGACTTTGACAGGGTGAAATCACAACGGGGCAACAGGGGCACTGGAAGAGCAGATGACTGCATCTGGATTGGGGGGGCACCTAGTTCAGCATCCTGTTCTCCTAGGACTAACCAGATGCCCCCCAAAATAAGCTCATATGCCCACCCACCCCCCTGCCACTAATCTTCAACTCCCCCGCCAAAACTTATGCCACCTGTCAGTCACTTTATTTCATTTATTGTTGACTTTAAGACATTCCCAGTTTCTGACTAAGCTTCTTCCAACCAAAACAAAGTCCAGTCACCAGCCTGTGCTGCCCCCCCCCCCGGCTGCCCCCCTGTCCCTGTGGAGAATCAGTGCTGAATCAGCCTCTGAATCTGAAATCCTCAGTTCAGCTCAGGCTCCTTGGTTCTTGAAAGGCAACTCTGCACATGCCTCAAAACCATTCAGAGCACCCCAATGGGAGAGAGCTGCTGTCTTTTAACCAGGACAGGGGAGATCTGGGTTCGAATCTCCGTTCTTGCCACAAAGTTTCGTGGGTAAGATGATGCTCCCCACCCCCCCAGCCTAGCCTACTTTGCATGGGTGTTTTTTTTTGGGGGGGGGGGTAAATAGCTTGGGAGAGAATCATTAAAACTGCCTTGAGATTATAAAGGCAGTAGGATTAAAGAACCCCGAAAGTTACAAGAGGATTAAAATTGGGACCCACCGTCCGTTGAAATTAGGCCCAATGAGGATGGCGGGTCCTGCCCTCTCCCCAACGGCAGCCTCAAGAGGACCCCCCTTGCTGGATTATTCACCCCCTCCCATGTCTCACTGACCCCACACCTCCTTTTTCTGCTACTCAGGCAAGGGATTTTTTTGCGGGGATTGAGAAAGAGGGACCCACATATTTGTGGGGAGCGACGCGCCCTCTCCTTTCCCGTACTGGCTGAGTTTTCTGCGAGAGGAGACAGCTTGGGATGGCGGCGGGTCGGGAGGGACGGGGGGTGTTCGGAGTGAACCCCAGAACTTCTTTCGGAAGCAGAGGAAGGACCCCGTCCAGGCTGCGCCTCTGAGCATGTGCAGAGGGGCCTACCACGGGGAGCCCAGCCCACCCCGCAAAGTGGAATGTGGGGGGTCCTCCAAGAGAGCTGCACCCCGTTTTTACCTGGCGCGGCGCGCTCCTCTCTCCCTCGACGGCTCCCGGGAGGACTGCGCGCCCGACGGCACCGCCAGCTCGGGCTGTTGGGGCCTCTCGCGGGGCGGGCGGAGGCGTCAGCCACTTGCGCAAGCCGGGCTTGGCTTGGCCGGGACGACCCGGGGCTGATCCTGACGCCGAGCAGCGGCGCCAGCCAAGCTTCAGAGCCGCCCGCCCCGTCGGTGGCCGCTCACCGCGCCAGCAGGGGGCGCCCTTGGCACGGCCGCCGCCGCTCCACCCACATCCCTTCACAGACGCGGGTGGGAGGTTGCCTGCATGGGCTGCCCAAGAAGGAGGCGCTCTGCACATGCCCAGGGGGCGCGGGAACTTCGGCCCAGAATTCCTAACCGGGAGGGTTGGGCAGAGCCGGGTGGTATCACCTGGGGCCTTTTCTGCGCTCAACACGTGTCGTGATGGTGGCGTGCAGACGACGCTCTCCGCGTGCGCGGCGAAGCCCGAGAGGCCAGATCCTTCATGTCCCCCTTCGTAGCCAGTCCTGCCTCAATGTGAACTAGCGACCCCTAGAGACTAACCCCGCCCCGCCAACATAAGGGGGATCGGAAAACGGCGCCCCGCTCCGATCTGTTTGGAGATGGTATGGCGCATGTAATCTGGGAGCGAACCCTGCCCCTAAAAAGAAAGTAACATTCTTATGGTGAAAGGGACGGGTTTTAAATAGAAAGGTCGGAAGCAGCCTTAAAATCAGGGTCTGTATTGCCTGCACTGACCGGCAGTAGCTCTCCAGGGGGTTCTGAAGAGCTCCTTAGCCTACCCCAAGAGTAGGATATGAAGGCAGTAAAGAAAATTAAAAATGGGAATCAAATACAGAGGCCAGCAAACCTTTTCGGCAGGGGGCCGGTCCACTGTCCCTCAGACCATGTGGGGGGCCGGACTATATTTGGGGGGGGTGAACGAATTCCTATGCCCCACAAATAACCCAGAGATGCATGTTAAATAAAAGGACCCATTCTACTCATGTAAAAACACGCTGATTCCAGAACCGTCCGCGGGCCAGATTTAGAAGGCGATTGGGCCGGATCCGGCCCCCGGGCCTTAGTTTACCTACCCATAGACACTGCGAACTCCTTGGTGGATGGGAGAGGCGGGTACAAAGTTAAATGCATGGAGGAAGACACTCCCCCCCCCAATATACCTCGCTGTCGCCCCCTGTCCCCTGGATTTGCAACCTGATTTTTATTTGTTTCCAAGACAATCACAGGAGCCCAGCCAGGGAGAGGATTCCTCTGCCAGGGGCAGCTGGGAGCAAGAGCTGCCTGTTTATGCCATGGATTCCACCCTGCTGGGCTCCGGGGACTCAAAGGGAACGCGGTCCGTTTTTTTCTTTTTGCAAGCGGCAAAAGGGCAGCCAGTTTCTCTCTTTGCAGCTGCCTGGCTGCAGCGCGTGTCAGTTATGGGTTGTGGTGGGGGGTTACACAGTCCTGTAGCCACACTCTGCTTATGGGGCATCTGGTCGGCCACTGCAAGAACAGGACGCTAGACTGGATGGGCCCCCTTTTGGCCTGATCCAGCAGCCAGGCTCTTCCTATGCTCTCATGGAGCCTCCAGGTCCAGAGGCAGTCTATCTGGACCCCCAGGTTCTTTGGGGCATTTGGCTGCTGTGAGAGCAGGAGGCTGGGCTAAGTGCGTTCCCTGTGACCTGCTCCGGCTGCTGGGCTTTTCTTCTGGGTGGGGAAATGGGCAAGCAAGGAAGCCCCTCAAGTCCTGGGCTACTGAAAGCCCAGCTCTGGAGCCCCAGACACACTTGACAATCCCCTCCCTCTCTCCCAGGGATTGCAGCCTTTTAGATACCAGATCGTGGTGACTGCTCCTCCTGGTCTGGCAGGGGTTTCTGTGGAAAGCCTCCCTCAAAACCAGCTGGTGTGACTCAAGAGATCTGGAGGGTGGGGTGGGTGGGTGGCTGTCCCACCCGAGGCTGCCGGGAGCTCGGGACCACCATCGGGGCCTTGCAGAGCCCACTGCCAGCCAAGAGGCTTAAAGTTGCCACAGCAAAAGGTCCTCTTCTTCTTCGCTGTGGCCGCCCACAGATTGTGCTCATCCCAGGAGGCCTCTCTCCTGTTTACGAGGAAAAATAGCCGAGGATGAGTAAGAGGAGCGAAGCACAGCGGCTGGGGAGGGGAAGAGCAAGAGGCAGCTTGGCTCCGGGAGAGGAGGGCTAAGAGCCAAGGCAGCCTCACCAAGCAGGCCACAAACTGATCGCCCACAGCCACGGAGACAGGCTGCAGGTGCCCGAGGGGAGGAGGTCGCAGCTCAACTAGGGAACTCCCTGCCACAGGAGGCAGGGGTCGGGTGGACCGCTTCACGGTGGGGGTAAAGGTTATCAACAGCAACCGGCCAAGATGGCTGTGCTCTGCCTCTTGGTGAGGACAGTACTGTGCTGAATGGGCTAATGGTCTGATTAGGTATAAGGGAGCTTCCCGAGCTATTTAACTCTGCCCCTTTATTTGGAACAATGAGGACTAGAATCTTGCTTTCTTTTTAGGGAGAGGCCATAGCTCAATGGCAGAGCACCTGCTTGGCATGCAGAAGGCGCCAGGTTCAATCCCCAACAACATCTCCAGGTAGGGCTGGGACTGAGAGAATCCCTATATGAAACCCTGGAAAGGTGCTGCCAGTCAGTGTCAACAACAGTGAGCTAGATGGCCCCAGGGTCTGACTCGGTACAAAGGCAGCTTCGCTCAGGGGCAGAGCACCTGCTTGGCATGCAGAAGGTTCTGGGTTCTGTTCCTAGCGCCATCTCCAGGCAGGGCTGGGAAGTGTTCCCTTCCTGAAACCCTGGAGAGCTGCTGCCAGCCAGTGTGGAGAACAATGAGATGGCCTAAGGCAGTTTCCGCTGTTTCTATGAAGCTGCCCAGCTGTAATTTCGGGTGGGGAAGTGGCGGCTTCCCAGCTGGCAGAGTAAGTGTTCCCAATAGGAACAAAGAAAGGCGCCTTACAGCTGAGTCAGGTCACTGGCCCATCTAGCTCAGTATTGTCGACACTGACTGACAGCAGCTCTTTCAGGCAGGGAACATTTCCCCAGCCCCACCTGGGGTGCCACTGGGCCCTGGGGTTTGTTCCTTCTGCATGCAAAGCAGGAGTTCAGCTGCCCTGGAGCCTTTGCTCCTTAGAAGAAAGCAGGATTCCAGTCCTCATGAAGGAAGGGCTAATTGAAATAGGGAGCTGCCTTCCAGAGTCAGGCAGCTGGCCCATCGGGATCACACTCGTTCACACTGACTGGCAGTGGCTTTTCAGGGTCTCCTGATGGTAGCCCTTCTGGGAGACGTGGGAAAGTGAAGCTGGGGGCCTTCTGCATGCCAGGCAGGTGCTCTCTGTCTGGGCTACAGGCCTTCCTCATACCCTCATCAGTGCCCAAATGTTCCATGCCCACAAAAGGACTCCCTCCCCAAAAAGAACACCTCGCTGTCGAGTAATCTGCTCTTCCTTCTTTCCTCCCTTCTTTCTGCACTGGGGACCCCTTTCCCCCTTCTCGCCCCCTACTTGCCCTAGTCAAGACAGCAAGTCGGTCCCATGGCAATGGCACCCCACCCTCCTCCCACAAAGACAGGGCCCTTCTGCTGGCAACCCCCCCCCCCCAGCACCATCGCAGAAGCCCAGCGCCATCCCAGCGCCTCTCGACCAAAGCCTGTCGCCATGGAGAGGAAGAGGAGCCCCCTGCGGAGTGGCAGAGCGGGTGAGTCAGGCTCTGCAGAGCAGCAACAGCAGCAGCAGCAGCAGCAGCAGCCTTTTCGCAAACAGAAAAACAGCCGCCAAGCGCCTGGCAGTGAGGAGCCTGCAGCCCTCCTCTTCCTCCTGGGTCCCTCGGAGCGCCTCCCCCACCCCCACTCCAGACCCAGGCACAGCCGCGAGATGGGGGGCTCACAAGACAGAGCCCTTTCCTAGCCCTGTCCAGCTTTTCCTGCCGTCTTCACTAGCCAAGTTGACTCCAGCAGGTGCTCCAAGGAAGGAGCCCTCAGCGGCTGGTTCCTTGCAGCTTGGCTGCCTTCTCATCCCTGCCTGTGGAGAGCAAGTCAGATGGAAAGAGAGAGATCTGTAGGGAAGCAGGCAGGGAAAGGCCTTCGCGGGGAGATGGCTGCCCTCTAGCGCCTAAGGAAAAATTACAAAATGCTTCCTGGAGCCTTGATGGTCCTTAAACCGTCAGGCCAGGGCCCTGCGCCACCCACCATCCTGCCAGCCAGTTGCGGGACTGAGTGCAAGAGCAAGTCTCCACATTTGAGGTTTGCAGGAAGTGGCTGAGAGAGGCATTTACAGCCACCAGCAGTGGAAGGGGCCATCGTGGCTAGGAACCTCCTCCATGAATTTGTCTGATCCTTTATCAGAACAGCAGAAAAAGCCCTGCTGCAGCAGGTGGACCAGGCCAAAGTAGAGCCTTCTAGTCCAGCATCTTCTTCTCACAGGGACCAAGCAGATGCCCCCGTGGGAAACAGCAAGCAGGGCTCTTTGTTGCTGTTGTTGAGTCGTTTAGTCGTGTCTGATTCTTCGTGACCCCCTGGACCAGAGCACACCAGGCACTCCTGTCTTCCACTGCCTCCCGCAGTTTGGTCAAACTCATGTTTGCAGCTTCGAGAACATTGTCCCACCATTTCGTCCTCCGTCGTCCCCTTCTCCTTGTGCCCTCCATCTTTCCCAGCATCAGGGTCTTTTCCAGGGAGTTTTCTCTTCTCATGAGGTCACCAAAGTATTGGAGCCTCAGCTTCAGGATCTGTCCTGCCAGTGAGCACTCAGGGCTGATTTCCTTCAGAATGGATCGGTTTGATCTTCTTGCAGTCCATGGGACTCTCAAGAGTCTCCTCTAGCACCAGAATTCAAAAGCATCCATTCTTCGGCGATCAGCCTTCTTTATGGTCCAGCTCTCACTTCCATACATCACTACTGGGAAAACCATGGCTTGAACTATACGGACCTTTGTCGGCAAGGTGATGTCTCTGCTGGGCTCTTTAATGCAGTCCAAACTGGTCGCCACAACGGCCTCTGTGTGAGTGGAAATTAATGACACACTATGGGAAGAGAGCACTGCCCAGGCTCCAACACCTCCCTGTCCATCCTGTGGCTCAGAGGCTTCCACTGGGCAGCTGCAGGGGGACTTGGGCGCAAAGAAAAGATGACAGCTATTTAAACTCTAATCCCTGCTCCAAGGCCCAGAAAAGTAGCTCGGAGCAAAAGCCCCTGCAGTCTAAAAGATGCCAAAGGTTGAAGAAAGGAGAGGGGGACGCCAAAGGATTCAGAAAAGCTGGAAATAAAAGACCTCACTCAATTATTCCTGTCCTGAGAGGGAAGGCTCACTTCAACAAGGACACCAATGCAGGCCGCAGCCAAGATGGTGCCACCCTCAAAAGAGGCCTCTTCCTCACTGGAGAAAGAAAAAATGGGGACAATATCTTAAGGTAAGAATTTGCATAACAACAAGAAGCTGTAAAGGAGCACTTTCAAAACACTTTGGAAGAACTAAGACTTCCAATGGAAACTGACAGAGCTTAACACAAGGCCTGACTCTTTAACAGAAAACACAACCGCAACAAAATAACCCATGACAAAAAGATCAAAGAATTACAACAAGAAAATACAGATATACACAACAAGCTTGGAGATGCAGAAAATTAAAACAGGAGAATTTATGTTTTTGGTTTTCTGAAGAGGGAGTGGAAGAAAACGAAACTGCACCATTTATTGCCACGTGGCTTAAATCGCTGCTTCTAGAACTCACAATCGCCGATGGTTTTGAACGGCCACATTGAATGCTTTGCCCATTTCAGGAACAAGGAGGGAGTGTGGCACAAACCGAGGAACCTAATATCCATAACTTCTAACTTACAGGGGGCAGCTGCAGGTGGACCCAGGGGGATGCTCTCAGGACAGTGCTTAGTTGAAGAGGCATCAGCAATTCTTGCCCACCCCACTGATATCCTGCATGCTTTAACTGCCAACCTCAAGGGCAGCTGACGCTCTCCGCCATGAAAACCCCAGAGTTGTGCCTGTAGGGGAAGAATAAAGGGTTATTTTAAAATAATTTTCAACACAGGGACAGACAAGATTTTCAGATCTGACAGGTCCCAGTTTACTCATCCCTCAAGGCAGTGGTTGCAAAACTAATAGGATTCTCTGGCCATCATGCTGCAGTGACCAGGCAGGCCAAGAGCTGCCCTTTAAACCTTCATTCGCCAGACGTCCCACTCTGGCCAAGCCCCAAAGCCGCCTGGGCACTGGGCCCCAACGCAGTCACTTTACAAACTGATCCAAGAATTCCAGATAGGCTTTCTTTTGGGGTGCGGAGGCCGGGACAAAGTGGCCCCCTGTGTGAATGAGGGTGCCGGGCTCCACAAAGCAGGAGGCAAGCTGTCTGCTCATCTCAGCTGGGATGACCCGATCCGTCTCGCCCAGGACGTGCAGGCTGGGCACCGCGATGGGTTCCTGGTAGTAGCCCTGGTGGGGGGTGGCCTGGCTCTTGAAGCCAGCCACCACGATGGCGAAGTCAAAGGGAAAGCGGGAGTCTCCACGCTGCTTCAGGGCACAAATGATTCCCACCAACGCCGCTCCCTGGCTGAAGCCCAGGAGGCCGTCGATGGGGCCCTGCTCCACAAAGGCCTTGGCAATGCTGTCTAGAGACTCCTCCAGCCCTTTGCAGGAAGACGCTTCTTCCAGAGCGCTGAATGTCGTTTCCTGGGGGTTGGAGAACCACCAGCCCTTTGAGTCAGCTTCTAGAGCACCTGAGGCAGCTTCCCCTGCAATGGAAAGGGGTGGGGGTTAGCAAGAATGTCACGAGAGACCAGCAGCCCTGCAGATGAGGGACAACTCATCGGAACACTCTTCATTAATTCCCTCTCTTGCAGCATAACAAATCTTAACCTTAGATGTTGTGGCCATCCCATGAATCTCAAAATATTGGAAGATTCAAGACGGATAAAATTAAGGACTTTAGGCAGCGCAGACTGTGGAACTCAATCACACAGGAGGCAGCGATGGCCACCGACAAAGTTGGTTTTGAAAGAGGATTAGACACAGTAAAGGAGGAGAGGACTGCAGATGACTGCTAGCCCCAGTGGTCTCCACAGTCAGAGGCAGTGATGCTTCTGAATGCCAGTTTTCTGGAAACCAGAGGAGGGAAGAGTTGTTCTTGTGCTTGAATCCTGCTGGAGGGTTTCCCTTTGGGGCAGGAACAGCAAGCTGGGCAAGACGGCCCATGGGCCTGATCCAGCAGGCTCTTCTTATGCTCCTAGAGCATAATAAATCTGCAAGTCTTTATTTAACCTGGTGCCCTCCAGGGGTTGTTGGACTACAAATCCCATCAGCCTCTAAACCAGCAGAGGACAGGCATAGGCTTCCTGCAGGTGTAATTGCAAGACTTGTTTTTTGCTGCAACTGTCTCCATTTTTTCTCACTGGTCCCTGACCTTTCTACTAACAATCACTCATGAAGTGTCATTGCTTTCAGAGGGTGAGAAATATGAGTATGTACAAATGTTCATGATCAAACCATACAGTGACTAATGTGTTTTTGTACAGGGATAGGAAACGAGGGCCCACGCCACAGACCTGCCACTCAAATACAAACCATAACTTGTTCCTCCCACCTCAGAACAGATTTTCTCTCAGTAATTCTTACAGTCAGCCTGTGGGTAGACCACTAATGGTAGGGTCTCCATCCCTGCCGGGGAGACAGAAAGGACTCGCTTAAGGCAACAGGGACTTTACCAACCGCAATGTATTTTACAGGCTTCACTGGGATTTTTGCCATGGGTTTGGAAACCAGGATTTTGCTGGAGCTTTTTCTTAACTGGAGAGGCCAGGGATTCAACCTGGGACTTTCTTCCAGCGAAGCAGCTGATCTGCCCCTACACTCCAGTTACTTCCCCTAACAAACACACCTCATGAGCCTGCTCATTGCGGGATCTGTGGCTGAGAACAGATGGAGAAACCGAAGAAGAGCCCTACAGCAGCTGGATTAGGCCAAGGGGGGGGGGGAGGCATCTAGCGCAGCCTCCTGTTGCCACAGTGGCCAACCAGATGCCCCCAAGGGAAGCCCTCAAAGCAGCAGGACCCAGGGGGGGCAGCAGCTGCTGCACACCACATGCAACATCTTCATTAAACTAGAGGAGGGTTTCCCAAACTTGGGTCTCCAGCTGATTGGGGACTACAATTCCCATCATCCCTGAGCATTGGTCCCGCTAGCTAGGGGGGATGGGAGATGTAGTCCAAAAACTGCTGGAGAAAGCCTGTTTGGGAAACTCCAAGGTCAGGAGGACATCCGAAGAGGCTGCAGGGTCCGGCCCAAGAGGGGCCCATCCTGCCCAGCCTCCTCTTCTCACGGTGGCCCCCCAGCAAAGGGGATCCGAGCCCCAGAGCCACCCTCCCCTCCTGGGGTTCCCAGTCCCTGGCCTTGGGAGCCACGCTGGCCCCTCCGAGCCCGTCCTCTGCAGCCCTCTCACCCGCCACGAACTGGCCCAGTCCTCTCTGCTGGCCCGGCAGATTTCTTTGTTAAAAATAATTCACAAAATGGATTAACGAGATTTTCTCCTGATTAGTTGCCCCTCTGGGAGGCGGAAGAGGTTTTTTGAGGTGGGGGAATCGCACTCTGCACATGCTCAGAGGAACACCCGACACCCAATCAGCCTGGCCAATGGCAGGGGCCTCCTGGAGTGACGTCATGGGAGGCGGCCCGTGACGCCACAGGGAGGCCCCGCCCCCTCACCTGACGGGAGAGGCGCGTCCACCGAATGGGGCGCGTCCACGTACAGGAGCTCCGCGCGCCCGCGCAGGGCCTTGCGCAGGGACCCGGTTCGCGCGCGGAAGGTGTCCGCGCTCTGCCGGTATCCATGGAGACAGAGCAGCCGCAACCCGCCGCCCCCGCGGGAGGACATGCCGCATCCGGGTATCGGCGCCAGGTGGGAAGTAGAACGAGGGAAGCCGGAAGCGACGCTCCTCTTTGCAGCGTCTATGGTTAGGAGGCCGGAAACGCCCTTCTCGTACCGTAGAGCTAGCAAAGATGTAGAGTGAACTCTATTCGGGGTCTGGAGAGGTGAATTCCGGGCTCGCTCATGGAAATCTGGCTCTCAGGTCTGATTCCATCTCTGCGCGTAACACTTAAGATGCCTGCCAAGGCGAAACTATAGCCTGCTTCCCCCCACGTCTGCCAGGGGAGGAAAGAGCAGGCGAGAGGAGGCTCACGACAGCCCTGCAAGGTAGGACATCAGAGGCGGGTAGGAGTCCCAAGCAAAAAAACAGCGGCCTTAAATTCATCGCCTGCCCCAACCTCCTTTTTCTGTGCAAAAATAAAGAGAGCAGTCCTGCCGTGGTCTTATCTCACACGGAGGACCCTTTCCCTCCACTGCCTTGCCTACAAATACTAACAGTGAATGCTTACTCACAAATAAGCCCCACTTGCTCCCAGGTAAGTGTGCATGTTTAGGATGGCAGCCTTAAGCTACTTATTTACTTTGGGATTTCTAAGGCAGATCTCAAATTATTTAGGGGAACGGAAATTAATTTCACATTAAGGCAGCTGGGAGACCCAGTACAGATTTGGGCAACTGAACAGCCTTTATTGTGGCATTTTCAGACCCTCCCAAGTGTCCCTATTTTCCAGGGACGGCCCCGGATTTACAGAAGCCACCCTGGTTTCTGATTTGATCCCAGAGTGTCCCTCTTTTCCCTAGAATGCCCTTATCTTCATCGGAGAAAGCTTGGAGAGTATGGAGATGTGACCCCTGAACCAAAGAGATGAATAACTATACAACCGTTAATGTTTAATGTTTTATTTTATATATATATGTTGTAAGCTGCCCAGAGCAACCCAGGCAGATGGGTGGGATACAAATAATAAAAAGATGATGATGGAATAAACTATCTCCACTGTGCAGCAGCCGCTTTTCAGTTTTGACTGCATTTTTGAGCGTATTTTGTAAAGAGGGACTCCTGTCCCAAACAGGCTGCATAGCAGAGGGGCCTGGCTCTCCTCTTGCACCCACAGCCAGGCGTTTGGGGACCTTCCCCCTTCTCAAGGGTAGTGGAAACATTAAAAGTGTTAATGGAGAAATCTGAGGGCTCCCTTGGACAAAAAACAAGGACACCAGCCAGGAATACCAGAGCAAAACAGCAGCCAGTAGGCTTGGTCTTGATTGAAGACTGTCGCGACAGGACTCCCACCTGCCACCAGGTGGAACAAGATGGAAGCCCCAAACAAAAGAGAACCCAAACTTTTATTAGCTACTACTAATCCCCATGTTACACCCCCCCCCAACTACATCACTCATACATCATGGTTACATCATGAAAGTGGAGGTCTGGTGGCAGAAATCTGAGCATCCTGGACCCTGCCCCATGGTTCTCCTTGCCCTCCACCAAACACCCATCAAGTGTAACAAAAAAGATATTCACAATTCCCTGTTTCCCAGCCAAGTTCATCACACCTTTTTTGTCTTCATCTGGGTTTGGTATTTCTGGAATGGCTACCTGTCTGGCACTCAGGTATCAGGATGCCAGGGATTATCACTCAGGCAGAGGGGCTGCTGAGTAGCTGAGATCATATGTCTATATGAATTTCTGAAGTTTTCCCAGTGAGCCAGTACACGGATGCATTTATCAGTGAATTCTTGCATTTGGTGTCGTGCAGCAAAGGCCCTTTGAAAAGATAGGAAGAAACTGTGATGAAGTGTTTTGTGGGGACAAATCACAAAAGTCACAAAAGTGATTGTGCTGATTTTGGTAGTGGGCTGCATGTGCATGATATCTGCTGGAGGGGCAACCCACCCCCACCCTATACATAAATTCCTGCAACACAAGCATCCCACCCCAGCAGTTTCTCCCAAGACATGTTCCTGGATTATTTTTATGACTCATTTCATTTCTATACCGCTTCATATTTGTAAGAAAAAGTTCTCAACCTGCATTAAAATACCATACAGAACATTCCAAAATAGAACTTGACAGAAGAAAATCATATATAGAACATACATTTAAAACAACATAATTAACGGGAAACAGCAATATTATCTTAAAAGACATCAAAATAAAACATTATAAAGGAAGGTCAAGGATGGAATACACATTTAAAGCAGTGCAAAAGGGAAGAGAATAAAATATTGTCATAAACATGGATTGACAGTAAGTAGAGATAGATGAAACACTCCCTCCATTTCTTAGTGCAAGGGCTCCAGAGCTGGAAGTTTGGGGATAAACCAGGGTTTCTCAAATGTTTGGGGGCCCCTGGCACCTTGGTTCCACAAACTCACCCCAGTGCCCCCTGCCCTATCCTATAAACAATAGCAATTTGCATGACCCACTACAGAAGATAACAAAATGAAAACGGCAATGATTTATTGTACATTTATTTCAAAAAAATAAACATAGGCAAAAATAAATATATGCTCCACTCTAATCATGGAGCTGAAAAAAGAATGTGCATCAAAGAATATTGCATGAAAAATAGAAATATATGTATATTTGGAAACATTTTTAATGATTACCAAGCATAAAGTGTTGTCTTCCAGGAGAAACGCATGAAAACTCTTTTACGCATTCTAATGATGGAAAACATAAGGGAGAAGGAAATTTATAGCATATGGTTTGTACTTGCCAAACAGGCACAAACCTTCACCTACTACAGACGTACGGTAACCAGTTTATAAGAAAATCGATAGCTATTACCAATAATTGGCCATCTTGGGACGATGCAGAATTGTAAATGCAAAGAAACATCCCCAAAGGAAAACAGCTTTGAAAGTGGTAAGAACAGTAAACCTTTAAAAACGAAGCGAGGAAAAAGTTTCACTCGAGCTTCTAGTCTGATCAATCGTAAAACAGCGGCGCATGAGCTCGGAGGGGCTTCCTCCAGCGCCCCCTGCCACCCCCTTCCTCTTATCACCCCTAGGTGATCCCACCGCCCCCCAGGAGTTAGTCCCACCCATTTGGGGAGCCAGTGGCCTAGACTTTGGCCCCCACACTGCAGGGCAGCAACGGCCGCTTGCCTCCTTGGAGATGCATCCTCTGGGCTTGGCTGGTGTTTGTGCCCCCAGAGTGCCAGCCCTGCTGTTCCTCAGGGGTGCTGCCAAGCCGGTTCTGTGCCCGACAGCTCAGTGTGGTCCCAGGACCCGCCTGAACCCCCCAGGTCTGGCGCAGAGCCTCAAGGCTGAAGGCTGGGCAGCGGCACCTCTTCCTTCTCCTTCTCCTCCTCTCGGCAGTCGCAGCGCCCACAGGCATTCTTCTCAGGCTGGAGCGTGGCCTTGGCCGGGATCACCTGCAAGAATTGGTCAACGCCTGAGAAGCTGAAGGGGCCGTGGCAAGGTCCCAGCCCTCAGAGTTTTGAGCTGAGGGCGGATCTAAATAGGAACACGGGAAGCTGCCTTGTCAGAGAGTACAGAGTCACTCTAAAAAGAAATGCAAGGTTCCAGTCCTCAGGGTTAATTTCAATAGGAACTCAGGAAGGTTCCTTTTACTGACTATTAAGTACAGTGGTGCGGGACGCCACAGAGCCTAGGACTTGCCGATCAGAAGGTTGGCGGTTCGAATCCCCGTGACGGGGTGAGCTCCCGTTGCTCAATCCCAGCTTCTGCCAACCTAGCAGTTCGAAAGCACAAAGTGCAAGTAGATAAATAGGTACCACTCCGGCGGGAAGGTAAACGGCGTTTCCGTGTGCTGCTCTGGTTCGCCAGAAGCAGCTTAGTCATGCTGGCCACATGACCCGGAAGCTGTCTGCGGACAAACGGCGGCTCCCTTGGCCAGTAAAGCGAGATGAGCGTCGCAACCCCAGAGTCGGCCACAACTGGACCTAATGGTCAGGGGTCCCTTTACCTTTACCTTTAAATACAGTGGTACCTCAGTTTAAGAACAGCCCTGTTTACGAACTATTCGGTATAAGAACTCTGCAAAACCGGTAGTGTTCCGGTTAGCAAACTTTACCTCAGTCTACGAACGGAATCCGAACGGTGGAAGGGCACCGATGGCGGGAGGCCTCATTAGGAAAAGCGCACCTCGGTTTAGGAACGACTTTGGTTTAAGAACGGACTTATGGAACAGATTAAGTTCGTAAACCGAGGTACCACTGTACTGCTAGATCTAGCATACATTTTGGAAAGCTATTTTTCTGGTATGTATCTGGATACTCCATTCAAGATGGAACGCTCTGTCCCAAGAGACCAGGGCCCTGCGGGACTTGACATCTTTCTGCAAGGCCTGCAAGACAGAGCTGTTCCGCCAGGCCTTTGGCCAGGGCACAGTCTGGACCCCCTCCTTCTGTAATCCTCATAGAACTCTAGCCCATAGAATTGATTTTAGAATGAATGGATTTTAGAACGTATTTCAATTAATCGATTATTTTTTATGTAAACTGTGTTATTTTTACTGTTGTTAGCCGCTCTGAGCCCGGCTTTGGCTGGGGAGGGTGGGATATAAATAAAATTTTATTATTATTATTATTTTATTAAGATCATCATAACCAAATTATGCATGGTGCTTCCCAAGACTAAGGATCAGCCTTACGTCTGTGTTTGGATACCATCGGACACCATCAGACTAAGACCTGGGAGACCCCAGGGTCCCAAATCCCTTCCCTCGACCATGACACTCACTGGGTGAATTTGGGGGCTGGTCGCTGCCTCTCAGCCAAGGCGACCTGGCAGCGTTGTGGTGGGGCATATACAAGGAGGGCAGAACTGTTTACACATCACCACGAGCTCCTTGGGAGGAGAAGGTGGCATATAAATGCAATTCAACGCATTTTGATCCAAGATGGGGGACCGGATCTCTCGCAATTTAGCCACTGATTTTGCAAGACTGCACTGATTTTGTGGAATGGGGTGTTCTCAGACTTCCTGAGCAACCTCAGGAATGAGGTTGCTAGCTATTAAATAGAATCACAGAATCAAAGCATAGTAGAGTTGGATGTGATCCCAATCTCATCTAGTCCAACACTTCTGAGCCCCCCTGAGATCTTACAAACCTAATAATATATAAAATAACCCCCCTGCAATGCAGGGATCACAGCCAAAGAACTCCTGACAGGGGGCCATCAAACCTCTGCTTAAATTGTTCATTGCACATGAAACTGTCATGGTAGAAGCCAGATCTGTGTTAGCAGGGAAGGCGGATAGAACAGAAAAAACTGATCCAAGAACCCCGAGGATCTAGGACTCCTGGGTCCTCTCTCTGGCTGCGCCTTCGCTGCGCTAATGCAACTCCCACTATATGGAAAACAGTTCACCCAAAGTGAGAGGCCCCCCACCCTGACTGGCCGCTAGGGGGAGATGCCACCCTGCAAGTGAAGCGCAGAGAGCCGAGTGCGAGAACCTGGGAAAGGAACCGCAGAAATGGGGCTTCCTTCTGCAGGTTCAACCCAGCAAGCAGGACAAGGGACCTGAGGCCTGTGTGTCCCAGTTAAGAAGCCACAGGCGTCACCCTAAGGGAAAGAGAGGGATCTTGATAGACAAACAGAAAGGGCAGGGCTACTGGTGAGATGGCTACTGACTGCCATGGTCCATCTAGCCCAGTGTTGCCTACACTGACTGGCAGCAGCTCTGCAGTGTTTCAGGCAGGGAGTGTTTCTTCCGGCCCTCCCTGGAGATGCCGCAAGTGGGGACTGAACCTGGGACCTTCTGCACTCAAAGCAAGTGCTCTTTGCCACCGACCGAGCCTTCCCCTCAAGAGCGTGGAGAGCGGCTGCCAGCCAGAGCAGACAGTGCTTGGAGACTGAACTACAATACAGAAATTGCCCCCTGCTCCCCCCTGAAATTTGGGGGATAAAGTGAATAATGCTGACCTCCTGCTCTTGTAAGGGGTGGGGAACCTTACGTGGCCCCCAAAGTCCCCCCCCCAGGCTGCACCCTCCCCCATGGTCTGGCCCAGCTGCAAAGGTGCCCCATGCCTCTTGCCTAGCCTGCGGGAGGAGAGGCGGAGGGCAGTGAAAACAGCCGGCTCCTGTCCAAGGATAAAGAGAGCTATTTGCTGCCCCCCCTTTTGCTTCTTGCCCCGCCCACCACTGGCGTGCGGCCCTCAGGAAGCTCTGCAAGGCAATGCGGCCCTCCGAGCAGAAACGCTTCCCCGCCAGCGATTGCAGTTTCGAAACGAGCATGAAAGCACTTTGCCGCTGGTTATTACTGTGAATTACTATGAATTGACTGAATTGCATCAATTGTTTTGATGAGTCCGTTGCTGTTTGCTTTATTTATTTATATGCTGCTGCGTTTGATATTATAGAGCTCGCAATGCCTTTTTTTTTTTTTAACTAATGCTGTTGCTTCGCGATCAACATTTGCTGCTGGAAAAGCAGAATACAGATACCCAGTCAGATCAAATTATGAGAATTGGGAGGCCTTCAAAAGCCCCACTTCCTGCATTGCACAGGGCTGGACTAGAGGACCCTTTGAGGTCCCTTCCAACTCTATGAAACAGAAGTGCCAGAGTGCAAGGGCTCCTGTGCCCAGGAAGGTGCCCAGGAGGAACCCCTGCCCCACTCCCCGTCCGCATGCAAAGCCCCCCAAGGGCTGCCGCGCCCCTCACCTCCTTCTCCCGGCTCCCCCTCTGTGGCTGGCGGCTGCTGCTGTGGTTCACCGTCCAAGGCCCCAGCGACTGGCTGGCGTAGAAATCCATGGGGTAGGTCTCTTGCCACTGAACCTGTTGCAGAGCCACGGCGGCCTGAAAAGAGGGGGGAATAAAAGAGGGCAAGGGAGGGCAGGGTCAAGATCCTGGTGGCTCCAGACCCTTCTCTGACTGGAAGGGGGTTGTTAAAATAATAATAATAATAATAATAATAATAATAATAATAATAATAATAATAATAATAATTTATTTATACTCTGCCCATCTGGCTGGGTTTCCCCAGCCACTCTGGGCAGCTTTCAACAAACTATTAAAATACTGTAATGCACCAAACATTAAAAGCTTCCCTAAACAGGGCTGCCTTCAGATGTCTTCTAAAAGTCTGGTAGTTGTATCTGGTGGGAGGGAGTTCCACAGGGCGGGCGCCACTACCAAGAAGGCCCTCTGCCTGGTTCCCTGTAGCTTGGCTTCTCGCAGTGAGGGAACTGCCAGAAGGCCCTCGGAGTTGGACCTCAGTGTCTGGGTAGAACGATGGGGGTGGAGACGCTCCTTCAGGTATACTGGACTGAGGCCGTTTAGGGCTTTCAAGGTCAGCACCAACACTTTGAATTGTGCTCGGAAACGTACTGAATCCTGTTGTGGTTTGGGCTGCGGGTTCAAGGCCCAGGGAATGATGGGAGGCGGGAGTCCAGCCACCTCAGGTTAGGAGGAAGGCGGATGCTGTCGTTGACTCACCTCGTAGGGCGTGAGGAGAGGTCTTCCGAAGGCCTCCCCCCAGTCGATGGAG
This sequence comes from Podarcis filfolensis, assembly GCF_964270895.1. Taxonomy (NCBI): domain Eukaryota; kingdom Metazoa; phylum Chordata; class Lepidosauria; order Squamata; family Lacertidae; genus Podarcis; species Podarcis filfolensis. The sequence goes on from NC_139618.1 coordinate 767,875, forward strand.
AGCCTGGGACAAGCCACCTGGACCCACCTGCAGGAAGGAAGAGGAAGAGGGGCTGTAGGGCAACAGGGCAGGGCACCTGCTTGGCATGCAGAAGGACCCAGGCTCAATCACCAGGAAGAAAAGGTCCCAAATGGGCCAAATCCGCCCAGCTAGGAAGGCGAGACCTTAGGCCAGCCACAGTCTCTCAGCTTCTCCTACCTCGCAGGGCTGCTGGGAGGACGAAAGGCCTAGCAAAGATTTGCCTGTTCCAAGCCTGCTTTGGGTCCATTTGCTGCTGGGATTTCTGATATGTTTTATTTAATGCTTGCTCTGCATTTTGCTCCATTGCGTATGGAGTTCATGTTATTGGAAAGGCAAGATTACATCTTTTAATTAGCGTATTTTTCGCTCTATAACACGCACCCGACCATAACACGCATGTAGTTTTTAGAGGAGGAAAATCTGTAGGCATGCCACCCGTAGGCATTCCCTCCATAACACGCACAGACATTTCCCCTTACTTTTTAGGAGGAAAAAAGTGAGTGTTATGGTGCAAAAAATACAGTATTTCAGAAAAGGCAAGTGCCTGTTTGTTTATTTTTTAACTGAAAATTTCATTGTTTTATTCCTTTCTGAGGTTTTTGGGGGTTTATTTTACAGTCAAGCAGGATTTGGATTTTTTTAATGAAATAAATAAGCGAACAAATCTTTGCTTACCTGGTGGACTAGAACCTTGGCTTTGCTTTTAAAAACAGAAAAGAAGCTTGCCCAATGACAGGGTCCTGCCCCCACAGTTTTGGGCACAGTGGCTGAAATGCCCCAACAAACAATGAAATGGGGGAAGAGGAGGCCTCAGGTGTCCCAGTGTGGTGCAGGGGTCAGAGGGTCAGACAAGACCTGGGAGAGACCAGGGTTCGAATCCTTCCACTTAGCCATCAAGCTCACCGGGTGTCCTTGGGGGCCAGTTGCTGCCTCTCTCACCCTTACAGGGTTGTTATGGGGATTAAATGAAGAGGGAGAGCAGAACCAAGAACGCCAAAGAGGGGAGAGGAAGGGGGGTGTCTTCTGACCCACGGCTCCCATTGATACTCACGCCTCAACATCGGGGAACAGCTGCAGTTTGCCAGGGAAAATCTCCGAGAGCAGGAGGCGGATGTAGGGGCGCCCCAAGGACCGGAGGGTGGACTCCAAGTGCTGCAGACAAGGGGGGGGCATGGAGAGAAGAGAGGTTGGGACCCGAGACGGAGCCTTAATGGTGGTGGCACCAAGCATGTCTCTCCTGCAAGGAAGGTCCACCAGGCTCCTTCTCTCTTTGTCTGCAGAAAAACTTTCTATTCCAGCATGCTTTTCCTTTACAGTCGTACCTTGGAAGTCAAACAGAATCTGTTTTGGAAGTCCGTTTGGCATCTGAAATGTTCGACTTCCAAAGCGCGGCTTCCGAAGCTCCTGCAGCCAATCAGAAGCAGCGGAACCTGTGTCAAACGTTTGGGTTCCAAAAATAGTTCGCAAACCGGAACAGTCACTTCCAGTTTTCGATTCTTTGGGAGTGGGAACATTAGGCTCCCAAGGTGTTCGGGAGCCGAGGTAAGACTGTATTTTATACACACCACTTATTTACCATCGTCGTGAAGCGGCTTATTTTAGCTGAAGGATCCGGTTAACGGCCCTCCTGAAAGGGCCCCCCGAGTCCAGCGCCCTGACCGTGGCCAACCAGGCACTCCAAAGGGACCTGAGCACTTGAGCAACTCTCCACTGTTTGTTCCCCATTGCTTGGTCCACAGAGGTAGGCTGCCCCTGGGTGTGGAGGTTCTGCTATCACAGCAGGCCTCCGATTGGACCTGTCTGTCTAGTCCAGCTTCCTGCCTTTACCATGGCATTCAGAAGCATCACGGCCTCTGACACCTGCCCTCTGCCCCCCCCCCCAGCTAAGAATGTAATAAGAACTCTGTATGAGGACAGGAGCTGGCCAGGGGGGAATGGAGGCTGGGGGAGGACATGACTTGATCTCTGTCGCTGGAGGGCTCCTTCGCACACGATGGTTCTATGGTTCTGTTGATTTATTCCTTGCCGTCCACCGTAAGATACCAGGGCAGGTGGCAGCATTAACAACAACCCTGAAACAACACTTTAAAACAACTTAAAAAGGTAAAAGGACCCCTGACCATTAGGTCCAGTCGTGGCCGACTCTGGGGTTGCGGCGCTCATCTCGCTTTATTGGCCGAGGGAGCCGGCGTACAGCTTCCGGGTCATGCGGCCAGCATGACTAAGCCCTTCTGGCGAACCACAGCAGCGCACGGAAACGCCAATTACCTTCCCGCCAGAGTGGTACCAATTTATCTACTTGCATTTTGACGCGCTTTAGAACTGCTAGGTTGGCAGGAGCAGGGACTGAGCAACGGGAGCTCACCCCATCGCGGGGATTCGAACCACCGACCTTCTGATCGGCAAGTCCTAGGCTCAGTGGTTTAACCCACAGCGCCACCCGTGTCCCTTTTAAAACAACTTACAATGGCAGAAAACAGGTGGGCCCTAAAAATATACACCTTGTGTGTCAAAAGCCAGAGCAAAGAGGGGCACCTTCGACATTCTCCAAAAGCTGGACAATGAAGGCACCAGACGCACCCCAGTCAGCAGGGAGTTCCACAGCTCATTTTATTCCTAAAAGTATTGGCATACTGCTCTATCATACAAAAGTAAAATAAAAATCAAACCCACGTCAAAGTGGTTTATAAAAAGATAAAACCATACATGAGAACCACAACATATTGGAAGTTTTGCAGCCTTCCTGGGCGGCTCTGCCTGGCTGCACCGTATCCTCGAACTCAGGTCCTGTCTCAGTTTCCCTGGGCGGAGAGGGGAGAAGCAGCGAATGCAGGAACCAGCCTGCTGCACCCAAGGGAGAAATCCAGACGCATTGCTCCGCCCACGTTTGCTCCTGGCCCCGCCCATTACCCTCCACCCTCCACCGCCAGAGAAGGGACAAGGCAGGGAGCAACTCACTTCCAGGATGGCCGGGGACCCCTGGCGCCCCAACGTCCCCAGGATGAGGCCCCACTTTCCGGCGCGAGACGCCTCCCGGACGGCTTCCTTCCGCGTCTTCTGCATGCGCTCGTGGCCGTAGTGCTCCTCAGAGAAGACCTTGCTGTAGGGGTCGTACCTGCAGAGAGGGGGGCAGGGGAGGGGTCAGTGGCTGGTGGGAAGGGACCCCCACCTTGGGAGAAAGGAAAGACGCAGGCCCTGAACTCAGGCAGGCAGCACCTCCGACCGACGGCACCCCCACCCATGCGCTTCCCACAGGGGCCAAGCGCAGAACGTGGCGTCTTCTATGCCCACCTGAAGCTGCCCACCTGAAGTCAGGCCTTGGGGTCTGGCTGGCTCAGGGCTGCCCACACGGACTGGCAGCAGCAGCTCTCCAAGATGTCAGACAGGAGGCTTCTCCCATCTGAAGATGCCCCTGGGGACTGAACCTGGGACTTTTCTGCGGGCAAAGCGGGTGCTCTGCCACTGAGCCCAGGGCCCTTTCCCTTCAAAAAACAAAAGAGCCAAAACGCTAGTCCTCATGATTAAAGGGGCTGCTTCAAGAGGAAGCTGCCTTTTGTCTGGAACAAACAAACTGAAGAATTGCTGGTGCTGCGCTCAGGTCCTGTCGGCCACCGTGAGAAGAGGACGCTGTGTCTCTGCTAAGCCCCCTTTGGCCCAACACTGCAGGGCTCTTCTGACGTCCTTTGGGCTCTGCACATGCTCTAAAAGGCAGCGCGGCACCATGGTTAGAGCGGTGGACCAGGACCTGGGAGAACAGGGTTGAAATCCCCACTTGGCTATGAAGCTCACAGGGTGACCTTGGGCCAGTCACCATCTCTTAACCTAGCCTCCCTTGCAGGGTTGTAATAATAATAATAATAATAATAATAATAATAATAATAATAATAATAAATTTATTTATATCCCGCCCTCCCCAGCCGAAGCTGGGCTCAGAGTGGCTAACAACAATAGTGAAGTTGAAATGGGAGGAGGAGAACCATGAGGTTCTTGGAAAACAAAGGTGACATATTATTATTATTATTATTATTATTATTATTATTATTATTATTATCATTATTATTATTAATAATAGCAGCACATCCCTCTAGCTTTTATCACATCTTTGGAATGGGAGGCAGTTGTACTAAAGGAATGGGGCTGCACCAGGTGGGGGATTTTGTGTGTGTGTGTTGGGGGGGAGCACACCCCCCCGTTTTCCGCCGCCCACCAGAGCACCCTCTAAAGTTTACCCTTCTCCCATCTGAAATCTAAACATTTTGACAAGCACCTCCAGAAACGTGGGTCTCCCATTACGCCCTCCCCCCCCCGACCGCCCTTCTTCTGGAGGCAGAGCGGGGCCATAAAACGAGGCGATGATGAGCCCTGCTCAGAACCGATGAAATATCCGCCGCTCTGCTGGGACCCGGCCTGCCCACCGCCCAAATCTGAATTCCTGAGCAGGTCGTTTGTTAGCGGCAGGCAGGGGGGGACGGCAGCTTTATGGGGCAGAGAGGCGGCCCAGCCCAGGCGCAGCTTGATTAAAATTCGCTCTGCCAAGCCGGGTAACAAATCACCCGTTTTCCAGGGAAGCGGCGATGGGGAGAGAGAGCGCAGCGGAGCGTGGCCGCCTGCGGAAATCAGGCCTTTCCTGCTGGGGGGAGGAGGGAGAGGGTTGCCCATGGCTACTGGCCAGGATGGCTAGCTGCAAGGGCAGGAGGAAGGACGGGATGAGCCATGGGCCCGATCCTTTAGGCTCTTACGTAGGAGGAGGAGAGGGTGGCCCATGGCTACTAGCCAGAAGTCGCAGCAACCGGCCTTGCCGACTCCAGCAAAGGAGGCAGGAGCACAGCCGTCACGGCCAGAAAGCAGAAAGGAAACAGGGAGCGAAGTGCACACACACTTTGCTGCAAGCAGGATCCGACCCCTGCACTGGGCTGTGGAAGAAGCGACCGCCTTCGGGAAACCCGCACAGTTCTGGTTGCCACAACTCCAAAAGGATATCGTGGATTTGGAAAAGGTTCTGAGTAGGGCCACCCAAATGGCCCCCAGGATGGAGAGACTCGGCTGTAGCATTTCGTGGACTTTTTAGTATGGGGGAAAGGTGAGTTAGAGGCAGCGTGACAGAAGGTTTTATAAAATTATTCTCTCCCCGCTCTCCTAATGCCGTAACTTGTGCATGTCCAATGAAGCTGAGTGTTGGCCAGGTATAAGGAAGAACTTTGTTCAACTGTGGAACTCCCTTCCACTGGAGGTACGTGATTGCCATCAACCTGGATTGCTTAAAAAGAGGCTTGGACAAATTCAGGGAGAAGGAGAGGGCCACTAGCCAGAATCGCTCTGCCCTGCCCTCTTCTGGAGACCAGTTTCTGGAAACCACAGGAGGGGGAGAGTTGCTCTTGTGTTCAAATCCTGCTTGCAGGTTTCCCTTTGCTGTCCCAGGTGGGTCACTGGCCTGATTCAGTCGGCTCCTTTTCTGTTCTTAGCAGAAGGAAGGTTCCCTCCCCATGCGCAAACTCCCTCTTCCCCAGCAGAAGGTGGACGTTTGCTGTCCTGTTTGCCTTCTGGTAATCACTGTTTGCTGTCCTTCCTGCTCAGCCCAACCTTGAATTCCCAGGCCGGCCTTTAACAAGATTGTTCCGCCCATTTAGCGGGAAATCAGCCCGCGTGGAGGGGCTGCGCTGGGGTCCTAAGGAGAGCGGATGGCGAGGGGCTGTGGTGGGAGCAGGCAGCAGGTGTTGGGGGGCCCAGGGTTGAAGAGGGTGAAGGGTGGGGCGCACAGGACTGGGGGTTTTGGTCTATGACGTGCCTGGTGGGTGCTGATGGGAGTTGTAGAGCCAGGTCCTCTGGGCTGACCACCTCCTAATCAGGCCAGCCCAACGTCTGCTCCTAAAGCCCCCTGGAAATTAAAGTTTCCGTAACAAGGAAGGCACTTTTACAAAAGTGGAGAACCACACGGCTGGGATGAATGTGGCCCTCGAGGCCTTTCTGGCCCCCAAGATGCTTTTCCCAGGCCACGCCTCCTACCTAGGCATGCCTTCTATATCCAAGTCACACCTCCCTCCTTTGCCACACCCTCTGTAGGCCACGCCTCCTCCATAGCCACACCCTCTATAGGTCACGCTTCCTCCCTAGCCACACCAATCTCTAGGTCATGCCTTCTCCCTAGCCACACCTCCTATCTCCAAGCCACGCCTCCTCCCTAGCCACACCTCCTATCTCCAGGCCACACCTCCCTCCCCAGCCCCTCCCTGGACCCCCACCCCCTGCCCCCCCTCCAATACCTGTAGGCAGGAATCCCTGGGTTGGCGATCATGATGGACTCCAGGTGGAAACGGCCGTCTCCCAGGTAACTGGAAACAGAAAGGAAAGGAAAGGTAAGGAAGGGCTGGGGCTCAGTGCAGGAGGGCCTGCTTGGCATGCAGAAGAGTCCTGGGTCCAACTGCCAAGGGCATCTCCAGGCAGGGCTGGGAAGACCCTGCCTAAAACCCTGGGGAGTTGCTGCCAGCCTCTGCCCGAGGGAGCTTCCTCCTGAAGCAAACCCTTTGTTTAGAATCATGAGGACTAGAATGCTGCACTCTCTTGTTTAGGTGGCCCAATGGTCTGACTTGGTGGCGGCCAGTCAAAGAGGGGGGCGGTTCCCAGAGCTCCACAGAGCCAATGGCAAGAAGGGCCACCAGGCCGCCTTCTGCCCCAGACCCCCAAGAAGGGAGGGGGGTCTGAAAACAAGCCCCTCTGGGTACCCACTCTCTCCAGCCACGAAGAAGGTCCACCATTTGTTCTGAAGGAAAGTAAGGACAGTGGCCCATCTAGTCTGGCATCCTGTTCTCACACGGCCACCCAGATGCCCTAATGCAAAACTCCCAACAGGATTTGAACCCAAGAGTCCTGTTCCCTTGTGTGGTTTCCAGTAACTGGGATCCAGAAGCGTTTCTGAGCAGAGCCATTCTGGTAGGGAGCCTCCCAGAGCTCTTTCTGCCTCCATCCAATCCTCTTTCAAAGCCATCCAAGGTGGTGGTCCTCCCAGCCTCCTGTGGCAGGGAGTTCCACAGTTTAACTGCGCTGTGCAAAAAAGGGACTTTCTCTTATCTGTCTCGAATCTTCCAAAAGGAGCCTCGCTTGCACCAATCTGGCTTTCTCAAGAGGCCCCCCTCCGTGCCGCTCAGGCTGCTTTCCTCCAGACTCTCTCGCTGCTCCTGCTAACGCTGCATTTTCATTTTTAAAAATGGATCGTGCTTTTCCGTTTGCTATTACACCTTGATGTTTTCGTTGTGCAAAAACATATCTTTTTTTGTTTTTTAAGGCAAGCAAGGAACTTTAGTATAAACACGTAAACACAATCTGGCTCTTTGTTACTGCGTCCTGTTTGTTTTGCCAGCAAAACGTTCTTTCCAAAGGCAACGGGGGACGCAGGTGGGTAGACTTCTTCTGAACGTGGAGGTACCATTTCGCGCCAAGGAAGCAAGATCCTTTTACTCTCCAGAATGGACTTTTGAATTTTTATATAAAACAGGGAGGGGCAGCCTGTCGAAAACACACACGGACCCCACCTCCAAGATGGTGGTGGATTTCAACTCCCCGCAGCCAGGAGGACCAATGGTTAGGGACGGTGGGAGGTGGAGTTCTGAGAGATGAGGCCAAAGGGGGCCCATCTGGTCCAGTGTCCTGTTCTCACAGGGGCTCAATGCCCCATAGCACCTTGGAATTGAGACAGACTGCCCCTGCACCTGGAGGTTCCATAAGAACAACACCAGAAGAGCCAAAACGGGTCCAATCCAGTCCAGCATACTGCTCCCCCAGGGGCCAGCGAATGCTGCCAGTCAGAGCAGGTGCGGCTGAGCTACATGGAGCTGGCTGTGCGCAATTATGGCAGCTTCTTTTGTCCCTGCTTAAATCACGCCTTTATTTGGGACCATGAGGACTAGATTCTTGGGTTCTTTTCTTTAAGAAAAGGGACACAGCTTAGCAGACAGAAGGTTCCCAGTTTGACCCCCGCTGGCATCTCCAGGTAGGCCTGCAGAGAACCCACTCCAAAACCCCGGAGAGCCTATGCTGCCAGTCAGTGCAGACAGCACTGAGTTGGATAGTCCTCCCTGTGCCAGATTCTCCACCCTGTTTCCTCCCCAGGACCCGCACCCAGCACCCCTGTCCCCAGCAAGAGTGCCCCTGGGAGAGCCAGGACGGGTCCTTAGCGAGAGAGACGGCTTCGCTTCCTGTTGTAATCAGATTCCGAGTCAGCAATTACATCTCAAACTCTTTCGTTCGGCTGCCCTAATGGAGTGAGGGGTCGGAAAATCAATCCGGACAGAAAACCTGACTAGATTTTTGCCTTTAATTGTGGAATGACATTTCGGAGGATCAAAGCTAATTTGCCTGCTTTCTTTGAAAGCGTCCGCCCAAGAGACGGGCAAAATAATTACTGAGCCTGAGCCGGTCGTGGCAGCAGCACCCAGGGCAGGGGAGGGGGCCGAGGCGAGGAGGGTCTGTCGCCCCTCCGAACCCCCATTTGCGGAACGAGGGGGAAGCCCTCCAAAGCCTTGGGGGCTGAGTAGTCAAAAGCAGGTGGAAGGTCTGCGAAAGGGAAGGGATGGATCTGCGGAACTCATGGCCACTGGGTGCTACACTTCTCTCGGGAAACTGCAGTGTGGCACAGCAGGCAGCCAGAGGGTGCTGACCTGTCACTCTCCAGATATTGCTGAACGCCCCTGCTCCGAATGGCCCCCTAGCCTGTGGGGCCGCTGGTGAGAAATGAAGGGAGCTGGGAGCTCACAGATTAGCCACCCCTGGGCTCAAGAGCCTGGCTCAAAAGCAACATTTCAGTGGCTGACTGCAGGGCCTGCGGCTGTCTCTCAGCCTGGTCTACCTCACAGGGTTGTCGAGAGGATAAAACGAGGAAAGGGGAGAACCTTGATTTCCTTGGAGACGAGATAAAAACCAAATAATGCATAAAATACATTTTACAAACGTGGCAAGAGACAGAAAAATCCTTCTCCCATCCGACCCGGGGATGGAGTTAAAGAACTTCCACCCTGTCGGCCGATAAACCGTCCCGAGAGGTCGCCACAAAGGTTAAATTCTTCACGACTGACCCTTTGCAAAAACGGACCCCCTGCAGCCATCACCAACATGGCGCTCTCCTGATGGGACCACAACTCCCATCAGCCACTGCCAGGACAGGGGGGGCTTCCCATCAGACACAGAGCAAGGCAATATATGCTGGCAGGGCCTGATGGGAGTTGTAGTCTACAGCCAAGAGTCGCCTCCGTCGCCCCACCCGACAAAAGCAGGCGGCCCCCAGGAAACTGCGCACCAGGGAATTTGTCCCCTGGGGGGCAAAAGGTGAGCCCTCCGACCAGAAGAAACAGAGGCTTTGGCACGTTGTGGGGTCCAGAAGGAGCCAGAGCTACTCATCGCTCTCCAGATCCTGAGACGTAACCCTCCACGTGGCCGTTGGCGGTACGAGGTCCCGCTCCGGCGAGCGCCATCCATCAACGCCGGAGACTCCGCACCGGCGTTCTAATAGTTGACGTGCGCCTTCGTTGCTGCCAAAGTTAATTAAATTTGGAGGGACGCTCAGGAGCGTCGCTGGATGGATCCAGACCGCTGCGTCTGGTCTGGCAGCCTCTCTCCAGGGATTTGGGGAGGGGTCATTCCCAGCCCCACCCAACAGATGTCAAACAGAGACCCCCTTTTGCCCCCCAGAGTCTCAGGGCGTCTTATAAGACCCCGAAGCACCTCTCCTCCTCAAAGTTGCCCCTCGGATGCTGCTCTGCATTTGGCCAGGGCAGAGACACAACGGGGAACCTCCCCGGAGGACAGGCCCACCCTGTGGCGCCAGCCTCAAGAGCAGGCAGCCTAATGGCGCCCGATACTTAGAGGCAAGCCTCCATCTGTTGGTGGAAGGCAGCCACCAGGACAGAACTGTGCATCACACAGAGGTACAGCGGGCGGCCTCCTCTGCCTCCGCATCTCCTCTTGCTGCTGCTGCCTGCCCTGACTCACGAGGCAATCTAGTCGCTGGTCCCCATCGGGAGCAACAGAGTTCAGCTTTCAGGGGGCTGGACTAGAGGACCTTGGGGGTCCCTTCCAACCCCACAATTCTGTACGTCTCTGAACTCCTAGGAAGGCGGCCCCAACCTGGCTGTGCTTGTGAACAGGACTGTCCCAAACCTATCCAGCTCCCCCGGGAGGAGGGGAAACTGGGGAAGGTTGGCCACGGTGGCGGCAAAAAACCCTCCATCGTTTTGGTTGGGGGCTGGCCAGAAAAGCCCCCTCCCCTCCCTGCCCACCCCCTCTCCTCCCAGAGTGGGGGGGGGCATTATTTATTTCCCTCTGTCTCCCTGCTGCGCCGTTCACAGCGCATTAAGCATTTCCATTACCTCTCATAATTAGGTGTGCGGGAGGCAGGGGCCGGCTAATTCGCTGTCCTTAAAGAAAATTAATGGGGTTGCCGCATCAGGCCCAGAGTCGTCTGTCTTCCCCCAAAGTGCCAAGTTCTCTCCCCCCCCACTCTATCTCTCTCTGGCCCCACATCTGGGGGGCAAAGTCCCACCCAGGCCTCCCACAAACAGGAGTTGATCCAGGACCAAAAGGTGCATGACAGAAGCAGCAAGAACTTCTCAAAAACTCCGTCAAGATTTCCAGAGGTCACACGGGGGTTCTGTGGGGTTCTGCAGGCCGAGAGGCACCATAGTCCCTGGGCATGGGGCTTGCAAATGTACCCCCCTCCACCCCACTGATACCTGGCCCCTGGGACCTTCCCCGGCCCCCCCCTCATAGGGCATTACCGCCACCAGCCAAGCTTTGTGAAGCGGCATTCCTGAAGCTCCCAACCCAAAGGGCAAGGTCAAGGCACTCTGCGTCTGCTCAGAGGGTCCCTTCTCCTTTGTCCCTTCAGCTCGGAGTTGAGTCAGGGCAGGAAACCTGAGCCCCCAATCCCATTACGGATGTTGCGGGAGGTTAACCCAGATCAATTCCCCCAGATGAACTATCCCACATGATTTCTGGGTCCTGCGAGAAACTCCATAGCACAAAAACGGAAGAACCCGCAAGACTGATCTCTTGAATTACGGCACGGAAATTGCGTGGAACTTGGCCGTTGCCCAGAAAATAGCCTGTAACGTCTGAGTCACAAAAGGAAAAGAACTGGCAAAACTCACTTGCCTACACAGTCATACCTTGGTTTTTGAACAGCTTAGTTCTCGAACATTTTGGCTCCCGAACGCCGCAAACTCGGAAGTGACTGTTCCAGTTTGCAAACTATTTTTGGAAGCCGAATGTCCGATGGGGCTTCCGATTGGGTACAGGGGCTTCCTGAATCCAATCAGAAGCCGCGTTTTGGTTTCCAAACGTTTTGGAAGTTGAACGGACTTTTGGAACGGATTCCATTCGACTTCCAAGGTACGACTGACCAGAAAAGGGACGGAGGAATAGGACCCTTTGAGGGCCCAGATACGGCTAGGCTCACCTGCATAACAGAGACACAGCTCAAGGCTGACTTTTTGCATTTATGTGTGACTTTTTGCTGAGCATTATTGCAGTCTGTAAAACGTGGTCCGTGATACCGTTGATCTTGCCAAACCATAGATACATGCATCTTCTTCTGGTCCAGATGCAACGAAACATGTCTCTCCTGCATCAGCCTCTAGAGCTGCAGCAGGCGCTGCAACCCTCCAGCGATTTTACTTCAGCCCTGAAGGCACCCATGTCCACTATGTCCCAACACATCTATCTAGCCAAGAGCCCTGATCCCAAGCAAGGCCCACGCGAAGGATCCTACTCACACGATGGCGTCCGTGGCCTGGGCCAGGCGGGGGGCTGTGCACCCCAGCAGCTCCCCGGGCGAGAGAGGTTTGCACTGCGGGGTGCAGATGGAGTAGTCGGCTTGGAGCGCCTGCCGGGCAGCCTGTCAAGGGGGAGGGAGGAAGGAGGACGCAGAAAAACAGGGGCTGAGATTAATAACGGTTGTTCTCACCGGTGTCATTACATCTACACCCCAACTTAAGGAGTTTCACAATATAAAATCAACACACCAAACCACCTATCAATGCAGAGATATTGTCAAAGGAAGAGACCTCAAATTATTATCTTGGCAGCTCAAATAGTTGCTTGTGACTCAACAGGAAACAGCCCCAAATCTGACACTGGGAGCTTGGTACCACCAGTTTTGGAAGAGAGCAATAATGGAGGAAATAATGGATTTTGACGAGGACTAGAGCTTCCCGGCACCTTTAATATGGCTTCTCCTTCCGTTCTTACAAATGTAGCAGAATGATCCTTTTGAAGGCGACCCTCATTCCAAGGCTGCCAAATCTGGAACCAAACTGGATCATCAGATAAATGCTGGCATTCTTCACTTGGACTTCCTCATTTTAACCCGCCTGCAACTGTACACCTTCTCCCTGCCTGTTTTATGGCTTTGTTTTCCATCATTCCAATTTTGTCCGTTGCCCTAACTGTTCTCTCCGTTTTATATACGTTATAAAAATCAAAAGAAAAGGGACTTGACCAGGAACACACACAGACCCCAAAGACGTGAAAAATCCTAAAATTACTTTTGAGAGCTCCAGTTCCCCAAAGCTGGATCCACGGCCATCTTCCTGACCGAGAAAGAGAGGTGCTCTGGAGGCTCAGCACCATCCTGGATGGGAGCTGGGCACACGACTGTCTCCCCCCTCCAAAATAAAACCCAAAACGTCACCCCTGGGAACCGGGCTGGGCCACGTGGGGCTGGGCAAGGCATCAATTAAAAGGGCAGGCGCTGCGTCCGCCTCCTTAACGCTCCAGTGCTGCCGTGTTCAGACGGCTCCGGCGCCCGGAGCCCATCCATCTCTGCCCACCCAGGCGCTCCGCAGGCCCTGCTGGGACCCCTCCCTGCCTGCCACCCGCTTTGTGACGCTCACTTGGGCTGTCTTGGGTGACAGTAACAGAGTGGCTGTCAAACGGGGATGTGGTGAGAAAAGCGGCAGACAGGAGCTCAGACAGTCATCCCGGGATGTTAGAGAGCTCGCTGATCCAGCCAGTTAAAGCGCAGGTTTCGGAGAAAGCAGGGAGGAGAATAAAATGAATGTAGTTGGATGGGACCCTCCATGGTCATCCAGTCCAGCCCCCTGCAATGAAGGAATCGCAGCTGAAGCATCCCTGGCAGGTGGCCATCCAAGTTCTGGTTAAAAACCTCCAAGGGGGGTGTTACGGAAATTACAGGGGGGGGCCCACATCCTTAAAGTTGTTCAATGTTACAAATATTATGCATAAATGTATCCTTTCGACTAGGGACACGGGTGGTGCTGTGGGTTAAACCACAGAGCCTAGGGCTTGCTGATCAGAAGGTCAGCGGTTCGAATCCCCATGACAGGGTGAGCTCCCGTTGCTTGGTCCCTGCTCCTGCCCACCTAGCAATTCGAAAGCACATCAAAGTGCAAGTAGATAAATAGGTACCGCTCCAGCGGGAAGGTAAACGGCGTTTCCATGCACTTCTCTGGTTCACCAGAAGCGGCTTAGTCATGCTGGCCACATGACCCGGAAGCTGTACGTTGGCTCCCTCGGCCAGTAAAGCGAGATGAGCGCCGCAACCCCAGAGTCAGCCACGACTGGACCTAATGGTCAGGGGTCCCTTTACCTTTATCCTTTCGACTTGACAGCTCAGGGAAGTTACCTAGCTTTAACAATCATATAAAATCAACTGCTTTGCCAGTTCCCTCCATTTCAACACTATTTTGCCCTTTTTAAAAAGGGCTCTTTCCCCTTCCACCTCCCCAAGAGAGGACATGTATACACACCTCCTACCCCAGGAAGTGCCCAGAGATGACAACTGCGGAGCTGATTGTTGGCCAAGGAAAGCCTAATCCCATCACCTGACTTGCTAAGGGGTCCAGACATGCAAAGGAAGTTCTATTGTACTTTGGGTGGTGGGACTTCAGAGGTGTTTGCCTATGCTAATCTCATACCTGGGTCTTGCCCTGACATGTCTGCTAATGCTAATTTTGAACCAAGGGCTTGTCTGGACCTGTTTGCCAAGGTTGAACTAGTGTAACCCCTGTCTACCCCTCCCCTTTTGTGACATGTCAGTGATGTAGCAATGATGCTGTACAAACTGTATTCTGGGATGTGGTGGGAAAGTTTTAAAAGTCTTTGTCACCCCATCCTCGGGGTTCAAATTTCCTCTTTGAACCTATTGCACAATAAACTTTGGTCTACAGCTATTGGCTCCGGTTGGCTGGACTCCTTCCTTTATTCCGCAGGGACCCGCGGGCTCTGCCCGACCAGCTGGGGGACTGAGCAGCCTCGCACCTAGTTTTTTCCGTAACACTGGGGAAAAGGCTTCCCTGGTGTGGCTCTTCAGGGTCTCCACAAAGCATAGGCCCCCCTGTACCCTGAAATTCCAGCACCATGCAAGGCAGGTGACGCACAGAGCCATCTTCAAATATCAGAAGGGAGATGGAGCAAGGCTGGTTCCTGCCGCTCTGAGAGGGAGGACCTGAACCAATGGATTCAAATCAGAAGAAAGGAGACTCCGACTCAACATCAGGAAGAACTTTCTGACAGTCAGAGCCGCTCTCGAGTGGGACGGTCTCCCTCGGGAGATGGTGGCCTCTCCTTCCTTGAAGGTTTTAAAGCAGAGATTGGATGGACATTTGTCAGGGATGCTTTAGCAAAGATTCCTGCATTGCAGCAGCGGGTTGGACTAGATGACTTTTGGGTACCATTCTAGGATTCTACAATCTAGTCCAGGGATCAGCAAACTTTTTCTGCAGGGGGCCGGTCCACTGTCCCTCCGACCTTGTGGGGGGGAAATGAATGAATTCCTATGCCCCACAAATAACCCAGAGGTGCATTTTAAATAAAAGCACAATTCTACTCATGTAAAAACACTAGGCAGGCTCCACAAATAACCCAGAGATGCATTTTAAATAAAAACACACATTCTACCCATGTAAAAACACGCTGATTCCCGGACCGTCCGCGGGCCAGATTTAGAAGGCGATTGGGCCTGATCCATGCCTACCCATGATCTAGTCCGTCTTCCTTTCCTCAATGGGAAGCCCCCGAGCAGGGCCTGGGCGCAGCAGCAACCCTCTTGCCCTTGTGATTCCCAGTATAGTGGTACCTCAGGTTAAGTACTTAATTCGTTCCGGAGGTCTGTTCTTAAACTGCAACTGTTCTTAACCTGAAGCACTACTTTAGCTAATGGGGCCTCCCGCTGCCGCCGCAGCACAATTTCTGTTCTCATCCTGAAGCAAAGTTCTTAACTTGAAGCACGATTTCTGAGTTAGCGGAGTCTGTAACCTGAAGTGTATGTAACCCGAGGTACCACTGTATCTGGTGTTCGGGGACATCCTCCCTCCCACAGCGCTGACACAGCCTAGCCCTGGTGGCTAGAAGTCACGGACATCCTCACTCCCCTCCATGAAAAAAGAGGAGCCCACCTTTAAAGCCACCAGTGGCTCCTGCAGAGGAGAGTTCCACAGTTTAACAATACGCTGTTTGAAGAAGGATATGCAGGCAAGACTCCCAGCGCACACAATATTGTGATTTATTTCCCTATTCTTACCTGCAGTGCCGAGACGAACTGGACGGTGCTGACGAGGGCCAGCGCGGCCCCCGCAGGGAAGTTGAAGCGCAGGGTCTCCACAAAGTGGGCCGTGTCAATCTTGATGTCCACAAAGACATAGAGCATCTTCACTCCCTGCGTGGAGTCGATGGGAACTGGAGGGAGAGGGCAGAGAAAATGACAGGGCGTGTTTTTTCGGGGGTGGGGCACCAGGGAGAGAAGCACGCTGATCCTCCATCCAATAGATTTCAGGTCTCACCCCATTAAGATAAATTTTCTTACTCAGCAGCAAACCCCACCTACCCAAGGTGGGGAGATCCCACACTGCCACAATCGCAACATGCTCAGACGCTGGATGAAGAAAGTGGCAAAGTGTGACTTCCCTTCTGCCCAGTCCCAGCAAAATGAAAAAGACAACAACCTCCATCAGGTTTCTAGCCCCTGTGAGGTGCAGGGAGAGCCAAGCAGAGCAGGAAAGTAGCTCTGGCTACCCAGCCACCGCTGCAAAGAGCACATCCACACAGACGCTGACTCTGGCCCCTTTGCAGGTCGAAACACAGAGCAGAAAAGCATAATAATGAAGAATGAATGGCTGGCTGTGATTCCTGTGCTGCAGGGGGCTGCACCCTTGGGGTCCCTTCAGTCTCTACAATTCTATGATTCTGTGAGTCCTTAATGCATTTAATGGTTCTACCAAGGGAGACACTGGCATAAAGACACCAGATTGTCTAGAGAAGGGACTCCTCACAACTCAAGGAACTGGGTGTTCCACACCTTCCAGGAAGAGACGGATTCTCCTCCCCAAACTGTGTGCCGCACAAAGGGATTTTGTTCCAGAAGGAGCACCTCCCATCGCTCCTCTGCGTGAGTGTCTGTTCTGTGACGGAAAGCCATTTCCACCCCTGTTCTTGCAGCGGGTGCGACTTCAGCATCCCTCCTAACATGACAGAATTGCCTGCCCTCCGAGGAGGCTGAAAAACCACCACCTCCTGAGGGAGTCCGCTCCACTGTCTTCACGTGCAAAATCCCCTAGAACTTTTTTTTTGGGGGGGTTGTCCCTCCTAGCCCCCGTCTTAGCCAAAGGAACGGGAGCCCACTCAAAAATTTAAGCACAGAGACGCAAGCAATGCCAAAGCTGCGCCTCCACCTGCCATGCATTCTTTATCTGCACTTCCTGCATTGCAGGGGGTTGGGCTAGATGACCTCTGGAGGTCCCTTCCAACTCTGCAATTCGCCAAGGAGGCTTTTCCGAGCAGCGGTTTGGGTGCTTCGCTTTGGATGGCTTTTCAGTCTCACTGCCAGAGAGAGAGAGAGAGGGAAGGAGAGACGGACGGCATGCGGCGTCAATTAAACCTCTCCTAAACGGAACTCGGAACTTGGCTGCCGCACGTCTGCCTGCCTGCAACACCCCTGCGGTGCTGGCACTCTAGGGCCACCAGCTCAGGGAAGGGGGAGGGGCTGCATTGCCAGCACACCCCCCCACTACCCTGCCTGCTAACTGTGAGAAGCCCCCAAAGGACTCAGGCTGCCCTTTAGGTGTACCACTTGGCAAGGGTGGGGTGTCCCTGCATAATGCAAACCCCCCCCACCAGCTTGCCCTGGTCCTCTTGGCGCGCTGAAAATCGTGGGGGGGGGGGACAGAGAGGGAGGTGTGTGTGTGTGCAGAATACAGACTGCTCCTCCTTCTGCAAAGGCCGTCCCTGACCTGGAAAAGTGGCAGAGGGCTGCGATGGGGGGGAGAGAAGCCAGGAAAAGCGGGAATAAAATAGGTAAGAGAGATTCCTCCCCACTTCCAATCCGCCTGTGCCAGGGGGGTCTTACAGCCTCCTCCTCATCCACCCGCTTCTCCCCACCCCTCCAATGATCTCCCACCCCCCACTCCATCACTGTGACCCGCCCCACACGCACACACCCAGCAACAGCCCTAGCAACAATGCCAAAAAAAATCAGAGAGCTGGGCCAGAGGGAGGAGAGAGGATGAAGGCTCAGGGAAGCTCCACCCCCCTCCCTCCGGGGCGATAATTCTGCAGATCCACCTTAAAAGCTAACATGGCCCCTTTTTTCCTTTTCTATCTCTCCCTCCCTCCCTCTCCCTCCCCCTTTCCTTTCCTTTCCCTGTTATTTTGAGCCGGATTCCATCCTGGGCGGACTTCAAAGTTAGCAGCATCTGGGACAGCAGCGCTGCAGTTGCCATAGCAACAGCATCCAGAGAACTGTTTCCGCCTAGGGAGATGCAAGGCAGCGGCAGCAGCCAGCCCTCTTTTCGGGTTTCCTGGCCTCCCCTCCCCCACCCAGCCAAGCCTTCCTCCTCTTCCTCCTCCAGTGCAGCAAAGCCCCCCCTCCCCCGCTCAACCCCAAAATACTCTCCATGGGGCAAAGCGGGGCCACAGCCCGTCCCCAGAAGCTCCCGAAATCAAGGACGCTGTGAAACAAAAGGAAAAACAGGAAAGGATGCAGGCAGGGCAGAAATAATTCAGACTCCAGAGTTCCCTTTATGTTCAAAGGCTGCCTTCCCTCCAAGGAGCTCAAGGGGGCGCCCAAGGACCTCCTGCCCACCACTCCCGGGTTCGTCCTCACTGCAACCCTGCGAGGAAGGCCAGGCGAAAAGGAAGGAAGGAAGGAAGGAAGGGAGGGAGGGAGGGAGGGAGGGAGGAGGCCGACCCAAGGTGACCTACCCTGCAAACTACAGTCATACCTTGGGTTACGAACGTTGCAGGTTGCGCATTTTTGGGTTGCGGACCGTGCCAAACCCGGAAGTACCGGAACGGGTTACTTCCGGGTTTTGGCGCTCGCACATGCACAGGAACACAAAATGTCACGCGCATGCGCAGAAACGCCAAATCGCATCACGCACGTGCGCCGTGGGTTGTGAACGCTGCGGGTTGCAAACATGCCTCCCACACGGATCACGTTCACAACCCGAGGTATGACTGTACAAGGCCAAGTGGAGATGTGAACCCCCAGTTTCCCCAGTCTGGCACTCTTCAACTGCCACACCAAGACTAGACCTCCAATTCCCGGGCGGAGAGACTGGCCCAGGCCTGGCCCTTGCCTCCTTCGTACCCAGGCAGCTGTGGCCGTAGTGGACCAGGAAGTCGGCTCCCAGCGCCCGGGCGGTGAAGTCGTCCACGCAGCAGGCCCCATAAGTCACATCGCCCATCACCACGGCCTCGGCCTCTGTGAACCTGCAAGAGAGGAGAGGAGAGGTGGTGGGCTAAGGAAAGAGGGAGCCGCTCAGCCCCACTTCCCAGCTTTGGGGCTGAGCTAGGTGCTGCTGGGGAACAGCAGCAGGTGCACTGCTGGACCGGAGAAGACCCGGATGAATCCCCACAAGCTCAAGCCAGTCACCATCTTCTGGCCTCAGTTCTCCCAGACGGGAAATGGGAACAGGCACATCTTAACACCACCAGAAGAGTCCATGGCCCATCCGGCCCAGTATTCTGACAGATGCCCCAAATGCGAAACTCGCAAGCAGGATGTAAGCACAAGAGATCCTTCTCCTCCTGTGGTTTCGGCATTAATGGTCTCCAGCCACACAGGCAGAGCGTCGCCATCCTGGCTAGTCGCCCATCGACAGGCGTCTCCTCCTTCGTGAGTTTGCCCAATCCCCTTTCACAGCCATCCAGGTTGGCAGCCATCATTGTGTCTCCTGTGGGAGTGAGTTCCACAGGTTAACTCTGTGCTGCGTGAAGAAGCCTTTTGATCCACCCCGAATCTTCCAACGATCAGCTTCGCCGGATGCCCACAAGTCCCAACTTCCTTTCTAGGGGCTTCTTGAAAGGGCAGCAAAGATCCGGATGTATTGTGACTCCTCCATTGCAGGGGGTCAGACTACATGACCCTTGGGGGTCCTGTCCAACTCTACAATGCTAGGATTTTTTAAGGAAGAGGCCACGGGGGCTGCAAATTAGGAGGAGGAGAAGCTGGACCCGTGGCAGGATGGCCACAGCCACCCCACACCACCCCTGTAGGGGAGGCAACCCCACCCTCTCCCTCCGCCAGCTGGAAGACCCCCGGCAGGCAGGCTGCCCCCTCCCTCCGCTGCCCCAGCAGCCAGGCCACTCCGGAGATGTCAACATGATTAAACTGGAGTGTGCTAATCCACCTCCTCAATTGGGGAAAGCTGTTTGCAATTCAGGGGATTAGGCGCTCATCAAAAAATGAGGCTGCGCTTCTCCAAGGCAGAAGATGCAGGAGGGAGAGAGAAGCAGGGGAGGCAGGCAGAACAGCCACACCCACAGCCGGCCCCACAGCACCAGAAAGGGGGCAGCCCCACGCAGAGAAAAAGCCCAGGACGGGAAGGCGCATCCTTGCTCCGGCTAGAGCAGGGGACTGCGGCCTGCAGGAGATCTCGCTCCCCTGGACGGAGTGGGACAATCGTACTGCTCATTGGCAGCAGGAGCCAACCAGTTGGAGGGGCTGACGCTGTGGGGCAGGAGGTTCCCCACCTGTGTGGCGACTGGTCTTCCCATTCCACAGACGGGGAAAACCGAGGCCGAGGAAACGCGGCAACAGGGAAGCGGCAGAGATGGGACATGAAGTCGCAGGGAGAGTTTTAAGGGACCAAAATGATCATTGGAGGCAATCCCACACTGCTTGTGGGAACACTGGGGGCCGAGGGGGACCAAGAGAGCTTTTAGTCGCTAAGGATTCCTACACGGAACCTCCATGGCCAGAGCCAGTCTACCTTAGCATGCGGGAGAACAAGAGCGGGAGGAGGCTGCTGCTCTCAGGTCCTGCTTGCCATGGACTCCCTTTGGGGTCATCTGGTCAGCCACAGAGGGGCTTCTTCACGCAGCACATGGATAACCTGTGGAACTCCCTCCCACCGGATGTCCACCCACCTAGATGGCTCGAAAAGCTACTTAGAAAAATCCATGGAGGAGGAGGAAGGAGGAGAGGGCTCCCAGGTCCTGTTGATGGCTTCCCACTGGGGCATCTGGCTGGCCAAGGTGGGATCTGGTGGGCCCCACCATGGCCCTATCCTGCTGCGGCCAGCTGCTCTTCTGATGCCCCTCGCCCCCTTCACCCAGCACAAAATCTGCGATTATCTGGGCGCTGCAGGGGAAGGAAGCCAGCTGGATGCACCAAGGCTGCACGCAAGGGCACGGAGGCCCTGATCCTCCTGCCCCTGCAAGAATCTGGCCGTCGCCCCCTGCACCCGCCAAGGCAGGCAGCACCCGGCAGGCCAGGGACTCCCCCGTTTGCGGCGGCTGCAGCTGCCAGTGCTCCCGCCGCCCCTACGGAGCGGACGCCTCGCAGTTCAGCTCCACCGGTTCTTCTCCCGTCAAAATGTCACACGATAAACAGATCATTAACTCTGATTGGAGAAGGCCGCAGGGCACTATTCTGCTAACAGCCTCCCTCCTTCCTTTCTGCCTTCCTTCCCAGGGCGAAAGGCAAGCAGCGGCGGCAGCAAAAGGGGGGGGAGACGGGGGAAGGGGCTGCGGCGAGGGGGGGCAGAAGTGCCGGGTTTTGGGCTGTGGTGGGGATCCAATGAAGACTAGCACCTGGGAGGCGTCAAATCCCCCCCACTCAGCCTTCCTGAAGCTCACCTGGCCTGGCTCAGCCTGACCTACCTTGCAGGGTTGTTGTGGGGGCCAGGTTTGCTGGGAAGAACCCTGCCTGCTACATTGGGAAAAATGGTGGGATATAAATGCAATTGATGATAATAATCAATTGCAGGGAGAGGTGTGTGATCTGCTGGGGGGGCAAGGGGAGGTCTTTCAGCTCAGGCAGCGACTGGGGGGGTGTCGTGTGTTGGCGGGGGGGTCTGACAGACAAAGCAGGAGAGAGATTTGGCGGCTGGGCCATGCAGGTGCCAGACTCCACCTGCGAGAAGGCTGCGAATTTGGAAAGCCGAAAATAGCAGCCGCCTTCAAGACGCAGCAGCAGCAGTGGCGCCCTGGCTGGGCCGCCTGGGAAGCCGAACTCTGCAGCCCCGCCTGAGATCTATGCAAATCCAGCAGGACGGCATTTGCATGCGCTTCTCCCTGCCCCTTCGTTTCCTCGTGAGGAGGGAGAGCGAAGGAAGGGAGAAGCACGGCTGCTGTGCCATCCACCCCGGGGAGGTGGCCAAACCCGCCTCCGATCCCACAGCTTTGGCCAGCAGTTGCCCTTCTGCGACCGCCTAGAGGGCGAGTCCCTTGCTGCTCCTTGGAATCGCAGAATTCTGCAGTTGGAAGGGACCCCCAAGGCTCATCCAGTCCAGCTCAGGAAGCCTCCGAAGAGCTCAGTTCCTGCCAGAGAGTTGTTCACTGTGAAGACAGGAGACTCTTCTGATTATGAAACCTCCCAGTTCAGGGGCAGTCTATCTCGATTCCTGTTCTCCGAAGGGTATTTGGCCCCTGTGAGATCAAGACGGCTGGACTCAATGGGCTGCTGGCCTGATCCAGCAGGCTTATGCCCTTACGGAGGGACGGAGAGGTGAGAACGACTCCCAGGCCCCCCATGCCAACTCCGTGGGCACCTTGGCATGCGAGATGCGCGTCTCGGCCTCCTTTGATCCTCCTTATCTCCCCGTCCTGGCTTGTTCTGCGAGTGGGGAGAGAGGGCTTTAAAGTTTCTGCCAGAGAGGCTCCTTTCATGCCCAAGATCTCTGCCAAGTCCGGAGACTTGCGCACGCCGCGCCGTTCCTGGCGAGTTGGCCTGGCGCACTCTGCTTAACTCTCGCCCGCCCTCCCCAGCAGACAAGCAGCCGGTTCCAAGGGCGACATACCCGGGAAAGAGACATCGAGTACCCGCCCCAAAGGAAGCACCACGTTCGAATCCTGTGTTGGATTTGGGCTGTGTCAGGTTGACGGGCTGGGAGGAATCGCCCCCCAGCCTCCGCCGGCACTCACTCAGCGAGGTGGGCGGCTCTGCCGAGCTGAGAAGATCTGAGTGGGCGGCACCCACCTCACCATAATCACCCCCTCCTTCCACACACCCACACGTCCTCCTCCCCCCTTTATGGCCTCCTGAATATTTCACTCCGAGTAATCTCTGGAAGAGAGGTTTCATATGAAAGGCAGGAGCGGCACAAGAGCCCAGGAGGGGATTTGGGGAGGGGGGGTGAGAGATACAGTAGAGAGAAAATGCGGCCGCCAGGATGCTCCCTCGCATGGCAATCACCGCAGGAAGCCAGGCGGATCCGAGGCCGAGTCTGGACGCTGCGTTGGCAGAACGGCTACGTCCGTCCGCTCCCAGCCCCACAGACGGACGTTCTCCCCACACCACTCCCAGAAAGGCTTTTCAGGGCAGGGCTGCCTTGGAAAGCAGGCTGGAGGAGGGGGCTAAGAATGGCTACTAGCCGGGATGATGGCTCTGCTCTGCCGCCGAAGGCCAGGGATGCTTTGGGGTACCCGTTGATGGAAACTGCAGGAGGGGAGGGGGCTCTGGAGCCCCTGCTTGTGGGCATCTGGTTGGCCACGGGGAGGGGGAACAGGAGGCTGGACTCGATGGGGCCCCATCTGGGGCCCGATCCTGCTGCCAGGTTCTTCCGATGGTCTCAAGAGGGAGGCGGGGAAGAGAACGGAGGTTTGTGTCTTGCCGGTTTGGATTTTCCCCTCATTTAAGAGCAGCAATGAGGGGCATTTAAAAGGACCATTTGCAATCTCTGGGAAACAGAAAGGTTGGGTCAAGGGAAACATGCTGGCAAAACCTGGCAGGCGCCCTGTGGTTTCTGCATCCAGACCAACGGAAGCCACGCCTGGGCAGAGCAACCAGGTTGTCCCATCCAGATGTTCCAAACTGCAACTCCCATCAGCCCCCAGCGCTCCTGCAGCCGTGATGGAGGGAACTGGCGTCCAGAATGCCCAAGGGGCTCCTTTGCAAGGCTAGCTGAGAGCAAGAGGCTTGGCAGCCACAAGAAAGGGATCCTGGGGGTGGATGCGACCGTCTCCCCTTCCTGGTCCCCGGCGCCTGGGTGGTAGAGTGCCTTTAAATCTGGAGGTTCCACCAAGGGACTCGGCTGCAGATAAGGCCTCACTTGTAGGAGAAGGGAAAGCACAGGACCAGGGGCATTTGCAAGAGAGGAGCCCCCTGGTTGGGGCAATTTGGCCCTGCAATGTGGGCCCCCAGCCCCCTCCTCCTCCTTCCCCCCCTCCTCCTCCTCCTCTGCCTGCAGCACCAAGGATCAGAGGCAGCTGCTGCCAGGGAAAGTCATGCTTCAGGTTTCATTCAGATAAAAGGATCGCCATAATCAGCTGCCTTTGAAGTCGGAGACATGAAAGCGGCCCCATGCTGGGAGGGAGGCCAGCTCCCTTAAAGGGCCAGCAGCACACCAGCGGGGACTGGCTGCAGCTGTGGCAGGAAAGGAAAAGGGACCTGCTCCCCCTCCTTAAAACAAGACCAGCCGCTGCACTGGGCCAAAGGGGGACCATCTAGTCTACCCTCCTGTCCTCACAGGGCCCCTAAGGGACCCCCCTGAGCAGGACATGGAGGCAACAGTGACTCTCCCGCCCCCAAAACCCCAAAGAGCTGCTACCGGCCAGTGCAGACAGCACTGAGCAAGATGGGACAATGACCACCTGAGCCTCCTCCATTCCTGGTCAAGCCAGCCCCTCATGTAGAATAAGGAGGACTAGAGTACTGATAGGGTGGTCCAGTGCCAGAGCCCCTGCCTTGCATGCCAGGCTCCTGAAGGTTCAATCCTGGAGAGCCGGGGCTGCCTGTCCGTGCGGACAATACTACGCTAGATGGGCAAACGGCCTGACTCAGCAGAAGGCAGTTTTCACTACGTTCCTTTTTAACTGGACACTTTATTTAAGCCAGGTTTGCTCTGGGGGTAAGACAAGGTACCTGCACCACAACGGAAAGTTATCCCACCAGTCCCGAAAAGGGAGTCGCATGCCACACCTTGTGGCACCTGGAAGGGGGTGGCAGCCTGGCCACAGTCCTGCTCCCTGGTCTAGACGCGGGGACCCCTCCAGACAACCCCCTCCAGCTCACGGGGCCACCCAATAAAGGTGCCAGGGAGAAGGGCTGCATTTTCAAATGAAATTAAAAAAAATTGGCAGCCCTGCAAAGGAGTCTAGGATGCCCTGAGGCTCTGCACAGGGGCAGATCCTGTCAGCTCCCCGTCTGACCCTCAAACCACCCAGGCCAGGCGCAGAAGTGGCCACCCGTAGGAAGGGACCTGACACCTGCAGTCGGGCCACTGGCTCATCTAGCTCAGTACGGCCTGCACTGGCTGGCAGCAGCTTACCAGGGCCTTCCCCTAAAAAGGACGTTTCTAGTCCCTCGCGGCTCTGCAGAAAGGGCTGGTCTAAGCAGCAGCAGAGGAAGATGCTTTCTACTCAACTAGATTGAGGCTCAGTGCTGTCTGCACTGACTGGCAGCCCCAGCTCTCTTTTGTTTCAGCCCTCCTTACTCTGAGCAAATCATTTATACCAGGATGCATTATTCCTGCCCCCTCCCATTCATGCCAAGCGCACCCGCTCAGGGTCCAGCCCACCCATTCGCCCTCCGCCCTGCTCTCAATCCCCGCCAGTGGCCAGTCCACGTTTGACCTCTCTCTCCCCTACTCACCTCTCAATGATGTCTGCCAGGGTGCAGGCGAACATGAGGAGGCCTTCGGGCATCTGCAGCGCCACTGAGAGAAAGAAGGAAGGGACACATGTTACAGAAAGCTCATTTCCTCCTCCCTCCTCCTCCATTTTCCTTTTGTGCTGCATCTTCTCATATTGCAACCCCGAAGGGACAGCGGCTATCTTTTGCATGTGTGATTTTGAAGCAGTTCCGTGGGCCTTTTTCTGACAGAACAGCAGGATAAAAATATTCTCAAAGCTGGGGGCCTTGGACCTCCACATTTCCAAATTCTCACCTCACACCCCTGCACGGAAGACTGGAAGAGGGCTTCTGAGCAACCAGAGAGGAGGCAGTGCCCCTTCTCCCCCAGACCCATCACGGCACACCGGGGTGAGGTGGAACAACCTCTGGGCATGCCTTGAGTCCAACCCAGGAACACTCCCATTGCAGGGTCCTTGCACGAAGCATTATGGGATGGCTGCATCTGCAATGCCGGTGGCTGAAACTGGCCCGGCTGCCGCTAAGGTGGGGAGAGGATCCAGGAAGTCAAGGGGCTACTCCAGCTGGACAAGACCTTTCCACCCAAGCCAGCGTGGCCAAGTGGTTATAGAGTACTGGGCTAGAACCCAGAAAAGACCAGGGTTCAAATACCCTCTTGGCCATGAAGCTCACTGCCTCTCAACCGGGTTACTGTGAGGATGAAACGGGCAGAAGTATGCAGGCCACCTTGAGCTCCATGGGAGGAAAAGTTGGGATACAAATGCAGTAGAATTAATAAACTTCATTTAGATTTTCCATTCATTCACAGGCAGCTGGATCAGGCCCAAGAGGGGCCCATCTCGTCCAGCATCCTCTTCTCACAGTGGTCAAGCAGATGGCCCAAAGGGAAGTCCACAAAGAAGACCTGAGCAGAACCTCTGGTATCCAGAGGTAGACTGTCCCTGGGCATGGAGGTTCTGCCACCTCTCCATAGGTAGAGCCTGATGGATCGGGCACATTAAGTCTTCTGTTCTCACAATGGCCAAGCAGGTGCCACCAAGGGAAGCCTGCAAGCAAGACCTGAGCGCAAGAGCCCTCTGCCCTCCTGCAGTTTCTGCGGGAAACCGACCGCGGAGGCAGAGAATATCCGTTGTGGGTCATGGCCTCTCCTCCTCCATGAATCTGCCCAATCCTCTTTTAAGTTGGTGGCTCCTGTGGAGGCGAGTTCCACAGGTTAACCACGCACTGCGGGAAGAAGCCCTTCCTTTCGTCTGCCCTGAACCTTCCATCCCCACTCCCCATCTCTCCCAACGTGGGACGCGCCTGGCTAGCTGCCCTCCAGAGGCCCCTCCCCACTCCGCCCCCCCCCCAGCCGCAGAAGCAGAGGCCTGGCTCCGCCTGGCACAGCTCCCAGGCCCGTCGGCAGCTAACGCTGCCTTGTCTGATCCCATTATCACCCTGACGTGGAGGGTGATCATCGGGCCGACGTGACTCTTGCTCGGGCAACGGCTGCACGCAGCCGGCTCGTCTTGGCACGGATGGCACCAGTCAGCAGCCGCTGTGCCAGCCCCTTCCCCGCCCCCCGGGCAGCCACCGCACACACAAGCCAAGGACTGCCACCCTGGTCCCCCCCCCCCGAAACAGGGCTTCCCCATGAGGATGCAGGCTGCACGGCTGGGGGAATGTGAGAGCATCAAGAGCCTGGCTGCAGGATCAGGCCAGGGGGGTCCCATCCAGCCTGGCCTTCCCCCTTCACATACTGAATCCGGCTCTCAGCTCTCCTCTCCGCCTCCTTGTGTGCCCCTCCCAGAGCTCCTACGCCCAGAGTGGTTCAACAGGGAACCCTGGGAACCGTAGTTCTGTGCAAGGTCTCTGAACAACTCGGCACTCTGAGCAAACTACAGCTCCCAGGACTCCCCGGGGGAAGCCGTGGCTGCCTTAAAAGCAACATCAGAATTTTCTGGTGTCCATGTGGCCTGGGGGACGGAGTGGAAAGCCCCAGTTTCCTCCAAAGAATCCTGGGAGCTGTAGTTTGTCAAGGGTGCTGAGAGATGTTAGGAGACGCCCCCAGAGAGCTGCAATTCCCAAGTTCCCTGTGAAGGGGGATGTGGGAATTGTAGCTCTGAGAGGACAGAGGGGTCTTCCAACACCTCTCAGGACCCTGAACAAAACTACAGCTCCCAGAAGCCTCTGGGGGGAGCCACAAGTGTTTAAAGCAGCATCGTGGTGCTTTAACTGCCTGAGTTGGCCCCGCCCATCATTGACTCTGGCTCCGCCCACCCCAGGCTCCCTGCCTCCTGCTTCACCAGCTGCCATGGGCTCAGAGGGTGGGGGTCTCTTGGGCCCAAACTGGAGCCCTGAGCTCAGCCAAGGAAGGAGAGAAGGCGACGACTGCAGGGGGTTGTTCTAGATGACCCTTGGGGGTCCCCTTCCAACTCCATAGTCTTGCCATCTCCCCCCCAGCCAAGACACTCACCCCGCTTCGCCCCAGCCTGCCGGATCCGCCACACCGTCTTGTGGACCTCAAAGTTGTAGTTGCTGGGGAGGGATGCCATGGCTGCCTGGAGCTCAGGGTCCGAGAGGATCTCCTGGGGGATCTGGTGAGCCACCCGGCGGGGGCCTCGGCGGGCTGCAATAGGAGGAGGAGGGGAGAATCAGCAGCTGAGTCGGGACTGAGGAACCACCACGGCTTCTTTGTCTCCTCCCCTCAGGCTGGGTGGAAGTGAGGGAAAGGCACTCTGCACATGGTTAGAGGTCTCCTGCCCGCTTCATGCATTCCAGGGTTGAGAGCAAGAGCCCAGGTGGGCGACCAGAGGGCCAGAGCAGCTCTTCTTGATGACCTGATCAAGGGGACATCAGGCAGGGCAGAGAGGCAGCAATCTCCTCAACCCCAGCCATTATTCGTGGGTTTTTATTTAGTTCATCTAAGAAAAATTGTACAGTGGTACTTCAGGTTAAATACGCTTGAGGTTACATACGCTTCAGGTTACATACGCTTCAGGTTACAGACTCTGCTAACCCAGAAATAGTACCTCAGGTTAAGAACTTTGCTTCAGGATGAGAACAGAAATCGCGTGGCGGCGGCGCGGCAGCAGCGGGAGGCCCCATTAGCTAAAGTGGTGCTTCAGGTTAAGAACAGTTTCAGGTTAAGAACAGACCTCTGGAACGAATTAAGTACATAGCCAGAGGTACCACTGTATTCTGCTTGACTGTAATAAATCCTTTATGCAGTTGTTCCTTCTATTCAGAGGCTGACTGGCCCTGAAGCAGCACTAGAAACCCAAATATATACAGTGGTACCTTGGTTTACGAACTTAATCCGTTCTGGAAGTCCGTTCTTAAACCGAAACAGTTCTTAAACCGAGGTGCACTTTCCCTAATGAGGTCTCCCGTCGCCGGTGCCCTTCCACCGTTCAGCTTCTGTTCTTAGACTGAGGTAAAGTTCGCAAACCAGGACACTATTTCCGGTTTTGCGGAGTTCGTATACCAAATAGTTCGTAAACAGGGCTGTTCTTAAACCAAGGTACCACTGTAATCTAGTCACCAAATGGAACCTTAAACCTAGGCTGCAATCGACACAATTGAATTTCTAGGCACCATTTTTTCCTTTTCTTTTTTGCGATGGAGTTTCTATGAGTATCATCATTATTATTTTCATTTCTATACAGTTTAAAGAACAAATCTCAGAGGGGTTCACGACACATTAAAACATGAAGCAAAACGAATCCAAGCTTCAAGGAAAATCTTCCAGATCCTTCTCTCAGTGGCACTTTGCCTTCCCCAGTCGCCAACCAAAAAATCCAGAGATCTCCACATGGTCACAACTGGAAATGCGACAGCCTCAAAATGCGCCTGGCTCTGGGCTAATTTCTAGCACTGCCCTGAACCTGTAGGTTCCTTTAACCCACCAGGCCAGAGAGCCATTATATTACATCACAAAAGAGAACTGTAAAGTTGTAAGGGACACCTGAGAGTCATATAGTCCCACCCCCTGCAATGCAGGAATCACAGCGAAAGAATCCTTGACAGGTGCCAATCCAACCTCTGTTGAAGAAGATGAAGAAGAAGAGTTTGGATTTGATATCTCGCCTTTCACTCCCTTTAAGGAGTCTCAAAGCGGCTAACATTCTCCTTTCCCTTCCTCCCCCACAACAAACACTCTGTGAGGTGAGTGGGGCTGAGAGACTTCAAAGAAGTGTGACTAGCCCAAGGTCACCCAGCAGCTGCAGGTGGAGGAGCGGAGACGCGAACCCGGTTCCCCAGATTACGAGACTACCGCTCTTAACCACTACACCACACTGGCCACGAAAAACCACACCACACGAAAAACCTCCAAGGAAGGAGAACCCACCACTTTCCACCTTCCAAGGTAAAGGTTAAGGGACCGCTGACCATTAGGTCCAGTCGCGGACAACTCTGGGGTTGCGGCGCTCATCTCGCTTTACTGGCCGAGGGAACCGGCGTACAGCTTCCAGCTCATGTGGCCAGCATGACGAAGCTGCTTCTGGAGAACCAGAGCAGCGCACGGAAACACCGTTTACCTTCCCGCCAGAGCGGTCCCTATTTATCTTCTTGCACTTTGATGTGCTTTCGAACTGCTAGGTTGGCAGGAGCAGGGACCGAGCAACGGGAGCTCACCCTGTCGCGGGGATTCGAACCACCGACCTTCTGATCGGCAAGACCTAGGCTCTGTGGTTTAACCCACAGCGCCACCCACGTCCCCTCCACCTTTCAAGGGAAGGGGCAAATTTAGTCAATAAGATAGATCCAGGAGGGAGAAACTCTGGCAAGTTTAGGGGGAAATGAAAGATTAAGAGAAAGCATGGGTGGGGGGCATCCTCACCTTCCCTCTCAAGATGGGGGCTCCCCTAGGACAGGGAGCAGAGATCTTCCCTCCTGAACACACACACACACACACACACCATGCTAGTATTTTGGGCAGATGAGGCAAGTGTGCCAGTTGGGGACGTAGGGTGAAATCTGAGTCACCTTTTAGCAGGGTGCTTGGCACCCTCCCACGGTGGCAGGGTGTGTGTAGATGGAGCTGCCCAGAAAGGGCTGGTGGGCATCGATTGCTTCAGCTGAATGCCAACGTCAGAAAGGGCGATCTGCTATTCTTCTATTCTCCCCCCCCAAAGACGCCCCCTCTTTTTAACACAAACGCCATCCTGTGAATCAGCAAAGCGACAAGAGTTCTCAGAGAACACAACTTGGCAAAGAGTTATTTGGGATGGGGGGGGTGGAGAGGTGACAGAAAGTAGTTTGAGGGGGGCTATTTATGCTCCTGCGTGAATGTGCCCCCCTGCTCCCCCCAAAACACACCCCAATAGGCGGTGGCTACTGTAGGAAGGAGCAGAGAGAAAATGAATCACCGGAGGTCTTGCCTACTCACCAGGGAGAGGCAAGAGAACCAGAAGAGGAGCACACATTGCGGGGGCCGAGGTGGAAGGGCGTGGTTCTCTGGAAGAGCAGCTGCTTGGCATGCAGAAGGTTCAATCCCCAATAGCATCTCAAGGAGAGTCACTGCCAATCAACATATGATGCTGAACTCGAGGGGCCAGTAGCCTGACTCGGGAGAAAGCAGCTTCTGACCTTCCTTTTCTCAATCAGAACAATGAGGACTGGAACCTTGCTTTATTTTTAGGGGACTAGCCGCAGCTCACTGCGAATGTGCGTGCTTTGCATGCAGAAGGTCCCAGGCTCAGTCCACAACAACAGGGTGTAAGAAGAGCCCTGGTGGATCAGGCCCAAGGGGGCCCACCTAGTCCAGCCTCCTGTCTCCCAGAGGCCAATTGGAAACCTGCAAGCAGGACTGGAGCACAAGAGCCCTTCTCCCTCCTGTGGTTTCCAGGAACTGGGATTCAAAAGCATTGCATCTGGGAGAAGGATACCGCAAGGAGCTTTTGAGGGCCTTGCCCTGCAAGGCAATTGCTTTTTGGTTCTTACTTTGGGGCCAGGGCAATTGGGGACCAGCAACGCTTTTAATTTGAGAAGCAGGAAGTAGCATGCACAAGAGTAATCTCCCTCTCTCTCTTTCTTGTCTCCCCATATTGTCCTCACAGCAACCCTGCAAGGAAGGCCAGCCTGAGAGATCCCTCAGGAAGCACCACAGCCAAGCCGGTTCCTCTCAGCTGTGAGAGTCCAGCCCTCTAAAGCAGGCATGGCCAAACTCGGCCCTCCAGCTGCTTTGGGACTACAATTCCCATCATCCCTGGTGACTGGTCCTATTAGCTAGGGATGATGGGAGTTGCAGTTCCAAAACAGCTGGAGGGCCAAGTTTGGCCACGCCTGCTCTAAAGTGTTCCTTCCAACTTTACAATTTAAATTAGACGAAATCTGCAGCGAGGCTGAGACGGACCTCAGCTTGATCAGGTCTGAGGCCTATCAATGTCAGCCTCCACCTCCTCCCCACATCTCACTCGGGGATGCCTACGGCCCTCGCTCTTCCTTCCGCTCAACAGCTGATATTCAGGGGTAGACCACCTCGGGCCAAGGGGGCTCTATAGGTGGCTTTTCTCCTCCCACACGGCAGAACCCGACTCCCTCCTGCAAGGACCACGCAGGGGAAAAGGCCCCACATATTGACACCTCCAGATTTTTGTGAAGGGGGGCAGATAAAACATAACAACAACAGTAAATAAGAACAATAAATAAAGGCAGAGCCCCCTCTCCACGCCTCCTGCGCGTGCCCGCTGCGCCCGCTCCGGAGCGACTCCGAATTCACCTATCACCGGATCCGGAGTGGGACCTTTCGCCTCCCTCGCTCCTCCTGGATCCGCCATGGCTGCAAAACCCACGTGGAGCCCAGAAAGGCAGCGCCAGTGGAGCGCCGGTCACGCGAGCCAGGCAGGAGCGAGCCGCCGCCGAGCGCATCGATTGGCAGCGAAGAAAGGCAGCGCCCAGCCCGAAGCCCAGTTTGTGGGGCTGCAGGGAGCCCTTTCGTGTGGGTGCCGGGGCTCAGCCGGCCCCAGCACCTGTTTCCCGTGGCTCCTCATTATTACTATTAGCATTTATGGCATCGTAGATCAGAAGGCAGCGAGAAAAGGCGACGAGGGTGCCCTTGAGCGCGTGCAGAGAGCACAGAAACTGCAGGCGCAGAGTCTTCACGCTTCGCGGGTGAGCGGAGCTTCAAAATCAGAGGGCGAGATTTCGAAATAGGTCGTCCTACGCTCGGGAACCTTTTTCAGGAAATCGAGGGTGTTTTGCCACAAAAATGCCATTCGCTGGCCTCAGTTGCAAAGAGTCAAGGGAGACGACCCCGCCACACTTCTGCCCGCCCCTGTCAAGGCTGTGTGTGCCACTGATGTAGAAGGCACTCTGTACATGCCCCAAAGCACTGCCTCCACTTTTCAAAGCCAGTACTGTATGCATCAGTATAGAATGCCACAGGGCTGGCCTGAAACCAAATGCCTCCCTGCTCCATTTAACTGCATTTGTAGCCCATTTCACAACTTTGATGCACGATTCGAAATGCATGATTTATTTCCCTGTCCTGTAAGATGATAAATTTGCACGCACAGACCTGCAAATCTGTATTTATCCATGCCATATACGAACTGCGTGCATTTCATCTGGGGGTAAACAGGTAGCTGGACAGATCAGTGCAGTGTTTTGGGGGTGCTGGACCTTGGGGGCCTCTGAAAAATGGCCACCCAGAGAGCAGCCAGTGGCAAAGTGGGCCCCCATCAGCCCCTGGACCAGCGTAGGCATGCTGGCAGGCCCCCAAGGCTGACACGGCTCCCTCTTACTTCCATCCTTTCCTCCATGGATCAGAACACAGCCTCCAGTAGCTTCCTGTAGTCTCAATGAATTTGTCTGTCCCTCTTTTAAAGCCGCCTAGGTGGTTGGAGCCACTTCCTGTGGAAGTGAGTTCCATAGATTCACTATGCACTACATGAAGAAGTCCTTTCTTTTATCTGCCCTGGACATGGAAGTCTATTTATTTCACCTGAGAAAACCAATCCAACCCCACCACCCCTTCATCAGTCCTCTGAGCCCAGGACAAACTTAAGAACAGAAGACACCAGAAGAGCCTGGGGCAGGATCAGGCCAAAGGGGGCCCATGTGGTCCAGCATCCTGTTCTTAGATGCCCCAAAGAGAAGCCCACAAGCAGGAAACGAGCACAACATCCTCATCGTCCGCTATTCAGAGGTAGACTGTCCCCGGGCATGGAGGTTCTGCTATCGCAATAGACTTCCATATAAAAAGAGCCTGTTGGGTCAGGCTCAAGGGGGCTCATCTAGTCCAGCCTCCTGTTTCCACTGTGGCCACCCAAATGCCCCGAAGGGAAGCCCGCGAACGAGTCCTGAGTGCGACAGCAACTCTCCCCTCCTGCGGTTTCCAGCAGCTGGCTTTCAGAGACTTGGTGCCTCTGAAACAGCCCTCCTTCCTCACCCCACAAAGAGCCTTTTCTGTCCTGAAAAATTGAAGGTTTCACGGGTGCCCTTGAGGATCTTGGTACTTGACAGACCAGGCTCCCCCCACGCTGGACCTCCAGGATCTCCCCGCTTTCTGATGCTCACAAAGAACCACACAGGTGAGCAGCGAAACTGCCAGGTGTCGTATGATGGCTGCAAAGAGCGGCGCTGGTTTCAGGCATGCTAGAGAGCTAGAGTTGCTGCCTCTCAGGCTAACCTGCCTCACAGGGTGGTTGTGGGAATTAAATGAGGACTAGGCACCTGGGAGAGACCTGGGTTCAAATCCCCCACTCACCGCGCATGTGACCTTGGGCCCGTCACTGCCACTCAGCCTCGCCTGCCTCACGAGGCTGGTGTGGGGATTCCACGAGGAAGCAGAGAACTTTGTACGCCGCCTTGAGCTCCTTGGAGAAAAAGACGGGCTAGAAATGCATTAAGAAATGAGAGTCCCTTTTTCTGCATAGGTCAGGCAGAGCTTGGAAGGTTCTGGGAACACCTTGGAGGAACGGACAGCAAGAGGAAATCTCCCCAACTGTGAAGGTGGGAAGGTCCCATTTGGGGGGGTATAACAACAACATTAATTAATAATAACAATAATAATACAGTCATATCTCGGGTTACAGACACTTCAGGTTGCTTTTTTTCAGGTTACAGACCTGCCGAAACCCGGAAGTACCGGAATGGGTTACTTCCGGGTTTCGGCGGTCGCAAATGTGCAGAAGTGCTAAATCGCACTTTGCGCATGCGCAGAAGCACCGGATCACAACCCGTGCATGTGCCGACGTGCCGCAAACGTGCATCCTGCATGGATCACGTTCGCAACCCGAGTGTCCACTGTAATAATAATAATAATTTATTAGTAATCCCCCGCCCATCTGGCTGAGTTTCCCCAGGCACTCTGGGCGGTTTCCAACAAAAGATTACAAATAAATATTGCATGTTCCAAAAATGGCAGGTGGTGTGACAGTGAGCGGCTGCTGTGCTGGGCCTTCCAACCCCACAAACCCCAAAGGTGTGGGTCATAGCAGGGATGGGGGAAGAGATTGGGTTGAAACCCTTCCTTGGCTGCCTTTCTAGTCCATGAGATTCCCTCTTCCTGTCCGTTCCTCCAGGGGGTTCCCAGCACCTTCCGAGCTTCGCCTGACCTTTGCAGAATAAGGGAGTCGCATCTTCTCTCTTTCTCCACACCGCTCTGGATTTGGCAAACCTCTGACCTGCCTCCTCTCTGCCTTTTTAAAACAAGAACGAAATTAATCCGGATCTCTTTGAAACCTTTCCTTTAAAAAGGGCCCGCAAGTTGATCAGAGATTATTTATTTTCTCAACCCCCTTGGGAAACCAGAGAGAGAGGAGCGGGGGTGGCCGGTCCTGCCCCTTGGGGTTCCCTCCGGAGAGCCAGGATTGGCCCAGCGCCTGCTGCTGCCGTGCACCACAGAGCCAGGCGGTTCTCCCTGGGGGGCTTTTGCCATAGCGCCCCGCTGCCCTGCCTTGCCTGCTCCTGCCTGCGAAGGCACACCAGCCCTTGAAAGCACGGAAAATATCCTGGGAGCTGTACTTTGCCCACCACGCAACTACGCTTCCTGGAACCTTTTAACAAGCTACAGTTCCCAGGATTCTTTGGGGAAAAGGATGTGCTCTGAGGGTCCTAGGTTCAAATTCTCCCCTCAGCCTTGAAGCTCACTGGGTTGGACTGGCCACTGCCTCTCAACATGACCTGCCGCACAGGGTCATTGTCATGGGGATTAAAGGAATAGGGATGGGAAAACGTGTTGGCCACTTTGAGCTCCTTGTGGGGGGGGGCATTAAATGCAGTACAGTCATACCTCGGGTTGAATACGCTTCAGGTGGAGCGCTTTCAGGTTGCACTCTGCAGTGACCCGGTAGTAATGGAGTGCGTTACTCGCGCATGCGCAGACGGTCAAAATGACGTCATGCGTGGAAGCGGCGAATTGCGAAACGCACAGATGTGCAGTCGCGGGTTGTGTTCGCTTCAGGATGGGAACAGGGCTCTGGAACGGATCCCGTTCGCATCCTGAGGCCTCGGGTTAAGAACTTACGGTAATTCATTCTGGAGGTCCGTTCTTAACCTGAAACTGTTCTTAACCTGAAGCACCGCTTTAGCTAATGGGGCCTCCTGCTGCTGCCGGAGCACAATTTCTGTTCTCATCCCGAAGCAAAGTTCTTAACTGGAGGTACAATTTCTGGGTTAGCGGAGTCTGTAACCTGAAGCGTCTGTAACCTGAATCATATGTAACCCAGGGTACCACTGTACATAAATAAATAGCCCAGCACCTGGTTCTCAAAGTGCCCAACATGATGCCCCAGTAAGAAGGCCATAAAAGCAGGCCCAGGGGGCAGCTGCTTCCCAGAGACAGGGAACAGGGTGGGAGGTGGGGAGGAGGAAGACCGTGAACCAATGGATTCAGATGGCTAGAAAGAATATTTTGTCTAAACACCAGGAAGAACTTTCTGAGGGTCAGAGCTGTTCGACTGTGGAAAGGTCTCCCTCGTAAGAAGGTGGACTTTCCTTCCTTGGAGGTTTCTAAGCAGAGCCTGGATGCTTCGGCTGGGATTCCTGGATTTTCAGGGGGTTGGACTAGATGACCCTCGGGGTCCCTTCTGACTCTAGGATTCTATGCAGAGGACACCTGCTGCTCCAGGAGTCAGTCTACGGCCACTGCAGGCTCCCGCACAGGCCGACCCTCAACCTCCGAGCTCCTCTTCCCTCCTTCCTCCTCCTCTGGGCCCAAGGACCAGGCCCCATCGCACGTTCCTCCCCAGCATCACAGAGCCTCCGATTCCACCGCCACGTTTGGATTCCTGTTCTCTGACATTTTATTACACGCTAATTAAATTAGACCCTCTTTCCCCCACACGCAGGCTGAGCGACAGATGCTCAGCCCCCTCCGCGCATGGCTTCTTACTCAGCGCCTGAGTAATCCTCTCGCCTCCCTCCCGCTGGTCAGATGCGGCCACAAGTGGGCTACGGCCCCACCCTGGAAGAGGGAGGGTCCCACCAAGTGTAGCAGGTCTCTCTCTCCCCACCTCGGAGAAAGGTGTCTCAATTCCAGAAGAGCAGGAATGATAATAATAATAATAATAATAATAATAATAATAATAATAATAATAATAAATTATTTATACCCCACCCTTCCCGGTTTAGAAAACTGGGCTCAGGGTGGCTAACAACAAATTTAAAACGCTTAATTGATGCAACAAAAAACAGCATAAAACATGGGTAACAATAAATTCAGAATTCAAAAATCAATTTAGGAGGGAAATCCATCCAATAAACATTAGATGATCACCAGGGCTAGCTGGCTAAATTAGTCCTATTTGGGCCAGCGAGGAGACCAGGGGAGAATTAGCTGTGGGATCCCAGAGCGGGTAATCTTTATAAAGAGGGGAGAGGGAGGGAAGGAATGGGAATAAAAGATCAGGCCTGCTCTGGTGCTTTTGCCTACGCTGCCAACTTTCCTGGGGAAGAGTGTCACTAGGCTCACAGCACATAAAGGAGAGCCCTGCAGCAGCTGGGTCAGCTCAAAGGAGTGGAGGGTCACCTGGTCCAGCCTCCTGTCCTCACGGTGGCCAAATGCCCCAAAGAACCTAGGAATCGAGATAGACTGCCTCTGGAACTGGAGGTTCCATAAGAACATCAGAAGAGCCTGGCTGCTGGATCAGGCCAAAGAAGGCCCATCGTAGTCCAGCATCCTGCTCTCACAGTGACAGCAGCAACACTCTCTTCACTTGGGAT
The DNA here is from genome assembly GCF_964270895.1 of Podarcis filfolensis. NCBI lineage: Eukaryota > Metazoa > Chordata > Lepidosauria > Squamata > Lacertidae > Podarcis > Podarcis filfolensis. Next base: position 805,082 of record NC_139618.1, read on the forward strand.
TCCCAGCGTATAGTCTCTGGAGGTGGAAGGTAGTCATTTTGGCTAGTGGCCACGCAGAGCCTCCTCCTCCTTGCTTGGCATGGGGGTCCCTGAGGAGGCTTCCAGAGCCTCCCAGATACGTAGCCAATGATATCCTGAGCTTGACTCACCCCGAGAAGGCTTCAGCACAAAGTGTTGGTGCTGACCTTTAAAGCCCTAATCAGCCTTGGCCCAGTATACCTGAAGGAGCGTCTCCACCCCCATCGTTCTGCCTGGACACTGAGGTCCAGCTCCGAGGGCCTTCTGGCGGTTCCCTCATTGCGAGAAGTGAGGTTACAGGGAACCAGACACAGGGCCTTCTCGGTGGTGGTGCCCGCCCTGTGGAACTCCCTCCCATCAGATGTCAAGGAAATAAGTAGCTATCTTATTTTTAAAAGACATCTGAAGGCAGCCCTGTTTAGGGAAGTTTTAAATGTCTGATGCTGTATTGTTTTTAACACTCTATTGGGAGCCGCCCAGAGTGGCTGGCGAAACTCAACCAGATGGGCGGGGTATAAATTAATAATAATAATAATAATAATAATAATAATAATAATAATAATAATATTCCTACATTGCAGGGGGTTGGACTAGATGACCCCTGGGGTTATTCCCATGATTCTGTGAGAACAGCTTCCTCTCCTACGTGGGTCTCCAGGCCTGAGGCAGCCTGTTCCGCAGGGCTGAACTGGCAGAGGGGGTTGGCAGCCAGTTCTCTGTGCCAGTCAATTCCTTGTCCTGGCTGAGAGGAGAGATCTTCCCCTGGAAAGCAGCCTGGTCTGCGGAGGGGCCCTGATTCAGGAGTGTCACCAGCATGGTCTACAATGTGTAAGGCCATTTAAGATGATGAATATTGTTGCAACGGGTAAGCAGTTGGCCTCTTACCACCCCCTCTTCCCTTAACACGATGCTATGTGTGCATTTCAGAGGATACCCTGCTTTCCCACAAACCGCACTGAAGGTGACCTTCAGCCAGTCAATGGCTCTCAGCCGAGCCTACCTCCCAGGGTCGTTATGGGGAGCAAATGGAGAAGGATAAGAAGAACGTACAGCGTGCCCCACTTAGAGCTTCTTGGAGAAAAAGGTGGGATATGAACGCAATAAACAAATAAAAATCTGTCCTTTTAGAATGAAGCAAGATTCTAGTCCTCAAGTTCTGGCTGATTTAAATGGGGCCTTATATCATCCAGCTCAGAATCGCCCGTGACTCATTGCAGCAACTCTCTGGGGAGTCGGACAAGGAACGTTCCCAGCGCCACCTGCATAGCAGGGGGTTGGACTGAATGATCCTCAGGGTCCCTTCTTCCAGCTCTACCATGCTTTGATTCTACCTGGGGATGCTGTTAGGCATTCAGCCTGGTGCCTTCTGCATGCCAAGCAGGGGCTCTGCCCTGCAGCTACGACGGCCCTTTCCTCCAGAGTCAGCATCCAAGGCAGAAAAGACCTCCTTCCTCCGAGGAGGGGGAAACAGAAAACAAAACAGTGTGTGCCTCTGACTGCAATCTGCTTGGCCCAGACCCCAAAGAAGAACAGAAGGGAGGATTCGTCATGTCCCCACTGCAGCGGAGAGGAGCTGAGACGCCACCAGCAAGCGCCATCCCTCTCCCCAATTCACCCCTGTTGTTCTTGTGCAGCACCCTCCGCGCAGGAAACAGGGGGACGGAGAGCTCCTTGCGGGCAGAGACCTGCCCTTTTCTCCCCTTGTGCTAGTCTGTAAATAGCACAGCACATCGATGCGCCTGGCACTCCTAAGAAGAACCTGCTGGATCAGGCCAGTGGCCCACCTAATAATAATAATAATAATAATAATAATAATAATAAATTTTATTTATACCCCGCCTTCCCCAGCCAAGTCTGGGCTCAGGGCGGCTAACACCAGGTATAAAAACAATTGATTAAAATACAACTTAAAAACAAGAGTAAGTACAACATTAAAATGCAGTCTCATTTCAGTAGAAACTCAAATCAAAAACTTTTTGGGGATGAAAACGTCAAATCTTCACCAAGGCTAACTATCCAGACTGGTCCTACGTGGGCCAGAAAAAAGCCAGGGAAGTCCCCAAATAGGAGTTTCATCACAGAAGGGGAAAGGAAAAAGGAAAAAGCGGGAGGGGATCAAGTTGATTCCAAGCCAAAGGCCAGGCGGAACAACTCTGTCTTACAGGCCCTGTGGAAAGAAATCAGATCCTGCAGGGCCCTGGTCTCATGAGACAGAGCGTTCCACCAGTGTTGAAAAGGCCCTGGCTCTGGTTGAGGCTAATCTGACTTCCTTAGGGCCTGGGACCTCTAGGGTGTTGCTATTTATGGACCTTAAGGTCCTCCGTGGGGCAGACCAGGAGAGGCGGTCCCGTAAGTCTCCTGTTCTCCCAGTGGCCGACCAGGTACCTCCTTGGGAAGCGCCGAAGCAGAATCCAAGCACAAGAGCAACTCTCCCCTCCGGCATTTTCCAGCAACTGGTACTGCCTCCAACTGCAGAAACAGAGCAGAGCCATTGTGGCTGGTAGCCATCGACAGCTCCTCTCTTCCTCCACGGATTTCTCCGAGTTGGTGGCCATCCCTCGCTCCTGTGGGAGGGAGTTCCACAGTTTAACTCCATGCTGCATTAAGAGAGACTTTTTTATTTGCCTGTCCCAACCTTCAGCTTCTTTGGACGTCCTTGAGTTCTCATGTTATGAGAGAGGGAGAAAAACTTCTCTCTATCTACTTTCTCAGTGTTGTTCATAATTATAATGCACATCGCTGAAAAAGTGGATAGAGGAAAACTTCTGTCCTGTCCCTTCTTTACAACAGATCCACAGCCTGCAGGTCCTAAATGGCCCCCCCAGATGAACTGAGTGCGGCCTGCAGAAATCCCCCAGACGCCTGTCACACGTTTGGAGTGGGGGGTGTTAATTGGTTGCTTTTTTCCTGCAAAGGTTTTTGTAAAATCACAGACCACACCAAGGGAAGAGAAGACAGATCTCTGCCTGCAAGGAGCAAGCAATCCATTTTTGAGTGAAAGGCCAGCAGAAGAATAGGATAGAGGGCAGGGAAACAGTGGGTCACTCTTAGCAGCAAATGTGCAGCAGCACCAAGGGAAATTGGGAATTGTAGCTGTGGGAGGGGTAAGCTACAGTTTCCAGGATGTGCTTTAAACATAGGGTATGTCCTCAGCCCGGGACCCTTTAAATTGCAGTGGGGCATTAAGGTTATTTTTTGACGGGGTGGGGAGGTTGTGCCCCACAGCTTTGCAGAAGAGGTGGGTGATTTGAGGAGGGGGGTTAAGGGAGAGAAAATCCAGAGATAAGAGCCAGTGGTGGCATAGTGGTTAGAGTCCTGGACTTGGGCCTGGGAGTCCTGGGTTCAGATCCTCCCTTGTCCATGAATCTCACTAGGTGTGCCCTTGGGGTCCAGCCACTGCCTTCCTCGGCCTCACCTCCCTCACAGGGTCCTTGTGGGGATTAGATGGTAATGGGGGGAGAGTCATGTAGGGCCCTTGGAGGAAAAAGATGGGATAGAAATGCAAGAATAAAGAAATAAATTAAGCGTGCATCGCAGGGGGTTGGTGTCCCTCCCAGCTTTACAGCCCCATGAAATTGGGGCAGCGTCAAACCAGGCTCGTCCAGCCCAGGCGGTAATCAGCTGCGCTGGGGAAGCGGGAGGCTCCTCCTGCCTCTTTCGCGCCAAGCCAGCAAACAAACAATCTGCAAACCCCCCCCCCCCCGCACCGCGAGGCTCCGAAGGCTCAGTACCTAAATCCGCGTGTAAACACCGGGAGCCACTCCAATCTCTGCCCGCCCCCCTCCCCGTAGCGAGGTGAGCCATCGGCACCAGCGCGGCTCACGCTCCGCGCGCTGGAAAGAGCCCCAGATGGATGGAGTCCGGAGGGGCGGGCAGGATGGAGCCCCTCAAGCCCCACCCCACCCCGTCTCTGGGCAGTGCAAGAGCCTCTGGGCCAGCGGGAAGAGGGGCGATAGTCAAACGCAGGCCCAGCTGGCCGAGCCAGGGATCCTGGATCGGGATGGAGAAAAAGGAAGTCGTTCTTCACGCAGTGGATCTGTGGAACTCGCTTCCGCAGGAGGCGGCGATGGGCAGCAACTTGGATGGCTTGGCTTTAAAAGGGAATTGGACAAGTTCATGGAGGAAAAGGCTCTCGATGGCTCCTAGGCACCATGGCTCTGTTCTCCCTCCACGCTCGGAGGCAGGAATGCTTTTCTGCCTCTCAGTAATAGGCGGGAGGGCTGTGTTCAGATCCTGCTTGCGGGCTTCCCATGGGGGCATCTGGTTGGCCACTGAGAGAACAGGAGGCTGGACTGGACGGGCCACTGGCCTGATCCAGCAGACGCTTCTTAGGTTTTGGTGACTGCCGAAGGCCTATGAGACGCCTTCCGGAAGAGCATAAGCAAGGCCTGAACATCGCAGCCCCTCCGCAGCAAAGGCAGACTGCCTTGGGCCCTGGAGGCTCCACGCAGCCTCGGATCTCGGCCCTGTCCATGGAAGACCATCTCGGTCGTCCCCCTCTGCACCCCTTCCATCTTCCCTAAATTGTGGTGCCCAAAACTGGATCCGGGACTCCAGGTGCGGGGGTTGGCCAAGGCAAAAGAGAGCAGTACAATGAACATCCCGTGATTTGGAGCAGCAGAAAACAAGCTCGACCCATCTTCCAACGAAGCGCCCTTCAAATATTTGTAGATGGCTCCCATCAGCTGTGAATTGCATTCCCTGGTCCCCCGCCCCGAAGACGTTCCAGCGACGATTTCAGAAATGTGACCCGATGCTCCTTTGCTTGAAAGCACAACCGGCGTGCGTGCGTTTAAAGTGTCAAAATTGTCCACACCTCCTCAATTTAGCGCGTAGACTCGGAGCGAAGAGACTTAATCACTCCGTGTGCGCGCGTGCGACCGGGTGGAGGAGTCCGGGTGTGATTCAATTACGTGCAAAACAGGAGGAGGGGGAATCTGGCCCGGTCAGACGTTCCGAGGCGATGACTCCGAGCGACGAAAGGAGATGCGTGAAGAAGAGGCTTGAGAGGTGGGCAGAGCAGAGGAGGGAGCGGCTGTTCCAGGGAGCAGATGGTAGCTGGGTGCCCAGGCAGCGAAAGGGAGAGAGAACAAGGCGCTTTCTGGGACGCGAGTGGCGGCAGAAGAGGCCGGGAGGGGTGACCCCTCCTAGAGACCGCCCCGCCCCAGTCAGTTCAGTATTCAGACTCGAATATGAGCCAAATATTTATTGACTTGCGCACTGAAGAGCACCAGCCATCCATTAGCTCGCCAGGCCCTCCATCTACCAGCCGCCTATAGCTCAAGATGGAGCTTCAACATCCAAAGGCAGTCTATCTCCAAATGCCAGGACTCATCCGTTCGTTCCACTCAAATCCCACCTTTTTCTTGCAAGGCACTCAAGATGGTGTGCGCCCAGTTCTTCCTCCTCTCCGCTTGATCCCCACGGCAACCCTGGGAGGGAGGTTACTGGGCCCACCCCCAGTGAGCTTCAGGGCTGAGTGGGGATTCGAACTGGGGTCTCTCCCATGTCTTAGGCAGCCACTCTAACCACTACCTCACGCTGCCTGCCATCTCCATACCCAGTTTGTCCCTGGTGCGGCTGTTGGCAGGAGGACTTGAATGTGCTCCTGGGGTTTGATCAAGGGATTATGTTATTTTATTGCATTTACAGCCCATCTCTCCTCGCCGCATCCCCGCTCCGATGAGTTCAATATGATATACTGTATATGGTTCTCCCCTTCCTCAGTCAGGCAACACAACAACCCCGTGAGGGAGGTCAGGCTGAGAGGCAATGGCTAGCCCAAGGTCACAGCCAGCAAGTTGTATAGCCGAGTGGGGGATTTGAAATCTGGTCTCTCCCAGGTCCTGTGCCAGGACACTAACCACTATGCCACACTGCCTCCCAGACTGAAGCCCCAGAGCCTGAAAGTGCTTGCTGCCTCCTCCCGCAGCCCCGGACCTGACAAATAAGTGTAAGTGTCCCCAATGCAAACAGAACAGATCGGCGAGGTGTAGACGGGTGTCCTGGCCAAGAGGGAACTGGGAATTCTGAATCTTGACCCTTGAGAACATAAGGAGGCGAATCAGGCCAAAGCGTAGCATCGTGACCTCACCGTGGCCAACCAGGTGCCCAAATGGGGAGCCCGCAAGCAGGAGCTGGGCGCATCAGCAACAGCGACGCTCCCCGTTCGGGATTCCCAGAGACCGGGATGGAAAGGCATTTACTGCCTCCGACAGGGGAGGGAGAATACAGCCATCGCGGCTAGTAGTCGCTGCCGAGAGCCTCCTCCTCCTCCATTTGCCTAACCCTCTGGTGAAGCTGTCTTCGCTGGTCGCCTCCTGCGTGGAGGAGTTCCACAGTCTGAGACCACAACTCTCCTGCCTAGCAGGGTTGTCGGAAAGATTCCTGACCTGGCCTGCTGCACGAGCCCCTTTCCTGGCTGGACCAGGCGGCACTCTTGATCTCTCCAGCCACGGGGCTTCTCCTGTATCAACGTACAAAGAGGTGCAAAATGCCCCCCGCCCGGTCAAGGGGCGCCCTAACCCATAACTTCTTCTGCCCCCTCTCCAAAATAGAGAGCCGGGGCGGGGCAGAGCCTGGCCTGCGGCGTGGGGTCACTCTGGGGAGCCACAGGACACCTTCCTCTCCCCGCCGCGGTGCGCAAAGCGCTCTTAGCCTCCCCCTGGCAAAGAGAAGGGGGCGAGAAGCAAGGGGGTCGCCCTAGCTGGCGGGTCTTGGGACAAAGGAGCCTCCACGTGGCGGCGGCGGCGGAGGGCGTGGCGGCGGCGAGGGAGGGTCCGCGCAACTCCAGCTGGTTGCCATGGAGATAAGGAGGGAGAGGGGCTCGCCGTCGCGTTGCCATGGCGGCCGCGGCTGTCTGTCAACTCGCCGCGCCTGCTCCTCCCCCTCCCCTGTCCGGGCTCACAACCCCCTTCCCCCAACCCGTCCCTGGCAGGGAAAAAGTGGGCCGGGGTCCCCTCTCCGCCGCTGAGAGAGACTCAGGGGACCTGCATCGCGTTCCTCCACCTCCCTAGCCCCGTCGGGGTCTTTGTCCCACCAGGGAAAGGCGAGCGCGCCGCGCCTGGGCTCTTTCTGCCGGCCGTCCAGGGGCGCCCCGGTGGCTCTCCGGGTCTTGCCCTCCCCGCAGGGCGCAGAATTAAGCATGGTAGAGATTATATCGGGTGGGGGGCGCTCCCCGTTTCCCGGCCAGGCCCCCTTTTCCGAAGCGAAGTCTCCCTCCCTCCCTGCGTGCGGGCTCCGCCTGTCCCTCCGTGGGGAGCTGTCGGGAGGGGCGCCGCCGCCAAGACTTTCATAAATTTTCGATGCGAAGCGGGAGGGAGGGAGAGCGGGGGGGAGGGAGGGAGGGAGGAGGCGGGGAAGGAGGCGGAGGGGGACCTGGCCCTGCCCAGCCCGAGCCCAGCCCAGCCCTGCCCAGCCGTCGCTGCTGCGGGGAAGAGAGGCGAGGCGAGCTGGGGCGCAGCAGCGCGACGCCCTTTGGAGGCGCAAACCCGAGCGGGTGGAGAGGGGGCTCTGCACGTTAAAGAGGGAGGCAGGAGGAGGAGGAGGAGGAGGAGGCAGCGCGGCCAGCCCGGAGGGGGCGGCTCCCCCCCCTAAAAGCGCCGAGCCGAGCGGAGCCGAGCCGGCAGCGAGCAACCAGGCGCGCAACGGAGAAGGAGAGTCGTCCGACCGCTTCGCCTGCCTTCTCTGCCTGCCTGCCTGCCTGCCGGGGAAACGGTGCCGCCGGCCGCGCGATGCGGCTGCCTGGAGCTCCCGCGAGCCCCGCTCGGATTATCTGCCGCCGTCGCAGTCGCCGCCCGCTGTGAGCGCCGCTCCGGGATCCGCCGCCGCGGCGCCTCCAAGATGCTCCGCAAAGGTGAGTCCGCAGAGCCCGCGAAGGAAGCGAGGGACGCAGGCGGCCGTCGCCAAACTTTGCCGCGCTGTCCGGGGGCTGCCGGACCCAGCCGCGGAGCGCAGGCCGGCAAACTTTCCTGGCCCCTCCGGGGGGAAGTGGGGGCGTCGGGGCTCCTTCCCGCGGGTCCCCGGAGTCGCGCCCGGACGAGAGCAGTGAGCCGCACGCTCCGCTCGGCTTCTCGGGGTACCTGGGGGGGGGAGTAATGTGGCAAAGAGTAAAGAGGGGCGAGGCGGCGGGGAGGGCAGAGCAGTCTCTCCAAAGGGCTGTGGCAGGGGGTCCCCGTCGAACTGGGGAGGCTCAGGTGGTGTCCGGCCTGGAAGGTCCGGAGCGCTGGGCTGAGTCGCCACTTGGGCTTGGGCGGCGCTGCAGGGAAGGAGTCGACGGGGCGTGGGGGGGGCAAGAAGATCGGAGCTCCCAACGGGGTGGGGAGAGGCCGGTCCCTCCCGGCTTCCTCGGGTGTAAGGACGGTTTCTTTTGCTTCGTGATCCGCATTCGCATTCTGGTTCGCGCGCCCCGCTGCCGCCTTCATCTGGGGGTCCCTCGACGGGTCGGGGCTGCTGGGACCTGGCTAGCTCTCCGCGCGCGCTGTCAAGTCAAAGTATGGGGGGCGTGGGGTCTCCCCGTTACCAAATGCGCCCAACTTTGCTGGCCCAATCTTGGGATGTCGCTCTGAGACCGACTTGTGTGCGTGCGCGCGCGCGCGCCCTAGGGTGATGGGGGTCTCAGGGGCGGGCTTGATCCGTGGGGCTGAGCGCGGATCTTTTCTCGGGACCCGACGTGGGGCAGGGCGGAGGGGAGCGAGTAGCTGGTGCGCTCGGCTCTAATCTTTATGCGGCGGCGGTGGGGTCACAGTCGTGGCGGGGTCTCTAAAATCGGCTCAGGAGGCGGGATGGGGAGGCAGATCCCGCGCCTGGGCTCAGGCGCCTGCTCTTGTCACGGCAGCATCTGGCAAAGCGGTGCCACAGAGGCCCCTCGCAAGGAAGAAGGGAGGAAGGATGAGGCCTCGCCCTCCCTCCTTCCCACTCTCCCTTCCCACCCCCACCCCCGCTTTCTGCCCCAGTTTCCGAAGCTTAATCCGTGCCAAAGCAACTGCCCTCCTTCCTGACCGCGAGTCAGGGCCCAGCACCTATTTTTGAAAGGAGCACAGCTTCCTGAGCATGCACAGAGCGCCCCTGAAGCCCGATAGCCAGAATCAGCAGTCCCCTTAATAAAGGGGGGGGAGGGAGACTTTGATGTGGGGGTCAAGAGGTCAGTTTAGGACCACCTCTCCCCCATTCGGAAGTTGGCCACTGGGGACGGGGGGCGGGGCGAGGAAGCTTTTTGGCGCGCGGGGGGCGAGGCGACTTGGCTAAGTGGCCCCGCGATGAATTCTTGCGAGTCTCGAAGCTATCTTTCATTTGGATCTATCTGTACGTCAGCCACGCGGAGGAAATGCAGAAAAGAGCCAGCCCGGCCCGCGCTTCTCTGCCGAGCTAATATCGCCGCCCTGAATAATTCAGCAGCCGGGCCCGCTTCAGGCCACGCCCCCCCCCCAGGAGAAAGACCCCGGCCCCCTCTTGGCACCGGCGGCGGCCTCGCTGGTTCTGGGCCTCGGAAGGAGCAGGTCTGCTTTGGAGGGAGAGCAGCTCAGCCCCGGACCCCTCCAGGTCTCCAGCAACTGCCTCCAGGCACATATTTGCATCTCATTTGCATATAGTCGAAACAAAATAAAAAAAATTCTTTCCAGGAGCACCTTAGAGACCAACTAAGTTTGTTATTGGTATGAGCTTTCGTGTGCATGCACACTTCTTCAGATACACAAAAGCTCATACCAATAACTAACTTAGATGGTTTCTAAGGTGCTACTGGAAGGAATTTTTATTATTTTTTATTTTGTTTCAACTACCGCAGACCAACACAGCTACCTACCTGTAACTATTTGCATATAGTCATCTTTGCATATTTAGGCGGCCATTCAGAGGGACAGTCAGGACAGAAGCAAAGTTGAGGTTGTTGTGAGTGTGTGTATGTGTGTACCTGGGGATATAAACACAGGCACATATATTCTCTCATATACACAGAGATTTAATATTATCTAAATATATCTCACATACATATAAAACCAACTTTGTTTCATGCAACCCACTTAGGTGTGTTTTTTTAAATCGATTAACATGCCACTTAATCTTGCCAAATATTTGTTTTATTTATTTATTTCATAAACTGCTTGGGAGGGTTGTTGTTGTTTTTTTAAAAAAAACTATCAAGGGCTATATATGTTTTATTAAATCAATCAATCAATCAATCAATCAATCAATACTGTATCTCGTTAAGAGACCTGCAAGAAGACAACCCGCAAAGCAGTTATCTAATGGAATAATGTAAGGAAGAAGGTTCAGGAGATCCTAAGGCTGGGGCCAACGACTTGAGGCTAGCCCTCCCCACTTAACACCCCTGAATGGCAGTATCTGTCAGTAGATCTGGAGAAGCCTCTGAAGATCCCAAGGGCCTGAACCAGGCAGCCACCACTAGCCCCCCTTGGCTGTGCTCTTGCTCCACCGTTGGGGGCAGGATGCTGGGAACCCCAAGTGGGGAGAGCAGCTGGGCTTCCCTTGGGGGCCTCTGGTGGGCCACTGTGAGGACAGGAGGCAGGACTAGGGGTGCATTTTTTAGCCTGGTCCAGCACGGCCGGTAGAGCTGTTTTTCTGATGCATGCCCTGGTCCCAGCACAAAGGGCAGAACATGGACCCCTGGGCCACAAACACCCCTTTCCTGGGTCCTGACCTTCTGTTGGATGAGGCTACTGGAAAGCATTAACTTGATTTTAATTAATTTTTATAATGAAATATTTTTAGAATGTTGGATTATTTGATTGTTGTTAGCCGCCCTGAGCCCAGCTTCGGCTGGGGAGGGCGGGATGTAAATAAAATTTATTATTATTATTATTATTATTATTATTATTATTAATATTATTATTCACATCACGCAAACTGTTTAGAGAGATAATTTCCCTCCAGTAAGTGGTATACAGTGGTACCTCTGGTTACGTGCTTAATTCGTTCTGGAGGTCTGTTCTTAACCTGAAGCACCACTTTAGCTAATGGGGCCTCCTCCTGCTGCTGCGCTGCTAGAGCACAATTTCTGCTCTCATCCTGAAGCAAAGTTCTTAACCCGAGGTACTATTTCTGGGTTAGCGGAGTCTGTAACCTGAAGCGTATGTAACCTGAAGCGTATGTGACCCGAGGTACCACTGTATAAATTTTGCCAGGTAAATAAATCTGGCCAGGACTGGGGTTGAACTGTGGAACTCCCTGCCACAGGAAGCAGTGTCAGCATGGCCACCAACTTAGAAGATGAGCAAAGCTAATGATAAGGATATCAGTGGCTATGCTCCTGACAACCAGTTGCTAGAAAGCACAGGATCGGAGAGGGATCTCTTGCTCAGATCCCGCTTGCTGGTTTCCCACGGTGGGGGGGGACTGGTTGGCCACTGGGAGGGGAGGACGCAGGACTAGATGGCCCACTGGCCTGATCCGGCAGGTTCTTCCTGTGTTCTTAAGGCCCCCTCCCCTCACTAACCGAGTCAACCATTTGCACATCTGAGGTTGTTTTGCACATTTTGCTTATTTTTCACAGTTCTCTAAGTTGCTTTGAGGTTTTGTGGGGGAAAGAGACATGATGATGAGAACTCCCAGCAACCAGCAGAGCCACAGAGGGATGATGGGAATTGTAGTCCAGCCGGAGCTGGATTCTGGCCAAGGCTGCTTTGTTGGGTGAAGGGGCAGACCCCAGTCCTGGGAATGGCAGGCAGCCTGGTTCAAAGGGGCCAAACCCCCAAGGGAGCACTGCTGAGGGTCACCTGAAACAGCCTCCTCCACCAGGACTGGCTCTCCTGCCTCTGTGAAAGGGCTGCAGCCACAGAGTTAAGACTGGGGTCCCCACTTCTGTGCTTGAGGAGGAGGGTGGGGCAATTCTGGAGGTTGTTCCTGAGGGACCCACCACACCCCAAAGCTTTTTAAAACCTATTCTAAGTCTCTTTAGAATCCAGTGCCTGAGCTTGTCTCAGGACACATATTATAGGACCTGGGGTGGGGGCAGGCAGGGACCTTTTCAATCCAGGGGCCTCATTCCATCCCAGGCAACCTTATGAGGGCCACTTTGGACATTGGACTAGATGGCCCATTGCATCCTTTCCAGCTTTAAAATTCTAGGATTCGATGGTGGGCGGAGCCAAAAACAAAAGTGGGCAGGGCAAGGAATGTGAATGGTTAGCTGGTGTCTACACTTTCAAAGCCTCTCTCTCTCCACCCTCCATCGAGGCAGCCCAGAGGCAAGTGCAGAGTTCAAGGACACATTTGCAGTCTTGCACAAGCACTCAAGGATGGTGTGAGGCAGAGCCAGTGAGAGGCGTGGGCTGGGGAAAGCCCCAAGGAAGGCGGAGGGGGCTCCCAGTCTGTAGGATCACAGGAGTGTCTTGCAGTTCCTTGGCCTGACCTGCCAATGCAGGATCACCCTCAGCCCATAGCAGCTGCTCCTCTCACCCAACATGCCACTCAGAGTACAGAGCAAATGGCTCTGGATGGCTCGGTCTAGTGAGCCGAATCACATGTAGCTATGGGAGGTGGCGCAGATGTGTTTTTGTGGGGGCAATAGGCTCCTTAGCCACTCTGAAACGCCTTCTCAGATCCCTTCCAGGTTCCCTTGCATGAGATGTCAGGATGCTGAGATGCTGCCTAGAAGGGTCTGTGTGTGGTCCAGGCAGATAGAGAGGGAGCCTTCCAGATTCCTGCCCCTCTCCCTTTGACCTCTGTGCTGACCTGTCCTTTGAAGGCCAAGGGAGGTGTGTTGGCTGCATCCCTTCCCCTTCCGCCTCTCCTCTCACACTTTTGAGGTCCTCTTGAAGAGCAGAGCTTCTTTGCCCCTCCAGCTGGTTAGTGATCCAGGGCGATAGAATCCTGCCCAGTGCACTTCCCTCAATAAACACCAGCTTCCTTCTTTTATACTAACTCTCTCAGACTTCAGAGGTCTTCTCCAAAGACCCATTTCACCCAAGTTTACTTCTGCTGTTGCGTACACGCTCCGGAAGCCAACTGGAGATTCCTTTGGCGTTCCCAGTTCCCAGAGCATCAGGGAGCTCCAGTTCTTACACCAGGGATAGTCAGTGGGCTGGGCTGTGGGGAACAGCCCTCCCCACCCCAGCAACCCCATCCATTCTTTTAACATCAAGGTGCACTTGACATTTTGAAGACTGTGCCACTTGCAAAAGAAAGGGGCTTAATTTCAAAAGATGAATAAGGAAATGGGGGAACCTACACCTTGCCCCCCCCAATCCTAAGAACAGGCCAACCGGATCAGATCAAGGGATGCAGGCAATTCAGGAGGGTTGCTGCTTTGGTTTAAGGCTTCCCCAGGTTGGGGGGGCATAAATAAAAGTTTAAGGCATGGGGATAGGAGAGGTCACAAATGACAGTCTCTCCAAAAGAGTGGAATTAGTGAGGAGATGAAAGGAGCCCCAGACTCCTAGCAGTAGAAAAATGGCAAGAAATGAGATCCTGGTGGAACATTAGGAAGAAATTTCTAAGCCATTTGATGGGGGGAATGGATGATCTTGGAAGGTGGCAGACTCAGGTGGTCACCTGTCAGATATTTTTTTAGCCATGGCTCCTGCATTGCCCCTTCCAACTCTACAATTCCATGATTCGATGGAAGAGGAAGCTCAACATGTCCTACCAAAGAGATGAGACCTTCCCAACGCAGGAAAATAAAACATGTGTCCAGAGATGTCACAGATGAATGGTGAGGCATCTTGGGGCTTTGGCAGAGGAGACGGAGCCTAAATATTTAAATAAATAAACTGGCGAATGGATTGAGGAGAAGCAGAAACGGTGCCAGAAGGCCCTGACCAGAGCAAGAATAGGCTTTTCTCCAGCCAAGTTGGGGTAGACAGCCAGCGGTAGATAATTGGGACCAGGGGAGCTGGGTTCAAGTCTTGCCTCTGCTATGGATTTGTTTTCCAGACTTGGGAAAGTCACTCATTTCTGGCTCTCATGGAAATGATACTTTTCTTCTTTTCTTTTTTTTGGAAGCGGAAAACCTTTATTTGAATCTGTGGCAGGGACGTAGTTCTGGTCTCTGCACTCCAGAAAGGAGATTGTAGAGCTGGAGGAGGTTCAGAAAAGGGCCGCCAAAATGATCGAGGGGATGGAATGACTCGCTCCCCTATGAAGAAAAGTTGCAGCATTTGGGACTTTTCAGTTTACAGAAAGGACAATAGAGGCTTATAAAATGATGCAAGGCCTGGAGAAAGTGGACAGAGAAGTGTTTTTCTACCTTTCTACGAACACATGAACTTGTGGATATCTAATGTTGGGAGATTCAGGACAGCGCAGAGTTAAACTCTGGAACTCCCTGCCACTGGAGGCAGTGACGGCCACCAACTTGGAGGGCTTCAGAAAGAGGATTAGACAAATTCATGGAGGAGGAGAGGGCTATGGTGGGCTACTGGCCAGGATGAGCTATTGCTCTGCCTCCACAGTCAGAGGCAGTGATGCTTCTGAAATACCACTTTCTGTGAATCTCAGATAGGAGAGCCCTGCTGTTGCGATCAGGCCTTTCTTGCAAGCAGCCCATTTGCGGGGGACAGGATCGGGTTGGCTACTGTGAAAACAGGATGCTGCACTAGAGGTTCCCTCCGCCCCTTGGTCCCTTCTGCTGATCTTACTCTCCCTCTCTCTTCCGCACCTCCCTTTAACCCCGGTGCAAAACTGGAATCCCAGGCTTGTCGCCCCACCAGATCCCTTGCTCACTTCGAGGGCTGCAAAGACAAGGAAGGTCCTTAAATTATTTATTTGTGGTATTTCCGTGTTTCCCCGAAGCCAGATTACATCAGAAGTTGAAATGCAAAGTAACACACGCATAACAAAGGCGGGATAAGAAAGATATGGCAACAGAGAGACTAAGCCAGGCTGTGCTGAGTGAGTCGGAAATGAGAGTTGGGTGTTTGAGTACACATACTGACCTATTAGCCACCTCACGCCCAGTTGGAGAAGGTTCCGTCCGCCATCTTGATTCGAAATGGTGTCCCAATTTCATCAAAAGCCAGGTGAAAACCTGCTTTGTGATCTTGCTGTGATTCCTGCATTGCAAGTTGTTGGGCTAGACCAGGGGTCAGCAAACTTTTTCAGCAGGGGGCCCGTCCACTGTCCCTCAGACCTTGTGGGGGGCCGGACTATATATTTTTTTTTGGGGGGGATGAATAAATTCCTATGCCCCACAAATACCCCAGAGATGCATTTTAAATAAAAGCACAATTCTACTCATGTAAAAACACGCTGATTCCCGGACTGTCTGAGGGCCGGATTGAGAAGGCAAATGGGCCGCATCTGGCCCCCAGGCCATAGTTTGCCTACCTATGGGCTGGACGACCTCAGTCGGTGGAACAGGAGACTCTCAATCTCAGGCTTGTGGGTTTGGGCAAAAGACTCCTGCATTGCAAGGGGTTGGACTAGATGACCCTCGTGGTCCCTTCCGACTTGACAGTTCTATGACTCTGTGACCCTTGGGGTTCCTCCCAGTTCTATGATTCTGTGTTCAGGGAAGGTGCCCAAGTGCACAACAGGCAGAAAAACCTGAGCCTTCCAAAATATACAGCAGGGGGGAAGAAGGGGGCTGGGTGAAACCAGAGGTGTTTGTGATGTGATAGAAATAAAGTGTGCTGGGTGTGCGTGTTAATCCTGGCCAACTCATCCCTGTTACTGCTGCTGCTGCTCCCGGTCTCCTCATTTCACCTCTCATCCCTCTGTTTTGACCAGCGGGAGAAGCCTCTTTCCCCACATCCCCCCTTTCATGTGAGACCCACTTGGAAACAGGGAATTTTCCTCTTATTTAGCACAGCACCACCACATGGAGCTCCCTGCTCTGTAGGAGTGGTCTCTCACCCTTCCCTTCATGGTCTTGCCCCGTCTTTCCAATATTTGAGGTGGGAGGGCCATAGCTCAGTGGTACAGAGCACCTGCTTTGCATGCAGAAGGTCCCAGGTTCAATCCCTGACAGCATCTCCAGGAGCGAGCCAGCATTCAATCACACTGAACAAGCTGGAGTTAACTCTTCATTAGCAAGACAGTGTCTGCACAGGAGTGTCCATCCTATGAGCATGTCAATTCTTCACTAGGTCTTGCCCCCCAGGAAGCAGTTGCAGAGAGTGAAGGCCCCGCCTCCCCACAGCTAAATTCCCTCAAGTAATCTGAGACTGTGCCTGCTTGCAGCCATTCTCTCCCCCACCCTTTTCATGCCTCTCCTGGTTCTGGGAGACCAAGTGGGAGGTGAGTGTGTCACAGCAGGAGCAGGAGACACCTGTGACTCTTCCCCAGCCAGACTCATCTCTGCCTCTTGGCTTCCTTCCTCTCTTGCTTCAGCTTCTGCCTCTGATTCTGGGCTGCTCTCTGCCACAGACTCTCCCAGCTCACTAAGCCCTGTTCTGCTTCAGCTTCCAACACCTCCTTCTCCCAGTCCTCTCCCTCTGACCGCTCATTGTTGTCCCATCCTCACATCCCGGGCTCTGAACCTTGTTCCCTTGGGGTTTCCCCAGCCGGTTCCTCCCACCAATCCTCTGCATCCAAACAGTCCATGACCCCAGATAGGGCTAGGAGACAGTCCCTGCCTGAAACCCTGCAGGGCCATTGCTGCTGGCCGGTGTGGATGACACTGAGCTTGAAAGGCCCTTGGCAGATGTCAGCCTCTGGTCAGCCAAAGGGAGGGCTCTAGATGAACTCATGGTTTGGCTTGGAATTAAGGCTGCTTTCTTTTCTTCCTCTGTGTAAACATCCCAGTATGATTGACGGTGCCTTGCAGGCTCCTTGCTTGTGGGGAGAAAATAAACACCTGAATCTGTTGATTGACCTGGGTCTGCCTCTGGGGGGAATCACAGCGCTGCCTGGGAGCTGACAAGACCCCCTGGGAAGAGCAGCTTCTGGGGAGAGCTGGGTTGATCTGAGAGCTCTTTTTAAGAACATCAGAAGAGAGCCCGGCTGGATCAGGCCAGTGGCCCAGCTGAACCAGCACCCTCTTTTCATAGTGGCCAAGCAGATGCCTCAGGAGCTGCTGCTTTCTCCTTGTCTGGAGCCATTTAAGCAGAGCTCTTAGGTTCCTTCTGCAATGCCCAGCCAGACGGCTGCCAGGGACTCCTAGCGGGTGCTGCAAACAGAAAGGGCCCTAATGGGGCAGGAAAGTGAGGTGCAGGTGTGGATCACAGCCCCAGGACACCCCACGTCACCCCACCTTATCTTTATTGGGCTCGAACCAAACACCTGGTACTTAGGGAATGAGGCCTAGACCTCCTTGCCAGCCCCACTGGGGTGTCGTCACCTCCTTCAAACGGGACAGCAGATGGAAATAACCCCAGACCCAGAGGAGAGCTAGTTAGCGGCTGCCTCTAATCCAGATTAAGGGGCTTGCAAATTGAGAGCAAGTCCTCTGATCGGGAGATGCCTGCAAGACGTGTAATCCCGTTCACATGGCGAATTAATCCAGATTAACTCCCCCCCCCCCAACCCTGGTGTGGAGAAGGGCCCCTTCTCTTAGCCCTGGCTGGTGATAGCCTAGTTTGACAGCCTTGGGGGCTCATGGGGTGAGGGGGCTTTGTCAGGGTTTGCTGTCGTGCGAGTGTGTTGAGGGGGTATTATTGTTGGTGCCCTCTTGCCGTGAGGGGCTGTGTCACCCCAGTGTGGGGAGGAAGCAAGGCAGGCCAGGGAGCTCCTGGAGCGACAGACTCTGACCCGGCAGAGCCGTGTGGGGAGAGGAAGGTCGCTTCAAGGTCAAGGCATATGGCAAGGTGGTTGGGCGGGAGTGGGATGGGGGCCTGCAGGAACCCCAGCAGAGACGGTGTGTCCCCCCCCCCCCACGCCTCTATTGCTTTGCTAAAAGGGTTCACTTGGCAGCTGGGCAAGAGAATCGAATTAAGTTATTTGCACTTAGTTGCTCTTCTAATGCAGGGAAGGGAGCCTGCAGGGAGAGTCAGAGGGAGGGGCAGGAGGGGGTGGGCACAGAGCTGGCCCGGGCTTGAGGGCCCCCGCACACAAAAAAGGCCTTCTCTTTCTGCTCTCCAGGAACTGTGAACCTGCTTCTCCAAGGTAGGCAGCAGCACCTGGGCTCTGCAGAAATAAATGTCAGCTCTAGCATTTGACAAGAGCCGCAGGGTGCAGATCCAGGGGTGTGTGACTGTGGTTTTGCCCATGCTGCTATGCATGACCCCTGAGCCCCCAGACCATGTCCCACCACTGGAGGCCATCAAATTGTACAGTAGGAAGGGACTGCCAAGGGACATCTAGTCTACCCCTAGCAACGCTGTGTGTTCAGAGCTGTGTACGTGTGTCACCCACTCCTCTAAGCCAGTGGGCTCCCTAATCTCCATTATTTATGTGTTGCCCTTGTAGCCCTCTGATTTCTCAAGGGAGCGTGCCTCGCTCTCCCCTCATTTAAGCGCCACAACAACCCTGTGAGGTGGGTGAGGCTGAGAGGCAGTGCCTGTTTTCCAAGGTCATCCAAGGGGATTTGACTCTTGGTCTCTCCCAGGCCTTCGCTACTTGGGTGCAGGCAACCAGAGACCAACTGGCAGCTTCTCAACACCCCAAGGCAGCCACTCTTCCTGGGGGACGAGGACAGGACAGAGAGAGGGAGGGAGCGGCGGCAGCAGGGTTCTTCTGGGACTGTCTAGGGCAGCCTTTCTCAGCCTTGGGTCCCCAGATGCTGTTGAACTACAACTCCCATCACCACTAGCTAGCAAGGCCAGAGTTCAGGGATGATGGGAGTTGTAGTCCAACAACATCTGGGGAGCCACAGGTTCAGAACCGCTGGTCTAGGACTTGGAAGCCTGTCCTGGGAGACTTCCCTCCTGAACAACAACAACAGGAAATCAAAAGCTCTCTGCACATGCTCTCTTTTTCTGACACCACACATCACCTGGGACCAGGGCTTGGTATTGAAGGTAGAGATTCTGAGGCCCAGGTAGCTGGTCTGAGAGGGGTCCCGGAAGGGATTCCCGTTGTGAGGAAAGGTTGGGGAGAAAGGCAGGAGATAGGGGCAGTCAGGCCACCCCCTGACCCTAGATGGGGGCACAGTGGTGGTTATGGGAGACAGTTAATTCAGTTTATTTTTTAACTGCGAACCATCCCGATTCATGCTTTCGAAAAAACGCAAACTGAAACTCGCCCGCCCTTCAGAAATCTGCACTTCTCTGAATTTTGCAACACAGTTCTCCATACAGAAATGCATGCACTGGGTTTAAGTGTGCATATAAATGAATATATCAGTGAAAGTAACATGCCAAAAGGGGCAGAGTATTAGAGAAAATTGCTCTACAGAAATGTGTTTGTGAGGAGGAATTTGACTAAGATGCTGAGGAATTTTCAGGAAGCTTTTTTTAATAAGAAAAAATTGTATTGCAGATTGCTGCGGAAATGTAAGAGAGCTGAATTTAAGATTAGGAGTGAGATTAGCATGAGAAATTGAAATGGAGCCCTCCCTCCCTTGGCATTTGGCTTGAGGGTGGGGCAGCCTCTTCTTCCTGTCTTCTGGATAATGGACAGCCTTGACATTGCAGCCCCTTCCTCTTAGCCTTTACTAAGACCATCCTCTCTCTTCTCTGGCCCAGAGAGCTCAGGAAATAGCCCTGATGGTCTGCTTCAGAGGGGCCAGCGGGTGGGGTGCTCCACTGCCCTCTTTTATCCTCACAACAGCCCTGCGAGGTGGCCTAGGCTAGGCTGAGAGGCTGTGACTGATGCAAAGTCAGCTAGGGAGCTTAGGAGCGTAGGAAGCTGCCCTATACTGAGTCGGGCCACCGAGTCTGGCTTAGTATTGCCTACACTGACTGGCAGAAGCACCCCAGGACTCTGGGGAAAGGGTCTCCCTCAGCCCTTCTCTGGGAGATGTCGCTGGAGGTTGAACTCAGGACCTTCTGCATGCCACGCAGGGCTCCCCCACAGAGCTGGAGCTTTCCCCTTAGAAATATAGACTATAAGAGCACGATCTCTCCCTCGGGAAGTGGCAGACTGTGGTTCCGTGGAGGTTTTTAAGCAGAGGTTGGATGGCCATCTGTCTTGGATGCTTTCGCTGAGATTCCTGCATTGCAGCGGGTTGGACTAGATGGCCTTTGGGTATCCCTTCCGACTCTACATTTCTTTGATTCTATGATAAGGCTGATAACCCTGCTGGATCACCTAGTCCAGCCTCCACTTCTCACAGATTCCCCAAAGGGAAAACCCCAAGCAGAGCCGGAGGGAAGCAGCAACTCTCCCCACCTGCGATTCTCAGCAACCAGCATTCAGAGGCGGTGGCTGAGATGGGATTTGAACCCAGGTCTTCCAAGTCCTAGTCCAACACCCTAACCACTGCGCCACGCTGCCTCCCGGTGGTCTTACCACAGCCTCCCATCTCGTGATTCTGCTCTTTCCTTCAATCAGCTCGCAAGGGCTCCTTTTCCGTCTCCACAGCCAGCGTAGCGATTGTAGTAGTACTAAACGGGGGCGTTTCTCTGATGCTGGATTTGAATGATGGCCTTGTGTCGGGTCCTTATTCCCCGTTTTGTTTGGCAAATTTATTGTTTCTATTTTTAGTGGATCTTATCGTGGATGCGTGGCGTTGCTCTCTGGGCAAGGTGCTTTGAATAATTCACTGCCCCAACCCCTCGAAAGGTGACTAATGAGCAAATCACCCATTGCAGGGACCGGGGCACATATTGGGGCCCAGGAACTGTAGAGTTGTAAGGGGTTCCAGGGGTCCTCTAGTCCACCCCCCCTGCAGTGCAGGAATCTGTGCCCCACCCATTTCCCCCACCCATAGCCGAGAGGGACTTTGCCAGCCTCTTCGTCTCCAATGCAGAGGAGCACATTTGAGTTTCAGCTCCAGAACGCAGCAGGCGGGCTATGGGAGTCCAAGTCTTTTTACAGGGACATGTTTTGGGGGGGGGGGTTCCACCCCATTTTTAACATTTCAGGCTGTTTCTCAATTTGCAGTTGCTCCATGTCAGAGTAGACACTACTATGCTAAATGGTGCAATGGCCATTTGGGTTTGGGTGGTTAGAGGTTTGGGGTGGTTAGAGAATCATTGGATTGGAAGGGACCCCGGGGTCATATATTCCAACCCCCTGCAATGCAGGGATAATTTCAATGCAACAGATGCAAATTTTGCCTTTGTACAGTAGCTTGGTTTTGAGTCGCTCTCCTCCATCCAGGCCAAGCAAAGAGGCACTATTAAAAGCCAGACTCAAAGAGGTTGTGAAGAAGGGCTGTAGTCCAAGGAAGAACCCCAAGGGCCAGGCAGAGAGACATGGAGGGCCACATCTGGGAATTTGGGGCCGCTGATCCCTGCGGTGGACTTGGCCTCCGATGGAACACTTTCCCCCAAGCCAGTAAGAAAGCAAAGACTCTCTTTGTGAACTGTCCTCACTCGGAGTGTACCAGCAAAGTTGGGCGCAAGAGCTGGTTTAGGATGCCAGGCTTTTCTGTAATCCCATCCAGACCCCCAGCACAGCTGACCCCAAACAACCCCACCCAGAGGGGTCTGTGCAAACAGAGGAAGGAGGGATCAACATCCTTCTCTCCCTCATCTTGGCAATCCGGTTCAGCTCTCCTCCTTTTTCTGTTTGTGATTTCCAACCCCCCCCCAAAAAGCCCGCATGAAAATCCATATGCAAATCTCCGTGTGCATTTCACTTGCCGTACAGCAAACCTCGTACGACACATTTTTGCACTTCCTTTCCTTTGAGTGCACCCCGTTTCCCTAACAGATGCTTTTTTGGGTGTGCAAGTTTAGGGGTGGAGACCAGACACATGGCAGAACTCAGGGAAATGTTGGGTTTGGAAGGACAACAACCATGTCCCAGCCTTGGCTCAAGAAGTGCAGCTGAGGTCAATGTTTCATGAAAATGGAACACACTTCTCTCCTGTCCAGAGGGGCTGGGTAATCTTTTTGGGGGGAGAGCACTGGCCAGCTGGGAAAATGATGTCACGACAACAGTGACAGAGGCCTGGAGCCAGGCAACTGGGGAACCTGGTGAAGCCCATGGAAGGAGCTGGACCACAGCAGAAAGAGGGCAGGAAAAGCAGGGGTGGGAGAGATGAAGGCTTGAGGGAGAAGGGACTGCCCTTGGAGATGAACTGCAGAGGCTCCCTGATGAACACAGGCCTGGAAAGCTTCAGTGCACATCTTTGGGAAAAGGATTTTCCAAAGGACTGTGTTACTATCATGGATTTCCCCTGCTCCACGTCCCAAATTCAAGCAAGCTTCCGTTTGGACTTTGGAGGGGCTCTCTGGGAGGGCAGGCACTGTTGGGGTCTGCGTGTGAGCATGCTTTGCCAAGGACCCAAAGACTGGACAGATTCATGGAGGAGAGGGCTATTGATGGCTCCTAAGCCACGATGGCTCCGCTCTGTCCTCCTCTGTTGGAAGCAGCAATGCTTTGGAACACCAGTAGCTGGAAGCTGCAGGAAGGGAGAGGGCTGTTGCACGTTCAAATCCTGATTGTGGGCTTCCCAGAAGAGGCATCTGGTTGGCCACTGTGGCTCTTGGACTGGACCAAGAGCCCGACTCCTTTGTACACCTCCCTCCCGTCCATCTTGCCTGGGACTGGCAGTGCCGATCCAGCTGGACCAAAGGCTTGGCGTTGTCTTGAGGTGGCGCCTAAGCAACACCCCCCCAAGCTGCACTCTGCTGGTCCCTCAACATCTGGGGTGGGAGACAGCCTTGTCTGCTGGAATTTTGCTAAAGGAAGGCAGGGCTGAGATTATATTGCTCATTTCCAAGCGTTGAGAGACTCCGGGGTTCCAGCGCTTCCACAGGTTCCAGTTTCCTGGAAACGAGGGACAGCGAAGATTGTGGTGTCTTTAGCGTATAGAATCATAGAAATGTAGAGTTGGAAGGGGCCACAAGGATAATCTAGTCCAACCCCCTGCAGTGCAGGAATCTTTCACCCAACATGAGATTTGAACGCATGTCCCTGAGCATGTCCCTCATGCTCTACCAATCAAGCGATTGGTTTTATTAGGTATGGTTTTATTGACATGTCTGTACAACCTAAGGCTAAGATGGAGGGACTCACAGCCGTCTGGCTTCTGCCTGCATCCTTCTCCCTGTTCAGCTCTCTCTAGCTGAGAGAATAGCTCACTACCTGGCTGTTGTCCTACTAAATCACATCCACGTTTCTGAGCACAATTCAAAGTGTTGGTGCTGACCTTTAAAGCCCTAAACGGCCTTGGTCCTGTATACCTGAAGGAGCATCTCCACCCCCATTGTTCATCCCGGACACTGAGGTCCAGCGCTGAGGGCCTTCTGGTGGTTCCCTCGATGCGAGAAATGAGGTTACAGGGAACCAGGCAGAGGGCCTTCTCAGTGGTGGCACCCACCCTGTGGAACACCCTTCCCTCAGATGTCAAGGCAATAACTGTTTTACTTTTAGAAGATATCTGAAGACAGCCCTGTTTAGGGAAGTTTTTAACGTCTGATGCTGTATTGTTTTTAATATTTGGCTGGAAGCCGCCCAGAGTGGCTGGGGAAACCCAGCCAGATGGGCGGGGTATAAATAATAAATTATTATTATATTATTATCCAGGTGAGGTGGGATGGAGGGCCCACCCATCAGCCTGCCATTAGGGAGCTTACCCCTTCAGCCGCACAGCCCTTGCCTAGACAAAAGGTGGCCCCAAGGATGGAAATCTGCCTGGCTAGTTGAAGAATGGGGTCCTCTGTTAGATCTTAACCCTAGCTGGGTAGAAGGCTCCAGGAATTAGAGGGGACTCTGGAATCAGGCAGACGGAGGCACCCCACCAAAAAAACCCTCACAACAATATAAATAAATGAGCTTTGGATACAAGTGTGCTGCAAATACGTGAAAGGTGCACACCCACACCCCAGACACACTCCCTGCCTGCCTTCCCGGACCCCCTGTGCTCGCCTGCCTGTTTGGGTTGCTGGGCAGGCTTTGATGCCTGTTAATGAGACTCTCCCCTTAAACGGGCTTCACTCTGGTGTGAATTTAATGCTGATCCAATTTGCTGACAGCAGCAAAAGCCACGGGGGCAGAAAATGCACAGGAGGAGGGGGGGGCTAGTTCAATCTGCAAAGGTGCCCCCAAGGATAAAGGTCCAGGGGCAAGGGGCGGAGAGGTCGGCTCCTGGCCACAGGGCGGGGGGCTCTGCAACTGGGTGTGTCCATCTTCACGTGGCCTAGAGCTAGCTGGGGAGCAGGGAACAGAAGGATGGACAGACATCTAGTCCATTCCTGGGGAAGATGCAGAGTGCCTTGGACCAAGCCAGACCTTTGGGCATCTGGCTCTGTGTTGTCTACACTAGCTGGCAGCAGCAAAAGAAGCTGGCATGGTGATGCAAAGTCAGTTCCATCTAACTCAGCGTTGCCTACACTGACTGGCAGCCTTGGCTCACTGGTGTTTCGGACAGAGGAGTCTTTCCCAATCCTATCTTTCTTTCCCAAACAATAAACTAAGGTCCCAGGTCTCATGGTTATGGAATAAAGGACTGATTTCAGTAGGAAAGGAGGAAGCTGATGAACCCAGTGTTAGAAAGGTAGATACAGTATTCAGCTAGGCGCCAGATGGCTCCTTAAACCAGTTGCCAAAAAGGAATGCCTTGTTGCCATTTTGGGGGCAGACAGCTCGGAAGTTGTATGTTTCAGTGTGACTTTTTGGTTCCTGAAATTCATTCTGATTGTGCAGATAAAATATCATGGATAGAATCCTACAGGTTGTGCTGCGAGAGTGCAAAAACAGTCCAGCTCCAAGGATCTCCAGGCAGGCACCTCCAAGTGTCATCCTGGTGCCTAGGCATCTTCACTTGGTCACAAGCAGCTGATAGCCAGGGCCAAAATGCTCCTGGCAAATTTCAAATGCTGATTTGAACCCGGGACCTTCTGCAGACAAAGACTCAATGACCTTTGAGGTCCCTTTGTAACCCTGTGGTTCTGAACTTAGGGTGAGAGGTGTGTGCGCTGGGGATTGTGAGCTTACCTTGTTGGCATTGAGGTTTTGCAGAGAACAGTCACAGACTGGGGGTCTCTGGCCCCTCGTGAGCCTCCCTTTGGGGGCACCTGGCTGGCCACTGTGAGGAAGGGATGCTGGACTAGAGAGACCTCTTTTGGCCTGATCCTGCAGCCGCCAGGCTCTGCTGACGTTCTTATCTTCAGCACCACACCTGATGCCTTTTATTTATTTATCCATCTCACACCCTTCCTCATCCTGCTTCTGCCCCTTTGGCCTGATTCAGCCGCCTTGAGGCTCTGATGTTTGCATTTCACAGCTATTTCCACCCGCCTCCCATGCCCAGGTGTGGGCATATACCTGCCAAACATCACCTACGAGACTGTGATGACAAGGGGACTGGGGTCCATATACAAAAGCTCATGATGATGCAACAAATCTGTTGGCCTCTAAGGTGCCACAAGTCTCCTCTCTGCTGCTTTTTCTGCAGCATACCAAGAGAGCTGCGAACCCCACTGGAAACTGGGGCGTGTCTTGCCTTTTACTCTCCTTGATGCACCGCAGTCCCTCTTCCCTCTGTCTCCCACTGGTTTGGAGTGGAGGGCAGGG
This sequence comes from Podarcis filfolensis, assembly GCF_964270895.1. Classification (NCBI taxonomy): domain Eukaryota; kingdom Metazoa; phylum Chordata; class Lepidosauria; order Squamata; family Lacertidae; genus Podarcis; species Podarcis filfolensis. The sequence goes on from NC_139618.1 coordinate 830,564, forward strand.
GTGAAACTGGGCTTTATTTCACCCGAGTCAAAGACCCAGTTTGGCACACCCCCAATGCACACACACACACAGGCTGGGAGCCTCAATGGCACCCCTCTGGAGGCTTCACATGGGGCAAAAAAACCAGATCGCCCCCTCCTGCCAGCTACGGCATTGGTGGAGGGTCTGGAGGAAGTGGGAGACTCAGCAAGCCCAGGGCTGTATCCAGCCCCGTCCTTTAGCTTAGGCGCCCAGCCGATTGGGATTTCAGCATCCAATTTTAAAAGCCACACACACAGACACAGAGGGAGGTGCAGGCCCTCCACTGCCAGGGCTTGTGCCTCGTGTGCTGCTCTCTTATTTTTTAAATAATTGAGAGTAATAAATATGTATTCCTCCTTCCTTCTTCCTCCCACCCTCCGCAGCTTGTCAGCTCCCAGCGCCTCTCCTCTGATCAGGCCGCATCTTTCCTTGAGTGCAAAAAAAGTGGGGGGGGGGAGAGAAAGGGGGGGGAAATCCTTTAAGCAAAAAAGGATTAAAGCTGGGAAAGTAGGGCTCTTATTGCCAGCGACTGAGGCCTCTTCTGGAAGGAGCCGCCCTCCGAGGTTGGGAAAGGAGGCAGCCAGGGGCAGGGAGGTGAGGTTTCTTGGCTAAGGCCACTGATGGAGATGGGGGGGCCAGGAATCGGTGTAAAGAGAGAGGCCCAGCCATGAAGCCCACTTCTTGTACAGTGGTACCTCAGGTTAAGAATTTAATTCATTCTGGAGGTCTGTTCTTAACCTGAAACCGTTCTTAACCTGAAGCACCACTTTAGCTAATGGGGCCTCCTGCTGCCGCCGGAGCACAATTTCTGTTCTCATCCTGAAGCAAAATTCTTAACCCGAGGTACTATTTCTGGGTTAGCGGAGTCTGTAACCTGAAGCGTCTGTAACCTGAAGCGTCTGTAACCACTGTACTTGTGTGTCTCTGTGTTGCAGTAAAGAGGACAGGCTCTCTCCCTGCTTTCTAACCCAGCTTGTGAGAAGAGGGACCAGAAATGCAGCCTTGGTCAACCTGGTGCCCTTCAGATGCTTTGCACTACGGCTCTCAACAGCCCCAGAGATGCCAGAGGGCGTCAGGTTGCCAAAGACTGCGGCAGAGCCTTCTGTATCGCCTTGGCGGTTGGCTTAGCAAGACTTGGCATAATCCCAAGGGCCAGGCCATGACTCCATTGGGAGGGGGGAAGCAGCCCCCTCCCCCGGGCGCTGGGTGCTAGCATGACCCACTGGCTGAACCTGCAAAGGGGACGGAGGCCCCTGGGGCACTCTGGATCCTGCCCGACTCCCTCAGCCCTGCAGGAGACAGCACGGCCAATGGTCAGGTGATGGCAGTAATGGGAGCCCAGCAAGTTCTGGAGGAGTTGCAATCTTGAGGGGTGGGTGCCACCTTCCTGGACCCCGTGGCTTTGCAGATCTCCAGGGAGGCTGTGGAAAAGACGTCCTACCCCAAACCCTGGAGAGCCACGGCTGCCAAGTCCGTGTGGACGAAACTGAGCCAGGTGAACCCAATGGCCTGGCTCCTTCTTAAGGCAGCTTCCTGGCTCTGGGGGCATCCCTTTGGGGCACTGTGTGGGGACAGGATTCTGAACAAGGTGGCTTGATCCAGCAAAGCCAGGCTCTGCTTTGTTTCTTAGGATTCCTAAACAGAACCTCCACGGGCAGACGGAGTCTACCTGGGAACGATGAACAGAAACGGGGGAAGGCTGTGCTCTCAGAGCCTGCTGGTGGGGTTTCCTTTGGGGCACCTGGGCAGTCCCTGGGGCAAGAGGATGCTGGGATAGGCAGGTAGGGCACCCTCTTGCACCTGCGCCTCTGGAAGCCCTACGAATGTGGCTGATGACAGCCCCTGCTTACAGTCTGGTGTTTTCTTTTGGAGGTACCTCCCCCCTCTGTCCAGCGCCTGTTGCTGTTTTAATCCAGCTGGCTTCCATCCTTTCTTTGGGGCGGGGGGGGGGGAGTTTAGGGTTGCTTTTAGCTTTAAATGTTTTATGACTGTCTCCATCGCTGCTCTTGTCTTTGAGCTCCGCGTTTATCGCAGAGTGCTTCCAGGGCCATTTGGCAGAGAGCGCGGCTTATAAATAAATCCCCCGGTAGCCAATTCTGAATGGGGATAGAGTGTACCCACTGGTGCCTCCACGGAGAGGGAGGGGGGACAGGCAACAGAGCCCATTGGGGGCCATTTAGTCCAGAGAAAAGGGAGCAAGAGAGACAGCAGGGTGGAAGTTTGCAAAATGAAGCCTGGCGTGAAGAAAGTGGCCAGAGAAAAGTTTTCCTCCCTCTCTCATCACTCTGGACCTTGTGGGCATCCAATGAAGCTGAATGTTGGGAGATTCAGGACAGATAGGGCCATAGAACTGTAGAGCTGGAAGGGGACCCCAGGGGTCATCTAGTCCAACCCCCTGCAATGCAGGAATCTTTGCTAAAGCATCCCTGACAGATGACCACCCAACCTCTGCTTAAAACCTCAAATGAAAGAGAGTTCACCACCTTTGGAGGGGGTCCAATGCACTGCCGAACAGCCATTACCATGAGAAAATTATTTCTAATGTTTAGTCGGAATCTCCTTTCCGTCTACATAAAGTAGACAGAAGAACGGACTTCTTCACACAGCCCAGAGTTGAACTATGGAACTTACTGCTGCAGGAAGCAATGGCTGGAGTGGCTTTATTTTATTTTATTTTATACATTTTTTATTGATTTTTTAACATATCAGTTCCAACAGTCATACAACATATCTTCTCTTCTTATTCAATATTTTAGACTTCCGTCAACACCTCTGATGATTTTCCCTTCTTTATCACTTGGCTGGAGTGGCTTTAAAAGAGGACCAGGCAAATTCAGGGAGGAGGGGAGGGCAATGCGGGCTACCATGCGCTGCCTCCCCAGTCAGAGGCAGTATGCTGGGGAGCATGAGTGGGGAGAGGGCTGCTGTTGTGGCCCTGGGGGGGGGTTGCTTAGGGGCTTCCCTTGGGGCATCCGCTCTCCCCTGTGAGACCTGGAGGCTGGGCTGACCCAGCAAGCTCCTCTTCTGACAAGGCAGAGACGCTGGCCTGTCCGTCTGCAGCAGACTCCCCGGGGAGCCCTGGGAAGAGGGTGCTCAGCGCTCCTTCCTCTCCCGCACGAAGCGCTTTTTGAGTTCTGCTTAGGCTGCATTCCGCCTGGCTGCTGCCTCTGCCGCTCCTCCTCCTCCTCCTCCCGCTGCCCTTTACACCAAGGGAGGCTTGCACGAGAACAGAGACGATCTGCACGCTCTCTCCCTCTCTTGCTGCAGTTGCTCCTTCCCCACCTGCGCAGATGGATCGGCCTAGACAGATCAGCACTCCTGGGTGACGCTGCTGCTTCCAGGCCTGGCTGGGCCTGGCACCCGCCGCCTGCCTGATGAATGAGCCCACAAGGAGCCCTTGCCATCCCACTGGAGGGCGGGCTCAGCGTCTCCCCGGGGAGGCCAACTCAGCCGGGGTATCAAGTCAAGCAAGTGTGCTGCGGAGAAAGGGGGGGCGTGCATTTGGCTATTTTTATCCCCTCCACCGTATTCCCAGGCCAGCTGCACTCTAAATAGATCCAGCCGCATTCACGGAGCTTCTTCGGCCCCCTCCCCAAATCCTCCACCCGGCAAGGCTGAGGAGGGTGCTGCTTTCCCTCTGGAATCATTGGCCCGGGGTTTCACGCCTGCATTTCTTTCGTGAACGTCTTAACAGCTTTATACCCCTCCCGCCTTTCACCCTTGTGAGCCTGATGAATCGCACTCTTATTAGCGCATGGGAAACATATGCCATGAGACATTTGTTAGGCTTCCAGGTGCCACAAGGCGCTCTCTGCTGCTTCCTTGTGACTCAGGGGCAGCGCTGAGCCCGGGAAGCAGACGGATCCGGAGGTGAGCAGGGGATGATGGCCATGAGAGTCCTGTGCAATTGACACACACACACCCAGCTGTCACCCAGAAGTGGGCAGGGATGATATCTAATGGGCTTAAAGTTAGCAGAAGGGAGATTGACATTTAAGATTGCAAGAAGCAGCGAGAGCAGGATAGATGAATGCAAGGACTTATTCGTGCAGCGCAGAGTGGAACTATGGAACTCCCTGCTGCAGGAAGCTGGGATGGCCACCCACTGGGATGGTTCTCTAAAAGAGACAAACTCCTGGGGGAAGAGAGGACCATCAATGGTTCTGGTCTGCCTCCACAGGAATGCTTCTCAGTTGCTGGAAACCACAGGAGAGGAGAGAGCTGTTGTGCTGGGTTCTCGTTCGAGGGTTCCCTGCAGGTGTTTGGTTGCCGCTGGGAGAACAGGAGGCTGCTCTAGATGGGCCCCCTTTGGCCTGATCCTGCAGGCTCTTCTTCGGCTCTGACACTTTTCCATCATAGGACCAAGGAGGGAGGCAGTAAGGCTTCCGAATGCCAGTCGCCGGGACTCTCAAGTGGGAAAAGTGGATGTTGTCCTCAGGTTCTGCTTGTGGGCATCTGGGCAGCCACTGTGAGGGCAGGTGCTGGGCACCCTCTGGCCTCATCCAGACCTTCTGATGTTCTTTAGTTTGGCCAGGATTGCACGGCGGCCACCACAAACATTTTCTTTAATGCCACTTTATGTTTTATGATCATGGCGGTCTGGAATGACTCATAATAAATGCAACTGAGACCATCTCCATTCAGCGCCCAGAAAAGCCCCCCTTCTCCACGTTGCTGGTGGATCAATGGTCTGCCTTGCTGCTCAGTTGCTTCCTGCGTTGCTCCAGCCTGGATGAGGGAGCCTCTGCTTTGCAGGGAAAGGGCCATCGGAGCTCAGCAGCAGAGCACCTGCTTGGCATGTAGAAGGAGATCCTTGGCGACATCTCCAGGCCCAGCTTGGAAGGACCCCTTGCCTGAGACCCTGTAGAGCTGCTGCCAGTCAGTGTAGATGAGACTGAGCTAAATAGGCTAAGGCAGCTGGGGGGGTGTTTTTTTAAATGGGGCTTGGTTGTGAGAATGCTGTGTGCCTACAGCTCATGTCAAGAGGAAACTGCAGGAGCAGGGAGCTTTCTTGCTGTCCCTCTTGGGGGCTTCCCATAATGGGCCCCTGGTTGGCCCCGTAAGGACAGGAGACTGTGCTCAATAGGACTGCAGCCCGATCCAGCGGGGCTCTTCTAATGGAGGTCTGTTGCAAAAGCAGAACCTCCATGTCCAGGGACAGTCTACCTTTGAATGCCAAATAGGGGTAACTGGAGAGTTGCCGTTTCATTCGGTCCATGCTTTTCAGCTTCCCATTTTAGGGATCTTGTCGGACAATATGAGTACAGGATGGTGGCTTTGATGAGCCATGGGTCTGATCCAGCAAGCGCCTTTGATGTTGGCTGTTAAGGGTCCTCCCATGTCCTTCATCACCCCAAGAAATACACAAGCAAAAGGCTGGAGGGAGAAGCCCACCCTGAGCCCCAGGACCTGGGCTCTCCTGGAAATGGGGTTGCGGTTGGGGTGGCAGATTGGGTGAGCGGGCCCAGGCTTGCGGAGGGAGGCTGTGCCAGATTTGCCCCCCCTCCCTGGCAGGCTGGTCAGTGCAGGAGGGTCTCCTCCTCTTCCTCCTGGCATCTCTTCCTGGCCCACCTGCCTGAGCAGGCGCAGCCCCTCCTTGCCAGCACTTGGCTCTCTCCGAGATCGATAGAGCCAAGAAGCAGCACGAGAAAACAAGGTGAATATTTCATAGGATCCAGGGAGGCTCCCCTCCCCCTCTGGCCGCCTGTCTCCCTCCACGGCCAGCTGCTCACGGCTCCAGCAGCAGCTCCTCTGCGGCATGGAGGCAGGAGGGATCCACTGGCCAGGGTGGGGTCAGCCCTGCCAGCTGGGCCTTGGCAAGAGGACCCCGGGGTCCCACAAGCATCGTCACCCCATGACTGTTGGGCTTCTCCACCACCAGCACCTCACGTCTCTCTGTGTCCCCTAACCTGGATGGCTTTAAAAAAGGGTTGGACAAATTCATGGCTATTGAGGGCTGGTAGCCACAATGGCATACCCTCCAACATTTCTCCAATGAAATTAGGGACGTCCTAACGGCACTGTGGGTTAAACCACAGAGCCTAGGACTTGCCAATCAGAAGGTCGGCGGTTCGAATCCCCGCGACGGGGCGAGCTCCCATTGCTCGGTCCCAGCTCCTGCCAACCTAGCAGTTCGAAAGCACATCAAAGTGCAAGTAGATAAATAGGTACTGCTCCGGCGGGAAGGTAAACGGTGTTTCCGTGCGCTGCTCTGGTTCGCCAGAAGCGGCTTAGTCATGCTGGCCACATTACCCGGAAGCTGTACGCAGGCTCCCTTGGCCAGTAAAGCGAGATGAGCGCCACAATCCCAGAGTCGGCCACGACTGGACCTAATGGTCAGGGGTCCCTTTACCTTTACCTTTAATCCATGATGGTGATGATGATGATGATGATGATACAGTAGTAGTAGTAGTAGTAGTAGTAGTAGTAGTAGTAGTAATAGTAATAATAATAATAATAATAATAATAATAATAATAATAATAATAGTGTTATTTATACCCCACCCATCTGACTGGGTTGCCACAGCTAGTATATAAAAACACAATAAAACATTAAACATTTTTTTTAAAACTCCCCTCTACAGGGCTGCCTTCAGATGTCTCCTAAAGGTTGCACAGTTCCTTATCTCCTTGGCTCGGGGGACGCATAACTCTGTACGCTCCAACATTTCTCTGATGAAAGTAGGAGCAGGAGCTTTCTCTCTTTCACCGTGAGCCCTAGATCGAGAGGAACCGATGGGTGGGAGAGGATGGGGCAGCCCCACACCACCCATCCATCGCCCATTGAACACCCACAACATCCCCCAAAGACTCCTGGGAACTTATCTCAGTGTGCCAGGACCTCCGGCTCTGTGAGCGAGGAAATTGCAGGGCTTCAGAATGGATGGGGCAGACCTGCCCTAGATCTTGTGGGGCTGGAGGACGTGGCAGAGGGGGGGGACTCTTTCCTCTCCCTGGGACCCACCCTCCTGTCCCTTGAAGTTTGGGAGCATGGAAGCTGCAGGTTGAGAGGTGGCTGATCCCTGGAAATCTGCAGCCGGCCGCAGTCTGGAGCGGTGGAAGTTTTTGCAGCTGCATTGTGTGTTGGGGGGGGGGAGGCGCACACGCCTGTTGACATGTTTTTTTGAAACAATTTCAGATCCGATATCTTTGCCAGATTGAGTTTGTAACCAGCTTTATTGTTTAAGCCCTGCTGGGATTTCATCAAAGGCGTCTGCTGTTTACCCAAAGACATTTCATTGGAGAAAACAGCAAACAGGCCTGACGCTCCATCTGATTCACGTTTATTCCACCCCCCTTTTTTTCCCGGGGAATTCGGGAGCCGGTGAAATGGCGGGGGTGTGATAAGGCAAGAGAGCAACGTGGCGAAACCCCCCACCCACCCGACGTGGCTCCGTGGGGACTTCCAGGCTGTGCCAGTGCGCAATAACCTTGTCTTTGAAAGTATTTTTTGTTGTTCTGTTTACTGCATTTGTATCCCACCTTTTCCTCCAAGGGGCTCAAAGTGGCCTGCGTGGTTCTTCCCCTCCTTGTTTAATCTCAACCCCAACCCTGTGAGGTAGGCGAGGCTGAGAAAGGCAGCAACTGGCCCAACCAAGGTCACGCTCCATGTGGATTCGAACCCAGGTCTCTCCCAAGTCCTAGCCCAACACTCCGACCACTGTGCCACACTGTCCCTGGCCCAGGTGCAAAGGAGGGAAACAGAGAGTGGGGCCTTCCCCCTTCCTTGCCCTTCTTGTGCCTGAGGTGGGCTTCCTTTCGCTGAAAGATGCTTTTTTGTCCTGGAGGCAAGGTGGGCCCAGGGCGGGCCTGATCCATCCCGACACGCTGCCAGTTCACCCTCTGGGTGACATCTTACAGAGGGCACGAAACGGTGCAGCTGTCATCGGAAAAGCCAAATGGAGCGGCCGTCCCCCAACCCAGCGCCCTCCAGATACCTGGGACTACAACTCCCAACAGCGCCAGCATCACTCGGCAGCACTGGCTGGGACTGATGGGAATTGTAGTCCCCAAACAAAGGGAAGGTCTGAGGCTCACAGGAAAAGCAGCAGCAGAACGAGCGCAGGGAGCAGGATTCGCCTTGTCCGAATTAACCCATTGGCCACTGTAAGAGCAGGAGGCTGGACTGAGTGGGCTCCCTTTGGCCTGGTCTAGAAGCAAGGCTGATTCAAGCCTTCATAAGAAAATCAGGGGAGTTTTTCTGGACCCCACTAGGCCAGCATCCTGCTCTCTCAGGGGCCAAGCAGGGGCCCCCAAAGGGAAGCCCAAGCAGGGCGTGAGAGGGACGGTCTTTTTCCGCTGCGGCTCCCTAGCAGTCTAAGGTAGGCTGGCTCTGTCCATGGAAGCTCTGCTTAGACCAAAGGAGGGACATCCTGCCCAGCTGCCTGTCTGCCCAGTGTCCATCCAGCTGTCCCAAATAGCAAGCAGGGCCCGGGTACTAGAGCAACATTCTCCCCACTTGCGATTCTCCCAGAGGTGTTCACTGCCTCTGACAAGTGGAGACCCAACTCATTCTCTGGGTTGGGTTTTGCGTGTGCAAAGGTGGAAGTAATATCTAATAAAGCGAATTGCTCTCGCACCTTCGCTGTGCGGCTGCCTCTGCACCGGAAGGGGAGCTTTGCCGTTTGGGGTGATGACTCACGAGCCAGCCCCCTACCTCCCCCCATCCCACCCCCTGCTCGTCTCGGGGGCACCTGACGGCATTGCCCCGCGAACCCTCTCCGCCACACACCTCCCAGGCGAACGTGGCTGGCTTGTCTCCTCCATCTATCACACCTGCGCTGTGACAATGTAATTTTTATCTCTGGTTGTTTATTTCTCAGATGGAACTACTTGTAAATTCCGGGAAGAATATATCTCTCTGCGTGTGACACAACCAGCACAAGCCGATTAATCTGGCCTTTTAGGAGTGGAACGGGGAGACAGGGCAGAGGTGCCCCCCACCCGTGCAATTGAGGGGGGAGTGGTGGCGCCAGGAGGGGGGGCTGCCTGGCAGAAGCAGGACCAATTGCACCCCACCCCAGTTTTCAGCATAAATGCGCTTGAATGTGTGACAGAGCAGCCAGGCCAGGTTGGAGCAGGAACCCTGACAGAGAAAAGTCTGCTTTTTACCCAGTGAAGCCACAGTCCCATCTAGGTCACTATAGACTGCACTGATGGGCAGCAGGGGGTGTCTCTGCCCGGCCCTACCTGGAGGCGGCATTGGGCCTTCTGCATGCCAAGCGGGTGCTCTGCTGCTGAGCTACACTCCTTCCTCTAAAGCGTCTCTGGTCTTTGTGGTTCTGAATCAAGGGCTAGTTTTAAATAGGGACATTGGAAGCAGCCTTCTGCTGTCTCAGACCCTTGGTCCATCTTGCTCAGTGCTATCTACACTGGCTGGCAGCAGCTCTTCAGGGCTTCCAGCAGGGAGTTTCTCCCAGCCCCACCTGGAGAGGCCATTAGAGATTGAACCCGGGGCCACCTTCTTGCAAGGCGGATGCTGTGTCACTAAACTATGGTTCTTCTCATTGCTTTAGGAACTCAGCTGTTGGCCTCATTCGCCGCCCCGCCCGAAAAACACCCTTTTGGCCCAGCCCCAAATCACCCACCTTCTCAAAGCACTTTTTTGCACCCCAGGTGCTGTGAGAGCATCCAGAGCCATTGTGAGAAAGGCGCCTTAGAATAAAGAGCTGTGAGGTCGGGGGCTGAGATCCTCTTGCCCTGAAGGCAGCTTCTCTATTGTTGGGTGGACATTTTCAAGGTCGAGTCTTTGCAGGAGCCAGCCCCAACTAGGCCTTGGTAACCCGAGGGCTGTTCCTTTGTTCCAGGACTCTGCACACGCTCTTTAGTGCTTTGGCTATTTCATGGACTCCTAGAAGGGGTCCCGACGGCCATCTAGCCCAACCCCCTACAATGCAGGAATCTTTTACCCAACATGGGATTCAAACCCATGACCCTGAGAAGAAGAGAGTCGTGCTCTGCTGACTGAGCTATCCAATTGCCCTTGAATGATCACAGCTACCCTGTGACACTTGATGTCAGAGAACAGGGGGTTTAAACTTCTCTCACCCCGACCCCAATTGTAGTCCACCATTGTCCTTCCACTGGACTGCTTCTCTCTCTTTCTCTGTATCTTTCTCTCCCCTTTCTCCTTTCTTTCTTTCTTTCTTTCTTTCTCTCTCTCTCTTTGCTAAACAATAATCCCCCCACATTCTGAGGCAGGGAAGAAGAGCCAAATTCTGTGACCTGATTAAGCAGATTTGCCCAGGCAGGCAAGCCGGGTCTGTCTAATTCCTACTGGCGCGGGGAGGTTGGCGGGGGGAGAGAGAGAAGAAGCTGTGAGTCAGAGCCCTGGGACCCTCTGGCAGGACTGGCATGGCATTCTGCCTGTCACACACAAACACACCACCCTGCCTGGGATATTCCACCGTGCAAAACACCAGCGCCAACTGGGGGTCCCTTGCTGGGGGACACCCCCACCCACCCAACAAGAGCCTCTTCAGCCTACTCCTATTTGGTCTCCCTCCTTCCACCCTGCCAGTCTCCATGGTCCTACACTGTTAGCCAGGGCACTGACGGAGAACCTCCAAGTCCAGGGGCAGGCTACCTCGGAATGCCAGCGGTGGAGGGACAGGCGTCAGGAGTGGGGCTGTGCCTTGGTGTCCTGCTTGGAGACGCAATGCTAGTCTAAATGGACCCGCTTAGTTCTCATCTCCAGGAAGGCTCCCATTAGGACTCTGTGGGAGGGGTGAGCCGTTTAGGGCATGGGTAGGCAACCTAAGCCCCGGGGGCCAGATGTAGCCCAATCGCCTTCTAAATCCGGCCCGTGGACGGTCCGGGAATCAGCGTGTTTTTACCTGAGTAGATGGTGCCCTTTTATTTAAAATGCATCTCTGGGTTATTTGTGGGGCATAGGAATTTGTTCATTCCCCACCCCTCCAAAATAGAGTCCGGCCCCCCACAAGGTCTGAGGGACAGTGGACTGGCCCCCTGCTGAAAAAGTTTGCTGATCCCTGGTTTAGGGCTTGTAGGAATCTTCCCCTTTGCCCCTCCCTCTGCCCCTGAGTTCCCCTTTCTTTCCTCCCTTGCTAGGTGGTCAGTCTTGCTGCTCCCCCTGGACCCAAGGAAGGGGTCAGGCCCCTTGGTAGGAGGCTCCCCCCAACTCAAGCATTACCTTGAGTGTAAAGGTTGGATTCAAATGTCAGGAAAGGAGATTCCGACTAAACATTGGAAATAACTTCCAGACAGGCCAGGGCTGTTCGACAGCAGACTGGCTGGGACGGTGGTGGGCTCTCCTTCCTTGGAGACTTTAAAGCAGAGAGATTATTTGGCTGTGATTCTTCCATTGCAAGGGGTTGGCCCAGATGGCCTTTGGTGGTCCCTTCCAACTCTACAATTTATACGATTCTGTGAATGTGAAGAAGGCTTCTGTGTGACCCGAAAGCTGGCACCCCCTTCAGCAGTTTGCCCCCTGTGGCTTTTCGAAGAGTGTTCAGGGGGTCAGATGCAGCCCCTTTGCACACACACCCGCCCCCCCGTATTCAGAGCAGTGCAGTGGCAGGTGGTGGCGCAGGCCCCTTTGGACCCCCGCTGAGCTTCTGTGCTGAGCTGTGGCTGCTGCCGCTGCATCTTTGGGAGGTTTATGCAAATGCGGATTTGGGCCTCCCTCTTCCTGCTCTGGCCTGCGCCATGGCCCAGATACAGAAAGTGCTGAGCCGACACTTGCGCTGGGGGGGGCAGTGTGGCCGCCACTCCAGCCAGCCATCTGCAAGGCTCTCTCGGACTGGGGGAGGGCGGGGAGGAGGAGGAGGAAGGTGGGGGGGTGCAAGAGAGGCTGCTACGCACCCAACAACTTGAGGGATCATGCCAGGTGACAGGGCCCCTCCCCACCCGAGAACCCCTGGCCTGCCAAGCGCATCTTCCTTACGGAGGCCCCTTTTTCTCCTCCCCCAAGTCTGCTTATTCACAGACAGCGCCAAATGTCCACACGCACACACACACACACACTTTCTGCAGGGTGCCACTGACACCCGGTGCGTCATGATCCGGAGAAAGAGGAGCTTGGTGGGGAGAGAGAAGCCGTCCGCCTCCTGCGATATGTTGAGCTTACTCTGAGATGTGCTAATGGCTTGCAGGAGGGAGGCAAGGAGGCCTTCTCCTGCCAAGTTTCCTACGGTGAAGGGCACAGAGCATATGCTTGGCATGCAGAAGGCCCCAGGTCCAGTCCCCAGCGGCAGCTCCAGGCAGGGCTGGTAAAATGACTCTCCGCCTGAAATCCCAGAGAGCCTCTGCTGCCGGTCAGTGCAGACACTATTGAGGTAGATGGGTGAGTAGTCTGCAACAGGATGGGGTTAGGACATGGGTAGGCAAACTAAGGCCCGGGGGCCAGATCTGGCCCAATTGCCTTCTAAATCTGGCCCCCGGATGGTCTGGGAATCTGTATTTTACATGAGTAGAATGTGTCCTTTTATTTAAAATGCATCTCTGGGTTCTTTGTGGGGCATAGGAATTCTTTCATATTCTTTTTCAAAATATAGTCCACCCCCCCAACAAGGTCTGAGGGACAGTGGACTGGCCCCCTGCTGAAAACATTTGCAGACCCCTGGCGTTGGATTATCGGCAGAGCTTCTGCCCTGCACGCAGAAGGTGCCTGGCTCAATCGCCCACGGCATTTCCAGGGAGGTCTGGTAGGGAGCCCTGCCTGAAACCATAGCTGCAAGTCAGTGCCGACAATCCTGAGCAAAATGAACCAATGATTGTGGTCCTGTGGTCAAGGTCTCCTACCTGGGAGGCAGGTGGCGGAGGAGAGAAGGGAGGAGAAGCAGGATCCTGACCAGGCCAGCCTCCCCAGAAGAAAGAAGGCACCCGTTTGTGCATCTCTGGACCAGGTCCTTCTCTGGTTGCTCCATGTCAGCGGAGGGGCCCAGCCATGTGGGGTGTCGGGGGCTCAGGGCCATCGTGCTGGGCTTGTATGCCTGAGAATGCAGGAGGCAGAGACTGGCTGGCAACACTGCTCCCTTCACACGCCCCTCCATCCTTCCACCTCTCCATCCCGCCATCCATCTATCCATCCCTCCAGGCCTCCTAAAAGCCTTGCTGAGTTGCCAGAAGGGGTGGGGGAGCTGCAGAGAGAGAGGAGGTGACCCTCTTGAGAGAAGGGGCAGAACATTCCTCTGGAAGATAACTTGGTGTTCTTCCAAACCCTTTTATTGTCTCAAACTTCCCCAGCACAGTTAAACTCCTCTGGCTGCAGCCTGTCTTCTTCGGGGGGGGGGGGGGGAGATCGCTCTGGTCCCAGGGCAGGGAAGGGAGGGGCCCCCTTGGCTGAGGCACACCCTCAAGTGTTGCTGCTGCCTCATTTGAGCTGCACGCATGATTCATTGGCATATCGCTCCCTCCATCCACTTAGGATCACAGGGCAGTTTGCAATACAATCAATGAAGCAATAAAAAAAGAATACTAGCCATAAAACCATTAACAGCAAAGCGTTCGATAAAAACCAGGCGCTCGCTCTTCCTTGGGTCAGGGCAGCAAGGCTTAATTTTGCAAAGCTTATCGTCCGATTGTCATGCGCTCGGTTTGGGCTCCTGGAGCCAGGGATGGGGGCAGAAAGGCGTTCCGCGCACATCTGGTGCAAACAGGAAAAACGGGCACTTCCCGAAAAAGGAAGCAAAGGGCATCCAAGGATCCTTCAAAATTCACAGCTCTGAATTTTGCAATGCACTCCTCCCACGGAAGCAGGCGCGCAGAAATTTGGATATTAGTGGGAAATAACGGACCACAATTCAGACCTGCTAGGCGAGAATTGCTGGCGACAATCCATATATTAGGCAAGATGGCATACAAAAATGTGTATATTTGGACAAACGTGTACAAATGTTCAAGAAGGACACAAATGTACATGGAAAGGGAGCAAATTGGTGCGAACAGGATTCTGGACCCGGCGGAACTGACCCAGCTTCAGGGACTCTTCTGGCTGTAGGCCCCCTGCCCTGAGCTGCCCCACATACGGTGTGCGTCTGCGTGACCCTGGCCAGCCCCTTTTCCTTTTTCACATGAGGGGGGGAATATTCCAACCCGGTGCACAAAAAACGAGCCTCCCTCCCTTAATGGCCATTTCAGGCTTCCGCTGTTTCTCAACCCAGTTCCAGGGCAGTGAGTCATCCTCCCTGGTCGCTGTGCTCAATGAGTTCCACCCTGGAATTGGGTCCCTGTGGCTGGCGGGGCTGCCCTCTGCCTCCTGCCCCACAGAAAGGCCTGTCTGCCAGCGCAGTCACAAGTCACTCAACCCAAACTCAAGTGCTTTGCAGGGGGCGAAACACTCCTCCTCCTGCTGCTTTTTGTGTCTGTTGCTAATTCATGGGGAGATAATAAGAAGGCTCTGTGTGTGTGTGTGTGTGTTTTGCGTGAGGAAAAAGGGCTGGATCAGACAATGCCTGCACAGGGCTGCAGAATGCCTGGCCCGGAATTGGATCCTCCTTGATTGTCTCTCCTCTTCCCTCCTCAAATGGAAGCTGAGTCTATCATCTCTGGCCAAATGAGAGGCTGCCTCTCTCTCTCTCTCTCTCTCCTCCACACCAGGGAGGAAGAGGCAGCGAGGAGAGGGAGGGAAAATCACAGGTTATTTTTCCACACTTTTGAAAAAACGAGGCTTTCTGAGCGAGGCCAGGCTGAATAGGGCTAGGAAATTGCCTCGCAGGCCTGCTCTCTGCAGGGACGGCCTCTTTCGCGGCCCACAAGTATTTGGAAACCTAATTGTGCGTTTGCGCCGGCCACTGTTTTCGTTTCCCCCCGCGCCGGTCTCAGAGGTGGGCTTTGAAGATTGCTGTCGCTCCGTAATGGCTTTCCTTTATCTTGAGCAAACTCCGCGCACCTGCGAGGCGGAGCTCCTCGAGAGAAATGGGGCCAGAAATTGGCTCTCAGTTTAATAAACCTGCAAACGGGGAGAGAGGCAGAGCGGGTTGAGTGGCAGGTGCAGGGGGAGGAATAGGAGGGGGTCTGGCGCTGCCATTGGCTTGCGATTGATCAGCTTCCCAGGAATGGCTTCGCCTCCGACTTCCAAAAATCCTGCCCAGGATGGGATTTATGGACCAAGTCTTTTGGGCTCGGCCCCAGGCCCTTCCCTAGCTTTGCAGCTGTGAGAACACTGGTCCATCTAGCTCAATATCGGCTACACTGACTGGCAGCAGCCCTCCAGGGTCTCAGGCAGAGATGCTGTGAGCGAATGAACCTGAGACCTCTTACTTGGCAAGCAGGGGCCCTGCCAGGGAGTCAGGCTCCCACCGAGCTGGGAATCCTTCTAGCTCTGGACTGCCTGCACTGACCGGAAGCAATGGCTCTCTGGGTCTCAGACAGAAAGTCCTCACCAGCTGTACCTGGAGAGGTCATTGGGGGTGGAACTGGCGACCTTCTGCATGTCAAGCAGGAGTCCTGGACCACTAAGCTCTCCAGAATACATGGGGTTTGGCCTCTGACCTTTCCTGTCCATCCTGCTGTGGAGTCTTGTGCTCTTGCCTGGACAGCACCACCAGGCGCAAGGTGTGCCTTGCTATAGGGGGGGGGCGCTGCCCCCAGCGTCCTCTTCTGCATGCCAGAGGCTGCCTGCCTGATCTTGGGCAGAATTGCAGAGCTGCATGGGACCAGCGAGGGCCATGTAGTCCAACCCCCGCAATGCATCTTGACCGTGCTCTGTCAGCAGCCTGGCACAAGCGCCCAGCTATCCAGACAGCCACTTATTCCCCCTTGCCAGGCCAGATGCCTTCCCCCACTTCACAGAATCATGGCATTGTTGAGTTGGAACGGGAACCACAAGAGTCATCTAGTCCAACCCACCGCAATGGAGGAATCACAGCTCCAGAGTCTCGCCCACCCAACACCTCCGATGAGACGGTGCAAGGCAGGAGCTGCAGTTGGGGGCTGCTGCCAGATGGACCTTATGAGCCCACCTACTTCAAGGGGGCCAGGTGGGGGGGAGAGGTCTCAGCCCGGCTTGGACTGGCAGCCCTCTCCTCGGCCTCTTACCCGAAGGAGCCCAGAGCCTCTTTGCCGCTCCTTGCTGGCTTCCGGCTGCGGCACTTAATGCCGCCACGCTCGGCTGCCTCAGGCCGCCTCTCTGGTGTCAAGAGGCTTCTCGGCTTCTCCATCCCCCCAGCAAAACCCCGTGGCTCCTTGATGAACCACTGCTGCAAGGGGGGGGGCATGCAAAATCCCTTTACAGTGAGGCCGAGCGAGCCGAGAGGAGAGGCCGGGGCTCGGGGCTGCTCTGCGCTGGCCGTGCGCAGAAGGAGACAGGGCGAGGTTGGGCCTCGTCTCCTCCCTCCTGCCGGGGCTCAGAGAAGCTGCTGTTTTTTCCCCATGGCTCTGAGGTCTCAATGCATTCGGACGGCATCCCGTTGGCAGAGGAGGGGAAAATGCTCTGGTTCTGGGGAGCCTGTGCTGTAACGGGGCTGGCTGGCCCCGATTGGCAGGGATGCTCACCATGCAGGAAGAGTAAGGGTCCGGTCAGCTGTTCCAAGCATCGGAGGTTCCAGTTGTAAACAGTGGAACTCCCCACTGCAGGAGGCTGTGAGGGCCACCAGCTTGGATGGCTTTAAAAGAGGATTGGAGAAATTCATGAAGGAGGAGAGGGTTTTCATTTTCAGGTTTTTTAAAATGCATTTTTATTGGGGGTTTTTTAACATATCATATCCAACAATCATATAACATAGCCTCTTATCTTATTCAATATTTTAGACTTCCGTGAACACCTCTGATGATTTTTCATTCTTTATCACTTATTCTGCATTTCTTAATTTCTCTATTACTCTTAATTATCATTAACTAATAATTCTCCTCCTAGTCTTTATCGCAATATTTCAAATAGTCCTACTTACTAAACGTCTTGCGATCCTACTAGCGTAATCTGTTCATTACAATTACTTTTCAAATACTTCATATATTGACTCCAGTCTTCTAAGAATCTCTGGTCCCGCAGGTTTCAAACCCTTCCTGTTAATTTATCTAATTCTGCATAGTCCATCAATTTCATCTGCCATTCTTCTTTCGTTGGTAATTCTTCTTGCTTCCATTTTTGTGCCAGTGGAGGAGAGGGTTTTCAATGGCAACTAGTAGTGATGGCTCAGAGGCAGCCGTGCTTCTGAATACCAGTTGCTGGAAACCACTGGTAAGGGAAAGAGAGCTCTTACACTCGGATCCTGCTTGCAGGTTTCCCAGGAGGGGCATCTGGCTGGCCACTGAGAGACCAGGCTGCTGGACTAGAGGGGCCACTTGCCGGTTTCCCTATCAGAACCATGGCCCACCTTATGCCCCCAAGGAAAACCCACCCCCAGGATCAGAGCACAAGAACAACTCTCCTGTTGTTCCCCATAACATCATGCTCATGCAGAGGTACACTGTCCCCGCGCATGGAGGTTCTGCTATCACAGCAGACCGTTGTCATAAGAAGAGCCTGGTGGCTGGACCAGGCGAAGTCCAGCCTCCTGTCCTCACAGTGGCCACCCAGATGCCCCCAAGGTGTGGATAGCTCAGTGGGTGGAGCATGAAGGTCTTACTTTCAGGGGTTCGAGCCCCACATGGGACAGAAGATCCCTGCATTGCAGGGGATTGGACCAGGTGATCCTTGTGGTCCCTTGCAAGGGTATAATTCTGTGCAAGGGACCGAGCACAAGAGCATCGGAAGCATCTCTGGAGGCAGAGCCGAGCCACCGCCAGGCCTCTCCTCCTCCGTGAATCTGCTGCTTCCCTCCAGCTCCACCTGCCAAACAATGGGCCCCTCGGAGCTCCTCCTTTGTGCTGCCTCTTCATCTCACCCTCTCCCACCAGAACCCTTTTCACCAGAACCCGCTCACGGCTGCCGGCATTGTGGGCGCTTTTATATATAGCCCCAACGCGCGGCGTCCTCGTCGTCGAGCGTCCTCCAAGTGCCTCGTTGAAGTTCTCCGCGCCGCTCATCACCATGGCATCCAAACACCCAGCAGGGCTGAACAAGGGCCCAGATCCCATTCCGGAGGCACTCGGCCCCTCGCTCCACCCACCCCCTCTCCCTCGGTCCCAGCCTCTCATTGTCACCCAAGCAGCTTCTTCTGGGAGCTCCTGCCTCTGCCTGGGTACTTTGCAGGCTCTTCAGAGACAGCAACCCCCACCCCCGGCCCCAATCTATGCTCCCCTTTCAGCTTCTGTCAGCTCTGCCTCCCTTCTTCCCTCCTTCCCTCGCTCTTTCTCATCTCAGGAAGGATTTCCTCCTTCTGCCAGGCAGCCAAGCCCTGTGCCAAACAGCTCTTGCTGTTAAGCCAATTTCCCTAATGGCTCAGGTAGAATCTACTACCTCTCTTGTGTAGTAGTTTAAATTCAGGGCGGGCAACTCCCCGTCTTCCTTCCCTGAGCTGCCTTTAAATATTTGGAAACTGAGCTGCCTTTAAATATTTGGGAAATATGCGGGGGGGGTAGTTTGAGATTCCTGAGATTTCCTTTCCTCAGGATGTGTGCCTGCTCACTCAGCTGGCCGTGGAGAAACAAAAAACAGGCCACAGGCCTGCCGTGAGATGCAGGGGGAGGGGGGCTGCCAGGGGTAGCAGCTTTGGGTGGTCCTTGCAGTGGTGACCTGGTTCACAACACCCACGTTTCTCTGGGCCAGGAAGGGATCCATTGGCAGGAAGGGAAATCCCTCCACCCCCAGGAAACGCCCCACTTTAGGGCTGTCCCTACCATCAGACAGCGTCAAGCAGTTACCTCGGGTGCCAGATGCCAGGAGGCCACAGCCTAGATAGCTTTAAAAGAGGACGGGACAAATTCATGGAGGAGAAGAGGGCTAGCAATGGCTCCTAGCCAGGATGGCTCTGCCTTGCCTCTGCTGATGGAGGCAGTGATGCTTCTGAATGCAGTGGTAAAGGTAAAGGGACCCCCCCCCCTGACCATCAGGTCCAGTCTGGGGTTGCGGCACTCATCTCACTTTACTGGCCGAGGGAGCCGGCATACAGCTTCCGGGTCATGTGGTCAGCAGGACTAAGCCGCTTCTGGCGAACCAGAGCAGCACACGGAAACACCCTTTACCTTCCCGCCAGAGTGGTACCTATTTATCTACTTGCACTTTGATGTGCTTTTGAACTGCTAGGTTGGCAGGAGCAGGGACCGAGCAATGGAGGGTCACCCCGTCGTGGGGATTCGAACCACCGACCTTCTGATCAGCAAGTGCCACCCACGTCCAGAATACAGTGGTACCTCGGGTTAAGAACTTAATTTGTTCTGGAGGTCCGTTCTTAACCTGAAACTGTTCTTAACCTGAAGCACCACTTTAGCTAATGGGGCCTCCCGCTGCTGCCACGCGATTTCTGTTCTCATCCTGAAGCAAAGTTCTTAACCCGAGGTACTATTTCTGGGTGAGCGGAATCTGTAACCTGAAGCGTCTGTAACCTGAGGTACCACTGTACCAGCTTCTGGAAGCCAAAAGAAAGGAGAGCTCAGATCATGCATGCAGATTTCAAGAGAGGCATCTGGCTGGCCACTGGGAGAACTGGATAGGCCACTGGCCTGATCCGGCAGACTTGCCTTATGTTCTATGGGGAGGCCTCACAGAATGAGCGGTGGAGGAAGCCGCTTGGGCGCTCAGGGGCAGGGCAAGCTGTCCATAGGGGCGGGGCACACCGCGGGGCCTCTGGAGTCTGCCTGCCTCCCTCCCACTCAGCCACCCTGCAGCTGGGGGGGGGGAGGCAGCGGGCGGACCATTTGGGAAGCGCCGAGCCTGCATGCACCCAAGCCACCATCTCTCCCAGGAGAGACACGTGACTCGGGTGCGCTGCAGGCGCCCAGCATTTTGTCACCACCCTCAGTGGTGACCCCCGGGGCAGCCCGCACCCACTGCACCCCCTTCCTCCGCCCCTGGCTACATAACAAGAACGCGACAGGAAGGGACCACAGGGGGCCTGTCTAGTCCAGCCTCTTGGTCTCACAGTGCCTGAACAGTTGCCTGTGGCAAACCCACAAGCAGGATCCGAGCGCAATAGCATACCCTCCAATGTTTCTCTGATGAAAACAGGCACGTCCCATTCCATAATGATATTTTTACCATGTATACCCCACACATCTTACTGCCTTGCCCCAGCCACTCTGGGCAGCTTCCAACACATATAAAAACAGAATAAAACATTAAATGTTAAAAAACTTCCCTATACAGGATTGCCTTCAGACAGCTCAGGAGTCAGGTAACTCCACAACGTCCAACATTTCTCCAGTGAAAACAGGGACATCCTAAGGAAAAGCGGGACATTCTGGGATCAAATCAGAAATTGGGACAGCTTCTCTAAATCAGGGATGTCCCTGGAAAATGGGGACATTGGGAGGGTCTGCAATAGCCCTCTTTTAAAGTCTTCTATGTTGGTGGCCATCCCTGCCTCCTGTGGGAGGGTGTTCCACAGTCCAACTGTGCATTGCGTCCTTCTGTGGGAGAGCGGCGCTGGGTCTGCTGCACCCCCAGGACTGTGTCTGCTCTGCCCCACGGCCAGAATTGGCCCACAGGCGATACACTCCCCATGCTGCCTGGGTGGCTGGAAGCGAGCCTCCAGGCTACAAAGGGGCTCCCCCCACACGCACACTAAGGAGTGGGGCGTTCATCCCTCCCCTTTCCAGGGGGACAGTGATGGCTGCTCCAGCCCCGCTCCCCCCGCTCCCCAGGGTGGCTGGTAATGGAGCGTCCCTCGGGCGCTTGACTCCATTAAGTGTGAATCAGACAGCCTGGACAGGGCAAATTGATCTGCTGCACAGCCGCCCCTCCAGATTGAGAGCGGCTCTTATCCGTGCTGCCGGGGCCTCCGTGATTGGATTAGGGGCTCCTAATGGGCCAGGGCCCTGGTGCTGTCGCTGGGCTGGCAGTGGAGCTGTCAGGATGGGCGGAGGGGCAGACGCCTGCCTGTAATCGAATCAGCGGCTGGCAGGGCCTCTCGCCTGGCTGGGCACTGGGCCGTGCGGGTGGCTGGACAACAGGCAGGCAGGCAGAGAGGAGGCCATGCCAAGCAGGGCTAAACCAGCAGGGCTTGGTGTGGCCACGGGGAAGCTGCCCTCTGCTCCTGGGCTCCAGCTCTCAGAGACTCCAGGCCTGGCAAGTCAACTAGCCTGGCTGACCTGCCAGTCCTGCCTCAAGGTCATTGAGTTCTGCAGGGAAGGGGCTTTTGGCGCCTTGGTCCTGGGCTACATTCAGTGGCGTAGCGTGGGTTGTCAGCACCCGGGGCAAGGCAAGTAATTTGCGCCCCCTAACCCGTGGATTTGCGCCCCCTAACCCATGGATTTGCCCTAACCCCAGATGTTGCGCCCGGTGCGGCCGGCCCCCCCTGCACCCCCCACGCTACGCCACTGGCTACATTAGAGGCTGCTGGATCAGGCCAATGGGGGGCCCTCTAGACCAGCATCCTGTTCTCACAGGGGCCAACCAGATGCCCATTGTGTGAAAGAGCAACTCTCCCCTCCTGGGGTTTCCAGGCAGAGCAATAGGCGTCCTGGCTGGTAGACATCCATCGACCTCTCCCATTCTGTTTCAACAGGGCCATCAGGGAAGGCAGGCAAAAGCCCTTCTTTGCTCTGAGATGGTGGAGAGCTGCTGCCAGTCAGAGAAGTGAGCGCTCATAGAATTGTAGGGTTGGGAGGGTCCCCCAACAGCCATCTAGTCCAGCCCCCTGCAATGCTGATCTAGGCAGACTCTGCGCAGGCCGCCCTGAGGTCCGTGACGGGTAGCTCCGTTGGTGAGAGCGTGGTGCTGAGAACGCCAAGGTTGCAGGTTCGATCCTCGTAAGGGGCAGCTGCATATTCCTGCATTTCAGGGGGTTGGACTAGATGACCCTCAGGGTCCCTTCCAGCTCCACAGGTCTATGGTTCCATGGCATTTGTGTCCCCGCTGCTTCGAACGCATCCCCAACAGGTGTCTGTTCATCTGAAGGAGCAGCAGGCCGTCTCGCCCTCCCCCAGAGCCCAGCTTCTCTTTCTCTCTCTCATTTAGGAAAGATCTCCTCATGTTTAATTGAAGCCTCCCTCCCTGTGGCTCCAGGATTTCGTGTCCAGGCCACACGACACAGGCCAACGCACCTCAGCTGCTTCTGAGATCCTTCCCCATCTCTCCAGGCGTCAGCGAACATCTCCGTCGCTCCTCGCCTGACAAACGCGGTTCCTTGAAGCCTCTCCGCAGACGATTTGTCTCACTCAGCTTCACAGGCGCCCGTCTCTTTCCCCCGCTTGCTGCCAGGAGCCGGGAGGAAGCCCCGACTTCCACAGGCTGGCTTGCCCCCCCCCACTCTTAAAAATATATATTTTACAAATCATCGTCATTATTCCACCTGTTCCAAGGAGCTCAGGAGTGCGAGGTTCTCTCGCCCTTCCCATTTTATCCCCACAACAGCCCTGCAAAGCAGTTCAGGTCGAGAGAAGGTGACTGTGACTGGCCCAAGGTCATAGAAGGGTAGGATTAGAAGGGGCCCTGCAGGTCATCTAGTCTAACCCCCCTCAATGCAGGAATTGTAACCCACAGCCTTGGCCTTTTCCGCTGCAGCCTCACCTGTCTGGCTCATTATTATTTATTACATATTCATCTGAGGACCACAGGGCAGTTTACTGTATCCTGCAAACACTGTCCAACTGGGTGCTTGCCAGAAGCCCTTGGTTCTCCCCAGAGGAGCTAGGGGCCTGGCACACTGCGGTCTCCATTTCCAAGTCCGCTTCCGTAATATTTTAGAGAGGAGGGCTTGTCCGCAGCTCCATCCGGCCTCTTTTTCCGACTTGCACTCTGGCACGTGCTGGCTCTCCTTTCCGCACCCCCACCCCGGCCGCCCCCTCCTCCTCCCTGTTCTCTCCCAGTGCTGAACTGCCTTCTCAGGCGGGCCTGCCATCTCTGTGGCAGCCGCTTGCTTTGATCTCATGGTCTTCCCATCCAGCATATTAAAAGTTGCAATTAGCAGCATGTTCACGGATGAGCTTGCTCTGGCGGGAGGGAGAGGCTCCCCAGGAAAGCTGAAAGGTTATTCCAATAGCCGAGAGGAAGAACTTGCCAGGGGAGATGGGATGTAGGGGGATGTCTCCCATGTCCAAGGGGTGGGCCGGCTGGCCAGAAGGGTGCCGGCCCCAGGAGGAGGAGGAGGAGGAAGCTGTAACCCTTTTCTCTTGGGGGTGGTGGGACCCCCTTGCAAGCAGACACACCAAGTGTTGAGTAGCATCTTCTTGGTCACTGTGAGACAGGATGCTGGGCAAGATGGACCCCAAGATGGATCCACCAGGCTCTTACGTTGTGACTCAGTGGGCCAAGTGGAGGATAAGTCTTAGCGGAGACCCACAGGGGGCCCCATCCTTCACCCCACCCTCCGGAAAATGATGTAGCTCAGGGGCAAAGAGACCTGCTTGGCATTCAGAAGGTCCCAGGTTCCATCCCTGCTGGCTTCTCCAGGTAGGGATGGGAATGCAGACTCTCCAAATGTCTCTATTTTCCAGGGACATCCCTGATTTAGAGAAGCAGTCCCAGTTTCTGATTTGATCCCAGAATGTCCCGCTTTTCCCTAGGATGTCTCTATTTTCATTGGAGAAATGTTGGAGGGTATGGAGTTATCCGCCCTCCTCAGCCGTCTGAAGGCAATCCTGTATAGGGAAGTTTTTTTAATGTTTAATGTTTTATTATGTTTTTACATATGTTGGAAGCTGCCCAGAGTGGCTGGGGAAGCGCAGTAAGATGTGTGGGGTATAAATAGTAAAATTATCATTATGGAATGGTACATCCCTATTTTCACCGGAGAAATGTTGGAGGGTATGGGAATGTTGCCCATCTGACACCTTCAACATCTGTTGCTGCCAGTCAGTGCTGACAATACTAAGCTAGATGGACCAACCGTCTGGTTTGGTATAGGACAGTTTTCTCTGCTCCTAGGAAACAGAATTCCTGGGTCCGACACAAACTTTCTGGCTTCCGAAATTTCACCATGCGCTACCTACCTGCATCCCAGTCATATGGACTAGCTGCTTTGGACTAGCTGGCTGAACAGCATAGCCCATGTGATGAGCTTGCAGAAATGCGAGCGAGTGGCAGACAGGGCCTTCTTGGGGGTGGCTGCTCCCAGGTTTTGGCACTCCCTCCCTAGATAGACCAGACTGGCTTCCTCCTTGCTGTCCTTCCTCCGGCAGATGAAAAGTGCTGATTCCAGAAAGGGTTTTGGGGAACTGGCTGTTTGTTTGTTTTTTAAAGGAAAGGTCTCTGAATAGTGTGCTCTGCTGCCTTTTGCATTTTATCTGCAGTTTCATAGACCTGTTTTTACACCAGATTGATGCCTTTATAGTTTCAATTGAACTTACAGAAGTTTTTAGCTTTCTGTGCATTACCTGTTTTTAATTTTTGTGAGCTGCCTTGCACCCCCAGTTCTGGACGAAAGGTGGGGTATAGATTATGGAATTGTAGAATTGTAGTGTAAGAAGGGACCCGAAAGGGCCCTTTAGTCCAACCCCCAGCAGTGCAGCAATAATAATAACCGAAAATGAAAGGAGGGTGGGCTTGGGACAGGGACGTCCTGCAGCAGCAGCAGCAGCAGCAGCAGCAAGTGTCGCCCACTGGGCCTGCTGGCCAGCCTCCGCTACCATGGCTCTGGAGCGCCAGCCCCGCGAGCCCTCCTGGGTTCACGCCAGGCTTGTCACAAAGCGCCGGCTCTTCTGACGGTGTCTGGGCCTGATAAAAGGCCCTTGAAAGGGGCCGCACAAAGCCCAGCCACGCTTCAGAAGGGGAGACGCGGCCACAGATGCTGCCGGCAGGATAAATGCTATCAGGAGCCATCAGATGGCGAGTCGGCCCCCCTCCCCGCCCTCCACTTCCAAGGTTCAGCGCTGGCTGGCCCCTCCTCTGTCCCTGACAAGGCCTTTCAAAGGCTCCCGCAGCCACAGCACCTCTGGAGATGGAGGGGCGCATGTCTCCTCCCTCCGCTTTTAATTAGCTGCGCCTGCCCTTTCTCTCTCTGCCAGGGCCAAACCCCCCCTCCCTCCCTGCCCAGCTCGCTTTCCATCACTTCTTAATTTCCTGGAAACTTTTGCTAGGTGGACTTGAAGCAGCAGCAGCAGCAACAGGTGGGCAGCTGCCCAAGGAGAGCCAAGAGCCACAGGTTGGACCAGCCCCACAAGCAGAGGCTGGTCACTATGTGGGGGGCTGCTGTGTCCCCATCCCAAATAACAGGTTTAGGGCTGCTCAGTTTGCTTAGTTTTTACCACCATGCACAGAGGGGCTGTTTGATATCCTGGGTCCCTTAAGTGGCACAGTTAAACTGTGGAACTCCCTCCCACTGGATGGCTTTAAAAGAGGATTGGACAAATTCATGGAGAAGGAGGAGGAGGGGGCTACCAAGGGCTACTAGCCAGGATGAGCTATTGCTCTGCCTCCACAGTCAGAGGCAGGAAATTATTCTGAATCCCAGTTCCTGGAAACCCAGGGAGGGGAGGGGAGAGGGCTGGACTAGATGGGTCTCTGGCCTGATCCAGCAGCCTCTGCTTAGGTTCTCAGGGTATAGAGAGGGTTGCAGCATTGGCAAAAGATTCCTGGTTCATCCCCACCACTCCTACCCCTGCTTTCTTCAAGTAGGGCTAGGGAAAATTTCCTATCTGGAAAGCCCCGGAGAGCTGCTGCCAGCCAGGGTTGACAGTACTGAGCTACATGGACCAATGGCCAGACTCAGTATGGCAGTTTCCAAGGTTCCCATTTAGAAACATAGAATTTTAGAGTTGGAAGGGACCCCAAGGGTCATCCAGTCCAACCCCCGGCAATGCAACAATCTCGGCAGTGGCGTAGCGTGGGTTGTCAGAACCCGGGGCAAGGCAAGTAATTTGCACCCCTAACCCGTGGATTTGCGCCCCCTAACCCTAACCCCCAGATGTTGCGCCCGGTGCAGCCGGCCCCCCCTGCACCCCCCACGCTACGCCACTGAATCTTGGCTAAAGCATCCATGACAGAGGGCCATCCAACCTCTGCTCAAAAATCTCCAAGGAAGGAGAGTCCACTACATCTTGTGGGAAGCTGTTCCACTGTCAAACAGCTCTTACTGTTGAGTCAGAATCTCTTTTCTTGGAGCTTGAAGCCATGGATTCGAGTCCTACATTCCATAGCAGGAGAAAACAGGCTTGCTTCATCTTCCCTGTGACAGCCCTTGAGATATTTGGCTATCCTATCTCCTTTCAGTCTCCTCTTTTCCATGCTAAACATCCCCAGCTCCTTCAACCGTTCATCATCAGGCTTGGCTTCTAGACCCTTGACCATTTAAGCCAGCCCTTTGTGCAGAAGCAGGAGGACTGGAATCTCAACTTTATTTTTAAGGGAAGAGCCGCGGCTCAGTGGCACAGAGCACCTGCTTGGCATGCAGAAGGTGCCAGGTCCAATCCCTGACAGCATCTCTGGCTAGGGCTGGGGGAGATTTCCCTGTCTGAAATCCCAGAGAGTCATTGCTGCCCGTCCGTGTAGACAACAGGGGTGGGTGAGACCCTGCTGCCTGAAACCCTAGGTGGGCCAGCGCTCTAAGGCAGGCTCCTATGTTCCTATTCAATTTAGCTTTTATTCAAATGCATGAGGACTAGCACCTTGCTTTGTTTTTAGGGAGAGGTTTTAGCTCACTGGCAGAGCCTTTGCTTTGCATGCAGGGGCTCCCTGTTTCAGTCCCTAATAACATCTCCAGGTAATGTTGGGGGAAAGACCGAAACCTTGCAGAGGCGTTGCTGCCAGTCAGTGTGGACAATACAGAGTTAGTGGTCTGACTCTGTATAAAGCAGCTTCTTATGCTCTGCACCAGCAGCGGCTGCTGCTGCTTCTGCTGTTGTTGTTGTTCCTAGAGAAGCCTCTGGAGGAGAGAAGGAAGGAGGAGGGAAGGAAATTTCTGCCCACGAATTGCTGCACTCCTAGGTGCCCAGAAGGCAACAGAGATCCTTTGAGACAGGAGATCCCCTGAGGCCAAGAGGCAGGTCTGAGCATCTTGCTCCTCCAAAGGGAGAGGTGCCTCCTGCCCCCCCCCCCACTTGCAAGACCCGTCTGGAAAAAAGCAGGAAGGGGAAGAGGCTCAGCCTATTTGAGTCCAGGCAAGGAGTCCTGGGCTGGAGTGTCCCCAGTGGCTCTGCTCGGAGGCTTCCAGCATGCAGGGAGATCCACCAGCTCTTCAGCAGGGAGTCATTCCCGTTATCCGACTGTTCCTGCAGTTCCGCCTGCATCAGAACGGCCACTGGCTGCAGCAGGATCAGGCCAAATAGGACACATACACCCCAGCCCAGCCTCCGGTTCTCACAGTGGCCAAATGCCCCAAAGAATCTGGACCAGAGGTTTTTCTGGCTTGGAGCTGATGGGAGTTGTAGTCTGAAACACGGCTGTGCTCCCAAGGGCTGATGGGAGTTGTAGTCTAAAAATATGGCTGCTGGCTGGAGTAGAAGGGATTTGTAGTCCAAAATATCAGGAAGGCACCAGTTTGGCAAAGGCTACCACATGCCACGTAGCATCAGCCACCAAATCGTCTTGCATCAGGAACCAGTCCCAAGTTTCTCGGGGTGCGACTAAAGTGAGTTGCATTTCTGGCACTGGGTGGGAGTACAAGATCTGAGGCCTGTTTGTTCATTTATTGTTATTTTTATTTATCTCAAAAGATTTACCTCCCACATCTCTATTCAGAAAGCCTCCAAGGCAGTGTGCTCATTTAATAAGAATGTAAAATGATTTTTTTCTTTACAAAAATGTAATCCATAATACAGTTTCTTTAAAAATGACATACATAGCAAGTAAACAGAATAAGAAATGGAGCCTCGCCTGCTCAGAAGTCATCCCTGCTGGGTGTTTGGTGAGGCTTTGTTACTCCTGGGTAGATGCACCAGAAGTCAAGTAGTCAAATGCCGGGTTATTTTCAAAGGCTTCAGATTTTTTAAAAATAAAAAGCCATTGCTCAGAGCCCAAGAGCCATTCAGTTTCACTCCAGGGGCTCTTCCTGGTGGAGAGTATTCCCCAAACGGGGCTACACCCAAAAAGGCCCTGCCCTGCTCACCACCAGCCGAGTATTTCTGCAGAGCAGAGAGATGACAGAGGAGACAAAGCCTCGATTGAGGGAGTTGGGGATGTTTAGCCTGGAGAAGAGGAGATTAAAGGTGACCACATCAGGTCTCCTCTCAATATAGTGGTACCTTGGTTTTCGAACAGAATGCATTCTGGGAGGCTGTTTGAAAACCAAAGCACGACTTCCTATTGGCCGCAGGAGCATCCTGAAGCCAATTGGAAGCCGCGCTGGACGTTTGGCTTCTGAAAAAGTTCAAAAACCGGAACACTCCCTTCCGGGTTTCGATCGCTTTGGAGCCGATTTGTTCAGGTGCCAAGGTGTTCGGCTTCCAAGGTACGACTGTACCTCAAGGTCTCTCACATGGAAGAGGGAGCATGCTTGTTTTCCGCTGCTCCAGAGGGGAGGACCTGAACCAAAGGATTTAATCTTCAAGAAACTAAACATTAGGAAGAACTTTCTGATGGTTTGACAGCAGAACGGACTCCCTCGGGATGTGCCGGTCTCCTTTTCCTTAGAGGTTTTTAAGCAGAGGGTGGGTGGCCGCCTGTCAGGGGTATTTTAGCCATGATTCCTGCATTGCAGGGGGCTGGGCTGGATTTCCCCTTCTCTAAAAGAAACCAAGATTCCAGTCCTCTTGGTTCTGAATGGCGGCCAATTTGCAGCGGGTCTTGCCCTGACAGCCGGCCCATCTGGCTCAGTACCGTCCACGCTAAAGGAGAAGGGGCTCTGCAGGGTTTCGGAAGGGAGCCTTTCTCTCAGCGTCCCTGGGGGCATTCTGCATGCCAAGCATGTGCTCCACCCACTGAGCTGCAGACCCTTTCGAAAGAGCAGAGATGGGGAGAGGAGGCAAGAGGTGGGGCTGGGCAGGGCCTCTTTCTGTCAGATGAAGCAGGAGAGCAGAGCCCTCGGAGGCAGGTGCTCTCCACCCGGGGGCCAAGGCAGACCGCTGCCCCCTGCTATGAAGGCCCACATCCTCTTTGGCTGCAGCCTCTGCTGGGGTGGGAGCAGGAGCGAGCGGATGAACCTGCCTGAAGAGCCATTACTCTCCTTCCGTGCACATTCCCCAATGGCCGCTTAGACAGCCAGGTGGATCGGTGCTAATTTGTTTTTGAGGAGCAGGCATCTGCTGGCTCCATAAGAGCGCCTGGCCTTGTGGGGGCTGGGTTCCCAGGCAGCTTGAGGGGGCAAAGGAGGCTACTGGCTGACCCTGCCCCACCTGCCCCCAGCCAGCCGTCAGGGAAGATGTGATGGGGGGAGGCTCTGCTCCCAACCCCCCCCCCAGCCCCGCATAGATGCCTGCACGATGCTTCCTCTTGCTGGCAGCGCTGGGGGCGGCTGGCTCCTTGCATTAGCTCCCTTTCAATGTCAGAGGCGGTTAAGGCCCTGGGTGTTTCTGCCTGCCCATGCCAGTGGCAGCCTGTTGCTGGCCCTTCCGAGAGAGGGACAGCAGCTCAGCAGGGAAGGACGCCTGCTTTGCATGCAGAAGGTCCCAGATTCAACCCCCAATGGCATCTCCAGCAAGGGCCGGAGGAGACAACATTGTGCCTGGAAACCTGGAGGGCTGCTGCCAGTCAGTGTGGACAGTACTAGGTGGGCCAAGGTTTTGGCAATGTAGAACTTCTCGGTGTGTGCATTTTTATCGAAGGCTGCAGGCAGCCCTGTGCAACCCTACTGTCTGCGCACAAGCCATAGGTCTAAAGCACATGGTTTCTCCAAAGAACCCCGAGAACCACAGTTTGTTATGGGGGCTGCTGCTCTGAGAGGGGTAAATGACAGGGGCATGGACATCCTGTGAAGCTGACATCCCTGTTCAGGGAAGTTTTTAATGTGTGACATTTTAATGTATTTTTAATCTTTGTTGGAAGCCTCCCAGAGTGGCTGGAGAAACCCAGCCAGGTGGGCGGGGTACAAATAATAAATTTATTAGTAGTAGTAGTAGTAGTAGTAGTAGTAGTGGAAGATTCAGGAGAGATAAAAGGAAGGACGTATTAATGCAGCACAGCGTTAAACTATGGAACTCCCTCCCACAGGAGGCAGGGATGGCCACTAAAGTGGATGGCTTTGAAAGAGGCTTAGATGAATTTATGGAGGGGGGGGGCTATTGATAACTCTGCTCTGCCTCCACAGTTGGATCTGAATCCCAGTTGCTGGAAACCACATGAGGGCAGAGATGCTCTTGTGCTCAGATCTTGTTTGGAGGTTTCCCACTGGGGCATCTGGTTTCATAGAGTTGGAAGGGACCTTGAAGGTCATCCAGTCCAACCCCCTGCAGTGCAGGAAAATGCAGCTGTCCCTTATGGGGATTAAACCCGCAACCTTGGCGTTATCAGCATCCTGATCTATCAGCCGCTGTGAGACTAGGATGCTGGACCAGATGGGACCCTGGCCTCATCCCGCAGGCTCGCCTTATATTCTTAGGAAGCTGCATGCTTGCCTTAAATGCACCACAGTCCTTCCACGTGCAGTGCAGGGCTGGGCTGCTTGTCCATCGACCTTTCCGACTGTCGCAAAGGTCCCAGGCCGGCCGGCAGGAGGCCAGGGTGGGCCAGGAGCTGCGGGAAGGGAGTCGAGGCTCCTCCTCTGACTCGCCCGGTGTCCCCTTCCTGGCGCCCCGATGTCCCCGAGCGGAGCAAGGAGGGAGATGTTCTCCTGCGGAAGCGCCTCTCCTTGGTAACTTCATCCTTGAGATTGAAAGCATGCGGTTGGCGGGGGGGGGGGGGGAGAGAGAGCTGGTGGCGAGGAAAGAAAGCCCTGGGAAGAAATCGCCCCAGCCAACTGACCCGCCCTCCCATTCCCCCCCCCCCCGGAAGGCCAAGCCCGGAGTGGAGGCTAATCCGTCCACCGGCGTTCATTTGTCTGGGTCCAAGGAAGGGCCCCGAGGGGAGGTCCTGGGCCAGGCGAGAGGAAGCTTGAGTTTCAGCCTGCGCTATTGATTTTCCCCATTATTACAGTATGGGATTTATGGCTGGCTTTAAAACTGCAATAAGTGGCAAGCTGAAGCGGGCGGGGGCGGGAGGAGCCTCAGGACGACCTTTGGAAGACGGCGCCCCCTCCCTGTCCTTCTCCCCGCACCAACTCTCCTTGCTTCCTCCCAGCGGGGTGGGACGCAGGATGAGATCCCTCGCCGCTGGCATTCGGCAAGAGAGAGGGTCCCGTTCTTCACGCACCCAGAGTCCCGAGGCAGCCCGGAGCGCATCTGTGGGGCGTCTGTGGCTGCCAGCCAGAATGGCCTCGTTCTCCATCGGTGGAGGCAGTAAGGTCCTGCTTGCCGGTTTTTCGTTTGGGACATCTGGCTGGCCACTGGAAGAGCAGGATCCTGAGCTAGATGGGCCACTGGCCTGATCCTGCAGGCTCTTCTGAGGGGCTTATGTCTGTCTCCTGGTCTTGCTCAAAGCACTGCCTGCCTGGAGCTGGGCTGGTGTGGCATGTTGTTGTTTAGTCGTTTAGTCCTGTCCGACTCTTCGTGACCCCCTGGACCAGAGCACGCCAGGCCCTCCTGTCTTCCGCTGCCTCCTTCGAGAACACTGTCCAACCATCTCGTCCTCTGTCGTCCCCTTCTCCTTGTGCCATCCATCTTTCCCAGCATCAGGGTCTTTTCCAGGGAGTCTTCTCTTCTCTTCTTCAGGATCTGTCCTTCCAGTGAGCACTCAGGGCTGATTTCCTTCAGAATGGAGAGGTGTGATCTTCTTGCAGTCCATGGGACTCTCAAGACTCTCCTCCAGCACCAGAATTCAAAAGCATCCATTCTTCGGCGATCAGCCTTCTTTATGGTCCAGCTCTCACTTTCATGCATCACTACTGGGAAAACCATAGCTTTAACTATACAGACCTTTGTCGGCAAGGTGATGTCTCTGCTTTTTAAGATGCTGACATATGTGGCATAGCGGCTTATTATTATTTAATTATTATTTATACCCCTCCCATCTGGCTGAGTTTCCCCAGCTTATAGACCTCAAGCCAGGAAAGGGTCCCACGTTCAAACCTTGCCACCCAACATCGAATCACAAAACAGCCACATGGCCAGCCTCAGCACCCCCTGTTTGTGCTATTGGGGGTGGGGGGCTAATCCTGGTAGCCTAAGAATTGCTTTCCAGCTTGACTGCCTTCCTCTGAAGCAACACACCCTCCGGAAAGTGCAGCGCCCATAACTGGGCATGGATGTTGCAGGTGTGCAGAATGGCGCTTGGGTGCCTCAAGATTCGGGAGCATGTATCAATCTCTTCTTAATATAATTATTTATTTAATAAAATGTACACACTGCTTGATTGTTTAAAAAACGAAACAAAAACAACCTCAAAGCTATTTACCAAAAAGATTAAAAAAATCAAAATTACCAGTAAAAAGAATTAACCACAGTAATTTAAGACCTTTGAAAAGTTTACCATAGACAAAAGAACAGATCAAAACTTGCATCAGCTTTCCAGACAGGCTTGTCTAAAAAAAAGTTGTTTTTTAAGGAGGAGCCAAAAAGAGTGCAGAAAGGCACCTTTTTATTCACTTCATGTTTATGCCACTTTATATTTTTAAGGAAAAAAATCTCAAAGCGGTTTACAACGCATTAAAACATCCAAGTATACATTCAAGGCAACATAATTAACAGGAAACTAAAATATCATCTTAAAGATTTCAAAATAAAATGTTGCAAAGGAGGTCAACTACAGAATGCACATTTAACACAGCAAAGTTAACAAAAAAAAAATTCAAACGAAAACACTACCAAAGGAAGTCAAGTATAAAATGTGCATTTAAAGCGGCATACTTAGCAAGAGAATGAAATATTCTCAATCAGCAGGGAGTTCCATAGTGTAGGGGCTGCCACACTAATTGATCAAGTTCTTACAAATGTGGAAGAGGCATCTTGTGGCTTCTGCCAATCAAAGTGGCCAAATGGTCACGTGTGGGACAAAGCGATCCTGCAAGCAAGCTGGTCCCAAGTTGTTAAGAGCTCTGTATACTAATAGTAACTCCTTGGACTTGACCTGGTAGCGAAGCCGCAACCAGTGAGGATCTCTGAGCACAGGTGCTGATAAGGCCTCATCCTGTCTGCTCTAGTGCTGCACATCCACACTAACGGCAGCCCCCAGGATCAACCTCTGACTTTTGCGCGTCCAGAAGGTGGCCTACGGTACAAAGGTTAAGGGTCACCTCCATGGCTGCTCCCTCCCTTGTCTCTGGCATGGTGCTCCTGGAATGGGGTGAAAGGGGGCTCTCCGCCCCTCCGACCCATTTTCCATACTGGGGAAGGTGGGGAGGGGGGAAAGGTGGTCCCTGTCCTCACAGGCAAACCCAGAACAGCCTTTCTCCTGGACAGGGAATCCCTGGATTCCAAGGCTATTCAGACTCAGTTGGGCAAAAGGGGGGTTCCCCCCCACCCCCATTAAATAGTCCTGATGCTTCCCCCGGGACAAACAAGGCAAGTAGGTTGGTGGCCCCAGAGCCCACCCCTTCTGCCTTTAAGGTCATAATTGCCATTAAAGCCACAGCTTGCCTAACCAAATTATGCAAAGACAAAATTATCTCCCGTGATTTTTATGTTCCAGAAACTGCTGGGGCGATTACTGGGGGATTGGAAGCAGCTGTCACTCTATCAGAAACTATAATTCCAAACAGCTGGGATCTGTCAGTTATTTATGACGCCGCTTTGCGAGGCGAGAGGGAAGGAGGGAGGAGGGCGCATAGGCTCCACATCTTCAGGCCACACGGAGGCCCCGGACTCTGGCAGGCAGATTCCAGGCAGCTGGGGGGGGGGTCCTCCTTCCCCTATCAGGCAGCAGGAGCAGCTTGGGGCCAATGCAGAGATACCCCTACTTTGTTTTTGTTTAGTCGTGTCCGACTCTTCGTGACCCCCTGGACCAGAGCACGTCAGGCACTCCTGTCTTCCACTGCCTCCCGCAGTTTGGTCAAACTCATGTCAGTAGCCTCACCATCTCGTCCTCTGTCGCCCCCTTCTCCTTGGGCCCTCCCTCTTTCCCAACATCAGGGTCTTTTCCAGGGAGTCTTCTCTTCTCATGAGGTGGCCAAAGTCTTGGAGCCTCAGCTTCAGGACCTGTCCTTCCAGTGAGCACTCAGGGCTGATTTCCTTCAGAATGGAGAGGTTTGATCTTCTTGCAGTCCATGGGACTCTCCAGAGTCTCCTCCAGCGCCAGAATTCAAAAGCATCCATTCTTAGGACCCCCCAAACAGAAGGCTTGCAGCATTAGGGAAACAGGTGAGTAAGAAGCACGCAGAATGCGGACAGAGGAGAGTCTCTCTCCTATCGTAACACTAGAACAACGGGGCATCCAATGAAACTGCATGTGGGAAGATTCAGGAGAGACCAAAGGAAGGACTTGTTCACACGGGGCAGTGTTCATCTGTGGAACTCACACCTGCAGGAAGTAGTGATAGCCGCCAACCTAGATGGCTTTAAAAGAGGTTGGGACAAATTCGTGGAGGAGGATAGCACTATCTGTGGCTGCTACCCATGAGGGCTCTGCTCTGCCGCCACCACAGGAGGAGAGAATAATAATAATAATAATAATAATAATAATAATAATAATAATAATAATAAATTTATTATTTATACCCCGCCCGTCTGGCTGGGTTTCCCCAGCCACTCTGGGCGGCTTCCAACAAAAGATTAAAAATACATTAAAACATCGGTCATTAAAAACTTCCCTAAACAGGGCTGCTTTCAGATGTCTTCTAAACATCAGATACCGTATTTTTTGCTCTTTAAGACTCACTTTTTCCCTCCTAAAAAGTAAGGGGAAATGTGTGTGCATCTTATGGAGCGAATGCAGGCTGCGCAGCTATCCCAGAAGCCAGAACAGCAAGAGGGATTGCTGCTTTCACTGCGCAGCGATCCCTCTTGCTGTTCTGGCTTCTGAGATTCAGAATTTTTTTTTCTTGTTTTCCTCCTCCAAAAACTAGGTGCGTCTTATGGTCTGATGCGTCTTATAGAGTGAAAAATACGATAGTTGTTTACTTCTTTGATATCTGAGGGGAGGGCGTTCCACAGGGCGGGCGCCACCACCAAGAAGGCCCTCTGCCTGGTTCCCTGTAACCTCGCTTCTCGCAGGGAGGCAACCACCAGAAGGCCCTCAGAGCTGGACCTCAGCATCCGGGATGGATGATGGGGGTGGAGACGCTCCTTCTGGTCTTCAGGCCGAGACTGTTTAGGGCCTTAAAGATCAGCACCAACACTTTGAAATGTGCTCAGAAACGTACTGGGAGCCAATGTAGGTCTTTCAAGACCGGTGTTATGTGGTCTCGGCGGCTGCTCCCAGTCCCCAGTCTAGCTGTCGCATTCTGGATTAGTTGTAGTTTCTGGGTCACCTTCA
The DNA here is from genome assembly GCF_964270895.1 of Podarcis filfolensis. NCBI lineage: Eukaryota > Metazoa > Chordata > Lepidosauria > Squamata > Lacertidae > Podarcis > Podarcis filfolensis. The sequence goes on from NC_139618.1 coordinate 865,899, forward strand.
AAGGTAGCCCCACGCAGAGCGCATTGCAGTAGTCCAAGTGGGAGATAACCAGTGCATGCACCACTCCGGCGAGACAGTCTGCGGACAGGGAGGGTCTTGTGCTCACGTCTTGCTTGCAGGTTTCCCAAAATGTGCACCTGGTTGGTCACTGTGAGAGCAGCTGGCTGGGCTGGATGAGCCCCTTTGGCCTGACCCAGCAGGCTCTTTTTTGGTTCTTCCCAGACCACCCATCCATCAGCTGAAATCTGTACAGATTTCACCTTGAGAGACCGTAAGAATTGTCCTGCATCTCGATCAGAGCCAAGTGGCCAGTCTGGTCCAGGCTCCTGCTCCCCCGGGTGCCCCAAAGGGAAGCCCACAAGCTGGCAGGGCCTGAGCGCAACACTCTCCCCTCCTGCAGATCCCAACCACGGGTATTCAGAGGCCTCCAGCCGAGCTCCGAGATTCCCTCCTGGGACTAAGGGGAGGTAGAAGGCTTCTTTCGTGAAAACGTGGGCTGCCAGCAGCTCTTAGAACCACTTGTACGAAAAACAGGATGTGTGTGTGAGTTTGTGGTGATATATTCACAGAGAGACTGACTAATCAGGGACATTTATCTATCTATTTATTTATTTATTTATTTATTCATTCATTTATTCATTTATTTATTTTTGATTGATTGATTGATTGCATCTGCATCCCACCTTTCCCCCCCAAGGAGCTCCAGGCGGTGTGCATGGCTCTCCCCTTTCCCACAACAACCCTGTGAGGTAGGTTAGGCTGAGAGAGGCAGGGGCTGGCTCAATATCACAACCTATGAGCTCCATGGCCGAGTGGGGATTAATTGACGAGAAGGGTTTTCCCAAAGCCAATTAAACCTGATTGATTAATTGAGTCGACACCACAGGCTCCGCTTACTCTGACTCCTCCCGCTAAGGAAAACGAGGGTGCCGATGGGGAGAGAGCGATGCTGAACTTATGTCCCACCCAGGCAGGTCTGGGGAAGACCCCAGCCATAGACCCTGCAGAGAGGTGGGGCGGGGGGGGCGGGGAGCATTGCTGCCAGCCAGTGCTGACAACACTGAGCTCAATGATGTCTACTAAGGCAGCTTTTGGAGTCTGTCCTGGGGCAGAGAGGCCCACCTGGCTGACTGGAGGCTGCACTAGCCCCCCAGCTGCCCCATGGGCGCCTTTGCCACTCTCTCTCAACCCCTCTGTTGTGCTGGAGCTCTGCCCAGCCCAAAGTGGCCAGGAGCGGCAAACTCTCTGCTGAGCTGTAAACAAGGCAGAGGCGGTTGCTGCTGCTGCTGCTGCCTGGCCTCTGCAGGGACAGCCCCATGGAGACCATCCCTAGAGCTGGGCCAGGTGCTTTTGAGGAGGGAGGGAGGAGCTGCATCTCCAAGGCCTGTGCCCAGCACCTCGCACGGGGAGAGCATAATCAGAAGAGGCTGCTGGATCAGGCCAAAGGGTCTCTGTCCAGTCCAGCCTCCTGTTCTCACAGTAGCCTCAACAGGAAGTCCACAAGCAGGACTTGAGGGCAACAGCATTCTCCCATTACCTGGCATCTGGAGGTAGACTGTTCCTGGGCATGGAGGTTCTGCTATCACAATAGACCTGCTGCATCAGCCCAGTGGCCTGTCTAGTCCAGCGTCCTGTCCTCACAGTGGCCAACCAGGTGCCCACTGTGGTTTCCAGCAACTCAACTGGCATTCAGAACCAGCAGCAACCCCTGTGAGGGGCAGGTAGCACCAGCCCTGTGATGCAGGCCAAGCACCCCTATCTGCTCACAAGGTGGGCTTTCCTCCTCCTCCTCAGGTGGCTCATGAACTGCCCTGGCATGCTGCAGCTGGTTAAGGAGAAGGAGACCCCATTCCCTGCACATGCATGCACAGATATGCACCCTACATCTGGGACTGCTGCTTTGGCCCATCTGCAGACCCCTCATCTCCCAGATGTGTCTTCCCAGGGCCCTGAAAAGGGACCTTATGCTTCTGCACCTGTTCCTCCCGGCCAGGCTGGCACCCCAGGAAGGAGGGAGAGCGAGGGAAGGAAGGGGGTCCTCCTCTCCCCCCCCCACTGAGCACGTCCCTCTAGTAGAGTCTCCTAACGAGGGAGAGTCCTAACGAGGGAGGCGGCGCTCCTGGCTGTCCAGAGCCGGAGATAAATTATTTCAAGCATCCATTAAGCAATGCCTAATTAGTGCCCAATTAGAAGAGTCACGTGGGGTGCAGTTCGGACAGGCTTGGGAGGCAGACCTGAGTGAGGAGGGGAAGCCGGGGGGGGGAGAGGGAGAGCAGGGTGCTGGGGGGAGGCACTGCTCTCCGGGGGGCAGGAAAAAAGGAGAGAGGATTTGTGCCTGGGGAGGAGGGCCAGCGGCAACACTGGCTCAAACCCCACAGAACCCAGAGACTGACAGGGCAGTGTGGCATCTCTAGAATCCGCAGCCCTGTGCATGTGTTCCTGGGAGGGAGGAGAGACAGAGGAGAATCCAGCCCCTGCTTGGCATGCAGAAGGCCCCAGTGCCAATCCCCCCAGGCGCCTCCCATTTAAAAGGGTCAGGAGGCAGGTGAAAAGGCTCCCCTCCTCTGCCTGAGATTCTGGAGAACTGATGGGGAGACAAAGAGAGCTCTCTGCATCTTAAGGAAGGGCCCCAGCCCAGAAGCCGAGAACACGTGCTTCACATGCAGAAGGTGCCAGGCCCAAACCCCAGCAGCTTCCTGTTTCCTTCCTGAAAGCAGCCCCTTCATTCAGAACCACTTGGCATGCAGAATGTGTCCCAGGCCACGAGGGCAGCCTCCACTGGCAGGTGGTAGGCAAGGCCTCTTCCTCTTTACTGGAGCCCCTGCCAGCCAGAGGAGACAATACTGGCCTAGCTGAACAAGCAGTTTGACGTGCTATGAGGCGGGCAAGGACCACTGCTCAGTTCCAAGAACAGCTGCTTGGCATGCAGAAGGCCCCCTGTTTCAATTGCTGGCATCTCTAGGTCGGGCTGGGGAAGATGCTGCCAGTCAGTGCAGGCATTCCTGAGCCAGAGGGACTGCTGAGACAGTTTCGCTGGTTCAAGACCAATTTCACCCTGTGTCTCGGTCTCCTCCTCCTCTGCAGTTGCTTGTCTTAGGTGCCAGAGATTCTGCAGGGACAGAGGCTGCTGCTCATTGCCAGGATACCTGGTCCCCCAGAGTCCTCCTCCGATGGCCAACTCTCAATTATCACCAAGTGCAGAGAAACAAGAAACGAAGGAGGAGTTGGCGTCTCAAAGATCTCAGCTTGCTTACCTGCTTAAAAAAAACATTTCAAGGTGGCAATCTTCTAGCCCTCATGGTGGCAGGGAAAACAAAAGTACAGGGAAGCCAGGAGAAGGAGGAGGAGGCTTGTTTCTGGCCACAGAAGAATAAATTATGTAAAATGATAAGCACATCAATGCGCATCGCGGCGGCCTACTTTGCATAACTTGCTCTGGATTTTCGGCTTCTCCTTGGCAGGGAATGTGGGTTTTTTAAAAGCGCGGCTTCGCTGTCTGTGCAGCCCTGGGCTGAGGGGGGGGGGGAGGCAGAGGCGGAGGGAACCGCGCAGGGATCCTGGGTGCAGAAGGAAGACACACACACACACACCCAGCCGGAGGAGAGGAAGATGCCTGTGTCTTCGGAGGGGGGGGGCAGGCGGGGCGGTGTGTGCGCCTGACTTGCCTCTCCAAGATTGTGTTTCAGATCCATGCAGAGCAGGCCTGAAGGCCTGGGAGGAGGCGCTCTCACACCACCGAGTGCATCGCTTTCCGTGCCTGCTTGCACCAGAGCCGGGAATGCCGGATGCGGAAGGACAACCTGCCTGCCTGCCTGTGCTCTTTGGGCTCCAGGCGAAACTGGGGCGGTGGAAAAGGAGGGCCTGCCCTCCGCCCTGAGAGGGAAACTGAGGCCTGGGACGGGCACTAGCTCCCTGGAGAACAGGAAGAAGCTGACAAGCTTTTCAAGGGTGCTGTTGGCCACTGCAAGCATGCAACTTCCTGAAAGACTGTGCGGTGTAGTGGTTAGTGTCAGATGAGGGCCTGCCTCTCAGCCTGACCTACCTCTCAGGGTTGTTGTGGGATTGAATGGGGGGGGAGAACCCCTCTTGTGCTTTCGGTAAGAAGAGGCTGCTGGGTTAGGCCCATGGCCCATCGGGTCCAGGCTCCTGTTCACACAGTGGCCAACCAGATGTCCATTATGAGAAAGCCCTAATCTGGATTCGAACTCTCCCCTCCTGTGGCCACAGGCGTTCAGAAGGGCCGCTGCCTCTGATTCTGCAGGCAGGGTGGAGTCATTGCGGCCAGGAGCCATCAGTCGCCCTGCTCTCCTCCAAGATTGTGTCCAATATCCTTTGAAAGACATTTGGGTTGATTACAAGCTACAAGGATTTGTTGAAATGGTGCAGTTAACAAAGACCCTGAGAGGCAACTCAAAACAAAAAATTATGGGAAAGTGGGATAAATATAAAACATATGTTCAAAAATACAGTAAAGGTTTGCTATCTATGCTAGCATTTGATTGACATTGGAGTGAGACTGAGTTGAGAAATAAGACTAAGAGCACATATTGATATAGGAATGTATTAGATAATATGTAAAGAAATATACAATAATAAGAGTACATTCATTTGTAAAAAGGGAATATACAACGGGAAAGACAGGAAGTCTAGTGTGTTGGTATGTATATGATTTGGGGGGGATTTGTTTTTGTTTTTTCTCTTTGTTCTTTCTTTTTTGTTTCATTTTCTTTCTAGGTATATAAAATTTGTATATAATTTTTGTATACATGTTGGAAATTACAGTATATTATAGTAAGTCCTGTAATGTAATATGACAACGTTTACCGATATAACATAAGGATGTTAACAAATAAATAAAAAATAAATACATTTGGGTAGGTGGGCATCACTGCCTGCTGTGGGATGGAGTTCCACAGTTTAACTCTGTGCTGAGAGTTTCGGAAAAGCCCAGGGCATCCCCCCCAACCCTCTCTCTATCTCTCTCTCTCTCTCTCTCTCACACACACACACACACACTTTTCAGCCTCTCAGGGACCCCCCTCAGCAACAGCCCCAGAAAGTTTTCTGGGAGGCTTCACATGGGTGTCTTAAGTAGATATATATATATATATATATATATATATATATATATATATATATGCGCACCACAAAATTTTAAAAACCCAAATGGCAATTAGGAGTGCACTGGAGCGTCTTGAGCAGTCGGATGCTATGGCAACCCTGGTGCCACTTGGCAAAGGGCAGGGCATTAATATTTCAGAGCATAAATAATGAATGGCGGCAGGAGGGGGGCTGCTCTGGCCTTGATCCCGTTTCTCCGGCAATATTCGGGAATGCAGTGCCCAAGAGGCCACTTGGAAAGAGGAGCTGTGGCTCGTGGGCACCCGTGGCAGGAGCCGGGGGAGCCTGCCAGGCTGCTGGGGGGCTGGGCAGGCTGGCCACGGGGCAGGGGGTGCCACAGAAGGGGAGGGGGGCTGGGCACGAAGCCAGGCTGGCAGGGGTGCTTCTTGCGGGGTGCCAGCCCTGCCACTCAGCCCAGTCCTGTAAATTAACACCAGAACTTCCCTCCAGGATCAGGCCCATGGCCCATCTAGTCCGGCATCCTGTTCTCACAGGGGCCAACCAAATACCCCGAAGCAGGATTTGACCCTGAGAGCAAGTCTTGGCCCTGCTGGGGTTTCCAGCAACAGAAGCACAGTTGCCTCTGACCATGGAGAAAGACCATCGCTATCCTGGCTAGGAGCCCTCCGCAAAGACTTCTCCTCCTCCGTGAATTTGTCTGATCCTCTTTTAAAGCCATCTCTATTGGTGACCATCCCTGCCTACTGTGGGAGGGAGTTCCACAGTTTCACTGCATGAAGGAGAACTTCCTTTCACGTGTCCTGAGTCTTCCGACATTCAGCTTCACTGCATGTCCACAAGTTCCAGTGGTGTGAATGAACCGCCCAAAACTGCCATTTACCCCTCGCAGATCTACAGCTCCCAGCACCCATAGCAAACTGCAGTTCCTAGGATTGCAGGGGGGGAGAGAGCCGTGTGCTTTCACTTGTATTGTTTCCATGCAGACAGAAGAGTTTCGCAGGGCTGCAGGCTTAGTAAAGCAAACACATACAGAGAAAGGCCTGCCTTGCCAAAACCTTGGCCCACTTAGTATTGTCCACACTGACTGGCAGCGGCTTTCCAGATTTTCAGGCACAAGCTTGCCTCTCCCAGCACCCCCACACCCCCGGAGATGCTGTTGAGGGGTTGAATCGGGGACCTTCTGCATGCCAAGCAGGGGCTCTGGCCCTTTTGTAGCTCAGTGGGGCACAGCCCATGGCCAGAGCTGACTGTAGAGGTTCTCCTTCTCTGCCTGGATATGCACTGCAAGCAGCTTGGGCCTTGGAAGATGGTGGACTCTCCTTCCTTGGTGATTTTTAAGCAGAGGTCGAATGGCCCTCTGTCATGGATGCTGAGATTCCTGCATTGCAGGGGTTGGGCTAGATGACCCTTAGGTTCCCTCCCGACTGCAGTTCTGTGTCTCTGATTGCAGAGTCCACCCTGTTGATGTCTCTCCTCCTCTCTCTCCTCTTGCAGGGAGCTGCCTGGAGCTCTCCCTGCTGCTTCTGCTGGCTCTGGACCTCCCCTCTTCGGGTGGCTGCCCCACGGACTGCGTCTGCTACCCGTCCCCCATGACCGTCAGCTGCCAGTCCCACAACTTCCTCGCCATCCCGGAGGGCATCCCTGAGGACAGCGAGAGGGTCTTCCTGCAGAACAACCAGATCTCCCTGCTGCTGCGCGGCCACTTCAGCCCCTCGCTGGTCACCCTCTGGCTCTACTCCAACAACGTCACCTTCGTGGACCCAAACGCCTTCCGCGGCTTCTCCCACCTGGAGGAGCTGGACCTGGGCGACAACCCCAACCTGCAGGAGCTGTCGGCCAAGACCTTCCAGGGCCTCAGCCGCCTGCACGCCCTGCACCTCTACAAGTGCGGCCTCAGCTCCCTGCCCAGCGGCATCTTCTCCGGCCTCCACAACCTGCAGTACCTCTACCTGCAGGACAACCGGCTGGGCTACCTCCACGATGACCTCTTCGTCGACCTCGTCAACCTCAGCCACCTCTTCCTGCATGGCAACCGGCTCTGGAGCCTCCACCAGAACACCTTCCGGGGGCTGGTCAACCTGGACCGGCTGCTCCTCCACCAGAACCAGCTGCAGAGCATCCACCGGGGAGCCTTCCACGACCTGCGGCGACTCACCTTGCTCTTCCTGTTCAACAACAGCCTCTCCGAGCTGCCGGGCGAGGCCCTGGCCCACCTGGAGGCCTTGGAGTACCTGCGCCTCAACAGCAACCCCTGGCACTGCGGCTGCCGGGCCCAGTCGCTCTGGGAGTGGCTGCGCCGCTTCCGGGGCTCCAGCTCCAGCGCCGCCTGCGAGTTCCCAGAGAAGCTGCGCGGCCTGGACTTGAAGGAGCTGACGGCGGACAGCTTCCGGGGCTGCGCGGCCTCCGAGTCGCTGCACCACCAGGTGAATGGGGTGCGCTTCCCGCCGTCAGCCGACAGGGCACCCCCCGGAGACCACCCGCCGCTCCACTCCTCCACGGAGAAGGGCAAAGGGCGGCCAGGGGAGCAGCGCCCGGGGCAGCAGCAGCGCCCCGGCTACCGGAAGCCCGGCAAGAACTGCACCAAGAGCCGTAACCGCACCACCAAGCCGGCCGGGCCCTGGAAGGAGAGCGAGGGGGCGGACTACGAGCACAAGTCCCCCGGCCTGGGCCTGCTGCCCAAGCCAAAGGGGAAGTGCCATCGGACATCTCTGCAGCCCCCCAGCGGGGTCCAGCAGGCAGCAGGGGGTGGGGTGCGCGGGGCCGGGGCCAGGGCCAGGTCTGCGGGGGCCCTGCAGGCTGCCCTGCTGGCCGGGGTGCTGGCCTTGGCGGTGATCATCCGCTGACCGTGGAGGAGCCACGCTGAGCCACCACTGGTCTCTGGAGCCCCAGCGCTTTGACTCCTCCTCCTCCCCCTTTTTTCTGCCTGGGGGTTTGGCAGCATCAAGGTAGGCCCCCTCCTGGGCCTTCTCCAAGGCCCCCCCGCCCATGGCCGGCAAGGGGGGATTGTAGGCGCGGACCGTGTAGGGCGGGCGAGCGGGCAGGCAGGCACTTCCTTCGCGCCCGCAGGATGGAATTACAAGCAATATCCCACACGCTCGCCACCGATGGCCCCAACAGAGCACCCACGGGAAGGAATTCCCCACCCCCGCCCCACCCTCCTCTCCTGAACCCAGGGCCCGGGAGCGAATCCTCGGTTAGCAACTACTGGACAACTGCTTTGCTCCCTGAGAAATCCTGCTGAATTGAGAGAAAGAGGGAGGCGCATATACCCCACCCTGCCAGGATTACAAAAATGGAGTTGCCGCAGCCCCTGTCAGGACCGCACCAACTAAGCCGATGTGATCCCTGCATTGCAATGGGTCGGACTAGATGACCCTTGGTATCCCTTCCAGCTCTGCAGTTCTGTGATTCTGGGACAGAGGGCTAGCCTGGGCCATGGGGCACCCCACCCCACACTGCCTGCGAGGCCCCCTTTCCGCTCCCCTTCTGCTCCAGGCCAAAGCAGGCAGGGAGCTTCTTGGAGGACAGATATCCAAGTTGCTGGATGGCTCAGGATCCTTCCCCTCCTGGGCAGGGCTGGGCAGCCACCAACAAGACCAAAGGAAAGGCCAGCCAGCAGCCGAGAGGTGGGAACTCTGAACAAACTTTCCAAGCAAAGGTGCAATTCTCTTCCCCGCCATTTTCTTTTTTGTAATGTCTGTGTTCACATATAAAATTTTAAAAAACCCAATGCACAAGTTTTCCCTCGGCCTTCAAGCTCCCTCGAGATTCATGTCCCATGACAATGCTTATAAACTGAATTGAGGAGACTGCGCACAGGAGAGAAGGAACCAGGACTGATCCCACCCCGACCTGTGGAACTGAGGACTATGGCTGGGTCTGCAGGCAGAAGGGCTTTGGGTGGGCAGGTGGGAGAGACACCTCCCCGGAGTGGACAAGGCTTGGGGGGAGAGGGATGGGGGGGGAGCTGGGGGAGGGCAAGGGGGGGCCCACCAGGGACCAATTTACGTAGAAACGTAGCACACCAGGAATTGTAGTTTTGTGGATCTGTATGCAATATGAGAGAGAGAGAGAGAGAGAGAGAGAGAGAGAGAGAGAGAGAGAGAGAGATGGAAGCCAGGAACATCCCCAATGCTTGCAAGTGAAATGCTCCAATTGCCAGGGAGGGAGGGGGTCTAGTTTTGGGTGGGTGTGTCCAGAATCAGTCAGTATAGCCCACACCCCAGGAGGTGGGGAGAGGGAGAGGAGGAGGAGGAGGAGGACTGCAGCATGTCCTCAACAGTGTTAGCCCCAGGTCCAAGGGTCTTGCTGGTATCCTTGGAGAGGACCCTCCTGGCAGCTCTTAGGGAAGGGGCCGGGATCTGGGGCCGGGAGGCAAGGCAGAGAACAAACACCACGTTTGGGACCATTTGCCCATGGCTTTTTTTAAAGAGTAAAATTTAAACAGCCATTTTTTTAGGGGACAAGGCAGGGTCAGGGGATGGCCAAGCAGTGCTTGAGCGACAAAGAGGTCGGAGTGGGGGTGGGGTGGGGGTCCTGCCTCTTAACCCTTTTGGCTGCTACCCTCTCTCTTCCTCCCTCCCTCCCTGGCTCCTGTTCTTAGCAGCCAAGCAGGCAGGGCACCCAGGCCTTGTTGGAAGGGTGCCCAGGGAGGGGGGTGGGAGCTGGTGGGAGGTGATTCGTGCCCCTTCCCCTTTCCAGCTGTGACCCCACAGGGGTCCCCCTCCCCGAGCCCCTGGCCAGGATCATGGCCACGTTCTGTTGTTCCAAGTTGGGCCACTACCGGGGAGGCCCTGCCCTGGCTGTGCAGGGGGGGGGGAATAAAGGAAACCGTCTGAAAACCAGCTGCTGTGGCCTCTTTCTCTCACTCTTTCCTTCCCCAGAAGTTGCGCATGCTCTCTAGCATGTACATCATGAGCTGTGTCAGGCAAGGATGCGCCGCATCACCAGCCCCGCCCCCCCAGCAAGGAGGAGATGTTCCCACAAGGGCCAGGCTTCTCAGGAGAGGGGGCTGAGCCCCCTGGAAGAACCAGTTTAGGGTTTTTCAAAGTCCAGGAACGTAGGAAGGTGACTCATGAGAGTCAGACCATTGGTCCTGCTTGCTCACTGCTGTCAGTGGAAGAGAGCTTCTGCCCCCTGCAGGGTTTGATCCGTGGGTTAGCGGGCAGGGAGTGGGGGCAGGGGACACCAGGGCAGCGAGAGGGCACATAACGAAAATTCAAGCAGAAAGGCAGCCACATAGCCTTACGTGCAAGCTCATCAGCACCCAAACAGCCACAGAAGACAATGCAATGGGGCGAAGGAGGTTTGCCGTTAAATTAAGCTGGGAGGCACCCAAAGGCCTCCCCCTCCCTGCAGAAGGACCCCCCCCCACTGACCCAGGGCTCCCATGTACGGAAAGATACATTTGGACACAGGAAGCTGCCTCAGGCACAGGCCGTTGATCCACTTAGGCCAGTGCTGCCTGCACTGACTGGCAACAGCTCTCTGGGGCTGTTTCAGGCAAGGAGTTTGCCAGCCCCACCTGGGAGGTCGAAGATGGGGCTGTCTCCATGCAACAGTCCCAACTCTGCCACTGAGCCCAGGCCCAAGCTGCCTCGGACGAGCGAAACCATTGGTCCAGCTAGCTCAGGACTGACTGGCAGCCGCTCCCCAATGTTTCAGAGAACAAGGCTCTCCCTAGAGATGCCGTTTGGGGATTGCGCCTGGGAACTTCTGTGTTCAACCGTGAGGCTTTCGCCTTCGACGATTTAGGACTGGAGAGAGAACGCGCCCATGTCAGGGGCTATGAGTGGTGTCAGTTAACCGGAGCCCCTATGTGCAAGGCCGATCTGCCAGATATTGAGGACAAGTGGCAGGCAAGGGCCTCTGCCCGCTATTGAGAGCAGAATGAGATGGTGGGTTTCACAGCCCCCACTGGACCTTGGGGGGGGGCGACATGCCACGGTTAGGCGGAGCCAGAAAGTAAGTGGGCAGCGCAGTAGATGCAAACTCCACCCTCCACGCTGGCAAGCAAAAGGCAGGGTGAGGGTTTGGGGATCCTCTCCTCCCAGCCAGGCAATCGCTCAAGGAGGGTGTGCAGCAGGGCGAGTGAGGGGGTGTGGCCTGGGGAGAGTCACGAGGGCCAACTAAGAGAGTGCTGGAGGGCCACATGCGGCCGCAGTGCCTGAAATGCCCCCCTTTTGGACCAGGTGAGCCTTCGTGGACCTCAGATCCAGTTCTAACATTATCGTGGCCTAACTGGGAACTGGGGGGGGGTGTTTGCCCTCTAACAGACTAAACCCCTTTGGGGTCAGCCCTGCTGAGGCCCTTCTTCTCCACCTGCAACCTCCAGCCCCCTCCCCAACATCATTGGCTCTTCCTTCTGTGGAGCATCACCTGTTGCCTCCGGTGTGAAGAAGGGAGAGTCTTGTGGCTCCTTAAGAGATTGAGAGGCAACAGCAAGAGAGAGAAAAGGATTCTCCTCTTCACACGAGGGTCCAAAACATCAGAAGGTAAGGAGAGCCTGCTGGATCAGGCAGTGGCCCGTTAGTCCAGCATCCCGTTCTCACAGCGGCCAACCAGATGCCCGTGGAAAACTAGCAAGCAGGATTCGAGCCCAGGAGCCATTTCCCTCACTCTGGTTTCCAGCAACTGGCCTTCAGAAGCATGGCTGCCTCTTGTGGGAGGGAGTTCCATAGGTTAACTCCACGCAGCTTGAGGAAACCCTTCCTTTCAGGTGACCTGAATCTGAGGGCGAATCCTACTCTGCCCAGTCTCCATAGCTAAGGGAGGCGTCCGAAGAGACTGCCCTTCCGCATCTACCGGCCCGGCAACTCTTCCATGCTCCCCGCCCTCGGGTTTCAACCTGTTTACCTAAAAGCCTTTGATTCCCTGCCGATGCCGCCCCTCTCCCCACCCTAGACAATTTGCAAGAGGGTCTTCTGTGGGTGCGCCGAGGTGCGCCCCGAGCCGCCCCTCCTGCCCTCTTTTCCGGCGTCTCGGAGGCTCCGCTCCGCCTGACTTTCCGGCGAACATTCGGCAGCTTCACCTCTACAGAAAGGGGAGTCGGAGTCGCTTTCTAGACCAGGCCCGGGGGGGGGGGACTGCTCGCGATGCCGCCTTAACTGAGGAGAGGAAGCCTCGCGCAGGCCGGGCCCCTCCCTAGGAAGCCCCCAAAGCAGCGCCCAGCCGAGCGAGGGCGACCCCCGGGGCCGGGAGGAGGCGCCGCCCGTCCCAAGCCCCCTGTGGACACGTCTTTCCCCAAAGGCTCTGCAGCCAGCGAAGCGGGCTGCCCTGGAGGGGCCACGCGGAGGGCCGCGGATCGCGGCTGCGGGAGAGGATCGTGAGGAGGGGGCGCAGGCTGCCGGGTCCCTCCTGGGGGGAGAGAGGGAGAGGCACGCCGGCCTCTCTTCCCGATGGGCACCGTGGTGGGAAGCGGCTCTGCTGCAGAGCCAAGCCGAGCGAGGCTCTCCCGGCTGCGCCGACGCCCCAGCACATTTCTAACGCCCAATAACCCTTAGGAAACCCCCTCCGTCCAAATCATGGCAGCAGAGACGGGGAGGTCCCGGGAGCCCCCCTCATGCTGCCCATCGATGCTCCTCGTTGACGGCTGTGCCTCGTGGGAACGGGGAGACCCGTGTTGCGTCTCCTCCTCACGACAACTCCGCCAGGTGGGCCCGTCTCAAGGCCATCCTTCAAGAGGGGCTTCCTCCCGGTGTGGCCGGCCTCGGCCTCCCGCCCCCCGGAGCCACCGGCCCCGCTGGGCGACTGACGGGAGCCGGACGGTCTCCGTCTTGTTCTGGGTGGTTCCGTCGGTTGGTACCTAGTGCTGAGAACACAGAGGTCGCAGGTTCGTGCCCCGTAAAGGACAGCTGCATATTCCTGCATTGCAGGTGGTTGGACTAGATGATCCTCAGGGTCCCTTCCAGCGCTACAGTTCTATGATCTCCGGTTTCGTAGAATATGCTTGGGACAGTGTGACGGTCGCTTTTTTCTTGGGGACTTGCGGGCTGCAGCTGCCCCAGCCAAAAAGGCATCTTATCGCACCCCTTACCCCACCCCGCCGCCTAGATATGATGCTGCCAAAGAGAGAGAGGCCGGCCCCCCACCCGCCCCACAAGGGCGCTTGGAGAGGGACCCGCGCCGCAGGAGTGGCCGGAGGGGGAGGCTGGTCAGGCAAGCGCTCCCGCGCCGTCCCAAGAGCGCTCCTTGGCCCGCAAACGCCCCCTTGGGAGAACAGTGCGCGCCGCGATTCGGTACACGCGCGCGCTGCCGCCAAGGCGGGGAGTGAGCGAGTGACCTACTTTCCCGGCTGCTGGGCAGGGCAGGATTCATTCCGGCGGCCGAGAGAGAGAAGGAGCAGCCGCAGCAGCCGGGAAGGGCCTGGGCGGGCCGGCAAGGAGCCCCCTCGGGCGGAGCGCACCGGCCTTTGCCCTCGAAGGTTACCTGGCGCCGGACTAGCCTTCGGACACCCGCCCCCCTCACTTTACACAGAGCTAGGCGGGTCTTTCCTGATGACCCCCCCCTCCATTCAGCCTCTCCTCCACATTCCTCCGCAGGCAGCACTACGTGTCCGACGGCACACAGCGCGCGCGCGCGGACACACCCGCCGCCGGCCCGCGGAGGAGCTTCTGCTCGCCCCCTGGCGGGCGGGGCAGGGACCCGGCGGGGGGGGGCGCTCCCGAGGCGCCGTCGCCCGGAGACGCGCCGGCTCTGTCCCCGGCAGGTGCCTCGCGCGGCGCTCCTTGGCAACCCGCCCGAGCCCCGAGGGAGGCCGAGCGCTGCCAGCCGGCAGAGCAACAGCCCTCGCCCGCCAGGTGGAGAAGCGGCCCGGCCAGGATCGGCGCCCTCCGCCCTCCTTCTGACATTTAGCCGCCAGAACGGGGGATGGGCGGAGCCTCTTGCCGGGAGCGGCAGTAATGAAGCATTTTTTAAAAAGCGGGGGGGTAAGTCCCGCTGCGCAACTAGGCAGGTCTATCAAGGCAAACTAGCCCCCCCCCCGCAAGAAATAAGAAACTGCGCAAAGACCAAGAGGGCCGTGGAGATTCGGCCGCCATCAGGGCAGTTTCAAAAGTCAATACAGCAACTTTGGGGGGCTGCAGCCCCGCAGGCGCGCGCACACACCCTGCCCCATGGATGAATATAAATAGCCGGGCGTTGCCGCTTCTTCACCCGACCCTGCAGGTAGCCGGCCCGAGGGTGCTTGAGCCGAGCTGGGCGGTCAGCTGTAGATGCTGCTGGAGAGCTCTGCGCCTCAAGCAGACGCACGTGGTCAAGGCTGGGCGCGCCAGGCGAGTGGACGGAGGCGCCGCTCCCTTTGCTCTCCAATACCCATGTACTTGGAAGGCTAAGCGCGCGCCTTCACAGCGCGCAACGCCCTCCCCAAATAATATTGGGAACTGTAGTTCGTCTCGGGTGCTGCTGGGAACCGTAGCCTTGCAGCCGGAAGGGTCAAGAGCGCCCAAGGCCGGCCGTCTCCCAGGCAGGTGGCCCACGCAAGGCCGAAAGGCTTAGCGGGGCGAGAGGAGGAGACCCACCACCCCTTCGCCCCTCCACGCCAGACCGGCTGCGCTCCTCTCAGCGTCGCGGAGTCACTCGCCCTTGATGTCCGTATAAATAACTCAAGTCCCCGGGAACAAGGTCGCCGCGACCGGCGCCGGAGCGACGGGAAGGCGGTTGCGAGGCTCGCCTTTGCCCAGCCTGGCCCTTCGAGGCGCGGCCAGGAGGAGCAGGAGACCCCGCGGTAGCCCCGTGCCGGGAAGACCGCTTTGCGCATCCGGCGAGGCAGGGGTTGCGCGGCGTCTCCAGTTGTGGCCCCGGGTGGGCTCTGAAACTAAGGCGCCTGGCTCAAAAAGGGGGAATGCAGCGCAATGAAAGGACGGGGGTGCGCTTTCCTTCAGCACACGCAGGCTTAAACTCCGCCATCGCCCCCCATTAAAGCTGAGCCCATCTTCTTGCAAAGAAAGCGCGCTTTGCGCTAGGAGATTCTCGGGCATGTATAAGCCGCGCGTCGCCCTGCTGGCCTCCCAGGTGAGA
This sequence comes from Podarcis filfolensis, assembly GCF_964270895.1. Lineage (NCBI taxonomy): Eukaryota > Metazoa > Chordata > Lepidosauria > Squamata > Lacertidae > Podarcis > Podarcis filfolensis. The sequence continues at coordinate 880,998 of NC_139618.1, forward strand.
AATGCTCGTCCAGCAAGGCCGAGAGGCCCGCAGGTGGCCCCGTCCGGCCCGGCCCACATCCTTGGAGCTTGCAAGCGGGACAGGGACTGGAATAAGTCTTATATTCTCTCTTGTCTCCGCCCGTTCTTTTCTCGCCCTGGACCCCCGTCCCTCCACTGGGAGAAGAACGCTCCCTCTCTCGCCCTCCTTCTCGCCACTAGTAATGACCAGGCTGGTCGTTTTATTCTTGATTTATTGCATTGATGACCGCCCCCAGTTTTTCCTCCAGGGCGCTAAGGGTTAAGTAGATAGTTCTACCCTCCTCGTCATTTAATCCACACAACAACCCTGCGATGTAGACTTAGGATGAGAAAGATGGTGATTGGCCCAGGGTGATTGGCCGAGAGCGGGATTCGAAAACAGGTCGTAGCCCGACATTCTCGCCGCTGGGCCACGGCACTGGCTCTCCAGGGGACTTCCGGGGGACACGGACAGGGCTAGCCCGCTGGCGCTGCGGCTCCTTATTGCGCAAACCCTTTCGCCCGCTAATGGGAAAATCTCTCTCCCGCAAAACCCTTTTTTCCTCCGCCAAAACATCCCAGCCTATTTGCTTACATGTTGTGTTCTGCGATATATATATTTTGCAGCATCCCTATTAAAATGACAAACAGCCTCCGAGGGGCGGGGGGAGAAGGGGGGCAAAAACTCCAAACGAGGCCGTGAGATTAAATGCATTGTGATCCGTGACGTAACGACGGGAAGATTTAGATTTTTGTTTTTAAATTTCAAAAAGCCCCTTTGTCCTTCGGGCTGCGCCCCTCCGGCGTCGCCCCGCATTAAGGGGCTGCGGCGCGAGGGGCGATGCGTGGAGGAGACAGCTGACTTCAGAAGAAATAAAATCCCCATTAAACTTTTGTTGCGCGATTACATCAAAAGCAGCTCGTTCGTTTTAATCGGAGCGGAGGCAAGAGCTGTTCTCGACTCGGGGTCCTCGTGCCTCCGGGGCTCCCTCTGTGCGCCAAAGCAGAGAGAGTTTGCATAATGAGCCATTTCCATGCGATCAGGATCGCGCTGCGAGATAAGGCTCCCACTCAGTGGTCTTTCTTTCTCTATATATAAAATAAGAGAGGGAGGGAGGGAGGGGCGCATCTTTGGGGAGTGGTTTCTTGTCCTCGCAACGCCACCTGCTGGACACCGGAGGGAAGACCAAGCTGGGGGGCGGCCGAGAAGATCACAAAAAAGCAAGGAGAGAATCATAGAGACTTGGAGTTGGAAGGGACCCCCAAGGGACATCCAGCTCAACCCGCAGCAAAGCGACTTAAGAGTCCCTGACAGATGGCTGCCCAACCTCTGTCTGAAAACGGATGCAGCTGGAAGGTACACAGGTGTCTTCCAGCATTCAAAGCAATTTTAAAAAAAGTTTTCCCCTCCCTTAAAAGGTTAGAAGTTAGACATAAGTTAATATCAGCCTGTGGGCTGGGTGTTTAGAAGTGTGTGTTCTCTGTCTGTTATTTTAAAAAAGGAACATATTCCTTTATTAAACCATGGCTGAAAGCAGACTTCTGGTACTGAAGGCAGGGAGACCGGGCCTAGGCCATGCTTGTTCCATTTGGGGCAAGGACGATAAGTCACCCCCCACCACCATGACAGTTTTACACAATACACAAAACACCTCACAGAAGACGAAGAAAAGCAACAACCTTAAAAGATTATAGAACTGCGTATTTTACAAGACTGTCATTGACTCTGCTCTGCCTCGCCAGCTGGAGGCAGCAATGCTCCTGGAGACCCCTAGGAGGGGAGAGGGCTCTTGTGAACGGATCCTGCTTCCCTTTGGGGCACCTGGCTGGCCACTGTGGGACAGGAGGCTAGGTGGGCCACTGACTTGATTCAGCAGGCTTTCTTGCATTCTCAGTGCCACAGTCTATGCTGGACCTCCTTTGTAAGAGGCATCCAGTCCCCACTGCCCCTTTCCAGCAATGTATTGCTGACACCTACTCCCCAGTAGCCCAGGGAGGCTGTGTTGACGCAAGAGAAGGGCCACCCAAGCACCGCAGTGAGGAAAGGGGTGTGTGCATGGTCCCCTGCTTTCCTTGCCCCAAGGACTAGCATTTCCAGCTACCTTTGCCGGATAACACAGTGACCTTTTCCCCCTGGAGATGACACTTTATAAAACTCCTTCAGGAAACCAGCCAGCAAAGACTGTTCCCAAAAAACCCCGCAATTAAACAGCGAGGCGCTTTGTGACAGCTGCTTGCGATTCTCCACGCTCTGAGCCGAACATGTGAACACGCGTAAATCCAGAGAAGGCCCAGCTTCAAAAGCAGGCAAGAGACCAGACCTGGAAATCCAGCCAATTTAGTTTTAGAAGCGATTAAGTCCAGCTGCAGACGGAGAACGGCTGGGAGAGGTCATGATTCAGAGAAAGTCCTGTATCTGTTGTGCAGGACAGAAATAGGACTTCTGCATGTAGACCAAAAAATGGGGGTCTTTTGGATTTGAAGAAGAAGAGTTTGGATTTGATATCCCTCCTTTCACTCCCCTTCAGGAGTCTCAAAGCGGCTAACATTCTCCTTTCCCTTCCTCCCCCACAACAAACACTCTGTGAGGTGAGTGGGGCTGAGAGACTTCAAAGAAGTGTGACTAGCCCAAGGTCACCCAGCAGATGCATGTGGAGGAGCAGAGACAAGAACCCAGTTTCCCAGATTATGAGACTACCGCTCTTAACCACTACACCACACTGGCACCACACTTTTAATAAATGCAGAGTAGTGGTGCTGTGGGTTAAACCACAGAGCCTAGAACTTGCCAATCAGAAGGTTGGCGGTTCGAATCCCCACGACGGGGTGAGCTTCCATTGCTCGGTCCCTGCTCCTGCCAACCTAGCAGTTCGAAAGTACCTCAAAGTGCAAGTAGATAAATAGGTACTGCTCTGGCGGGAAGGTAAACGGTGTTTCCGTGCGCTGCTCTGGTTCGCCAGAAGCGGCTTAGTCATGCTGCCACATGACCCGGAAGCTGTACGCCGGCTCCCTCGGCCAGTAAAGCGAAATGAGCGCCGCAACCCCAGAGTCGGCCACGACTGGACCTAATGGTCAGGGGTCCCTTTACCTTTTTAAATATATTTATCCTAAAGAGTTTTCAGAACCCTTCAATGAAGAACTTTTTCCTGAGACACTGACATGATCAAGGCATTAGGCGCGAATCCCTTGGAGATGCAAGGAAGGACCATTTCTACAAACGCCACACAGTTAAACTATGGAGTCCCCTCCTGAGAGCAAACAAACTGGGTGGCTTTAAAAGGAGGGTGAGGGTATCCATGGCTACCAGCCAGGATGGCTCTGCTCTGCCTCTGTGGTCAGAGGCAGCAATGAGAGATGCTCTTGTGCTCGGATCCTGCTCGCTGGTTCCCCATTTGGACACCTGGTTGGCCTCGGTGATAGGAGGAGGAGGCTGGGCTAGATGGCCCACTGGCCTCATCCAGCAGGGCTCACTCTGATGTTATTGTGGCTATGTTCAGGTTACAAGAGACTCCAGTGAAACATCCGGGAGAACTTTCTGACAGTAAGAGCTGTTTGGAAGTGGAGCGGTCTCTCTCCGAAGGTGGTGGGCTCTCCTTCCTGGGAGGTTTTCAAGCAGAGGTTGGGTGCCCTCTGTCGGGGACGCTTTAGCTGAGATTCCTGCATTGCTGGCACAAAAATGGAAACAAGAAGAATGACTGACGAAAGAAGAATGGAGGATGAAACTGATGGACTATGCAGAGCTAGATAAACTAACAGGAAGGATTCGAAACCTGCGGGACCAGAGACTGGAATAAATATACAAACTATTTGAAAAGTAATTGTAATGGACAGATCACGCTAGTAGGATCGCAATAAGTTTTGTAAGGAGGATTATTTGAAATATTGCAAAAAAGACTATGAAGAAAATTATTAAAGGTAAAGGGACCCCTGACCATTAGGTCCAGTCGTGGCCGACTCTGGGGTTGCGGCGCTCATCTCGCTTTAGTGGCCGAGGGAGCCGGCGTACAGCTTCCGGGTCATGGGTCCAGCATGACTAAGCCGCTTCTGGAGAACCAGAGCAGCACACGGAAACGCCGTTTACCTTCCCGCTGGAGTGGTATCTATTTATCTACTTGCACTTTGACGTGCTTTCAAACTGCTAGGTTGGCAGGAGCAGGGACCGAGCAACGGGAGCTCACCCCGTCCCGGTGACCTTCTGATTGGCAAGTCCTAGGCTCTGTGGTTTAACCCACAGTTAATGACAATTAAGAGTAATAGAAAAATTAGGAAATCTAGAATCAGTGATAAAAATGGAAAATCACCAGAGGAGTTGACGGAAGTAAAAAATATTGTATAAGATAAGAAATTATGTTATACGAATGTTGGAAATGATATGTTAAAAAAACTAATAAAAATATTTTTTTTAAAGAGAGAGATTCCTGCATTGCAGGGGGTTGAACTAGAGCACCTTCAAGGTCCCTTCCAATGCTACAATTGTATGATTCTATGTGCTACCCCCACTGTTGGAGGCAGCAAGGGCCCCTGGACACAAGCGCAGGAGAGGGCCACCCCACACCTGAGAGGCTGCTTGAGGACTTCCCACAGGCCTCTGGCTGGCTTCTGTGAGAGCCGGACAAGATGGGCCTTTCGTCTGATCCAGCAGCCAGGCTCTTTTTACGTTCTTACTGAAGGTCAGTAGCAGAGCACACAGTTTGCCTGCAGAAAGTCCCAGGCTCAATCCCTGGTCTGTCCAGGCAGGTGGACCCCAACAGCCACAGCCACCGGCAGGCCAAGAGTCAGCAATGATGGGAGTTGGAGTCCGACGGCAGCTGGAGGGGCACAAGCTCTTCCCCTTCTGTGTCTCTGTGTGCCTCCCTCTGCCCAGGCCAAGGCTCAAAAGCAACAGGACGGATGAAAGTACATCTTCGCACAGTGGAGGAACTGTGCAACTCCATTCCGCAGGAGGCAGTGAGGGCCACCAACCTGGATGGCTTTAAAAGAGAATTGGACAGATTCACAGAGGAGGCTACCAATGGCTCCTAGCCACAATGGCTCTGTTGCCGGAAGCCCCAGGAGGGGAGAGGGCTCTGGGGCTCAGGTCCTGTTTGTGGGCTTCCCATTGGGGTATCTGGGTGGCCACCGTGAAAATAGGATGCTGGGTGGATCCTGCAGGCTCTTCTCATGTTCAGCGCATGCCCACGGCATGGCGAACGGAATTAGCAGGGCAGCCAGTCTCCAGGCTCTGATCTCCCAGCCAAAATTATCTGCACTCTCCAGGCCAGACTGAAGCACGAAGCGCTTGGCAGAAAGGGGGGCGTCCCCCAAGCCCACTCTCACGCAAAGCTGCACGAAAGCTGTTTATAGAGTCCTTGGTTGATCGTGAGATATTTAAAATATGCACATGGTAATTCAGAACTAATTACCCTGAGCACATTTGGAACGTTTATGCCCTCATTGCTGGAACCTGCCTATTGGCTGCACCTTCCTGCTTGCTCTCGAGTGTGTCTATAAACTGCTCCGGTGCATTTAGCTTCCAGGCTGGATCTGACAAGCGCGGCCTCCCCAGAAGAGCTGCTGGGCTGCTGGGAAGACGCTGGTCCTTGCTCTCTCCTCTCCCCCCACCCTCCCAATCCACTTTCCGAGGAGTCAAGGCAACGCACATTTCAATCAGGTTCTTTGCAGAGCAGCCGTCACACACACACACACACACACACACACACACACACACACACACCACTTCAAGATGCAGGGCTTTTGCATTGCCTCTTGAGCTGTTCAACTGGCACACTTTTCATGGCAGAAGTTATAACCCAAAATGGCGCTAAGAGAACACAAACGGTGTGTGAGAGTGACTAGCTGGTTGAGACAATTGGGAAGTGGGGGGGGGGAGGAATCTCAAAAAGTGGCAAGATGCTTTATACATCTGTCTGGGGAAGTTTGCGGGCACAACCTCAGATGCTGCACCGCAAAGCCAAATCCTGGATCCAGGGTTGTTCACCGTGGATTCCACATGGCTGTTCCAGCAGTCCACTGGCGAGGGAGGTTCATCATATCTATGGTGCGTTTACACACTTCATTCACTCAGCATCCAGAATTTCAGCATCTTCACCAGAACCCAGCAGAGAGCAAGTTCCTTGACCTGGGCCTAGAGAGACCAGGGTTCAGACACCTGCTCAGCTAGGACACTCATCTTGAGCCAGGCTCTCTCTCTCTCTCTTTCTCTCTCTCTCTGCCTAGCCAGCCTCACAGGGCTTCTTGGGAAGACCCAAGTGGGACAGTTGTCGCACAGAGTCACTGAGCTTCCTGTCCGTCTCCCACAATACCAGAACCACCGTAGGTCATCGAAAGAAGCTGAATGGAGGGAGATTTAGGACAGACCAAAGGAATTCTTCACACGGTTGATAGATAAACAAGGAAAGTGGCTGCCACAAGATGTAGTGATGGCCAAGAGCTTGAATGGTTTGAAAGGGGATTAGGCAAACTTGTGGAGGAGGTTGTCAGCCCCGTGGCTCACTCTTGAAACTTCTTCAAATTATTGTGAAGAAAGCAACTAATGAGACATTTTGAAAAGCGTTAAGTGGATGGAGGCGAACCAGGTGAGTGTAGATTACTCTCTTTCTGAGATGTGTGACCACAGCAGCCTCCTTGTTCCACCTCCCACCCTTCTATATAAATAGGACGCCTTCTGCCAACGCCTAAGGAGTGCTCTCCCATCTCCTCGCTGATGAGGCTTCATCCCCGAAGCCTGCGAAATGAAACAGCCGAAGAGAGCAGCAAACTGGCATTACCTCTCCCAATTATAATTGCGAACTTCCCCAACTGATCCGAACGGATTAATCTTAGCTACGAGGATCCGGAATGCAACAGCCGGAGATTTCTCCTTTATGAGTCAATGGGAGGATCAATTAGCATCCGAGTTATAAATACACTCCAAGGCAGTGATGGGAGTCAGCTCAGCCTCCCATTAACTCTGGAGCCGAAGATGGGGGGCTGCAGCATTTAAAGCTGAGCAGCAGACCTGCAGCATCCTCCCCCCGCTTCTGGTTAGATATTGGAGAGCAAAGAAGACATTTGTCATCTCCCTCCCACGGAAGCTGTCCTGCGAGAGCCATATGGCGGGAGAGGAAGGAGATGGTCGCTGCCCAAGCTGGGAGCCCACGAGGACCCTTTCGATGAACCAACGCCCCTGCACACTCTGCCCATATGCAGTTTTCTTTCTGGGGGGAGGAGAAGGAAGCACCAAGACCTCTCCTCCCTGCCCTGAAAAAACCCACAGACCCACAAAGCTGCTAATTCCAACGCCGGAAGGGCTTTGGGGGTAATGAAGGCACTAAATTAAGGCTTCAGCGAGCCAGACATAGCACAGGGCCTAACTGGTAGCAAGAGGCCTCTTAGGCGGAGAGAATCTTTCTCCAAGCCCCGGCTTATGAGCTGGAGTTTGGCAGGGAGCTGGGCAAGAAGGATGGGGAGAGAGGGGAAAAGCCAATTTCACCTGGTAATCAGTGCCGCTATCGCTATTCCATCCGGACCAGGCCTGCAGGCACCATGGACTGAGTTTTCCTCTCTCCATTAAGAGAGAGGAGCTAATGGCTTTCCCTGGGAAGAGATGGGCAAGGTGGGCAGGGCAGAGTGCAGGTGAGGGAGCTGCTGCTTTGTCTTCCTCCAGGAAGGGGGGAGGGGCACCAAGCCCTGGGCAACTCAAGCAAGGCCAACAGACCTCTGTTCAGGAGATGGCTTCTGCCCGCCGGGGTTGGTGGGTAGTGTTAAGTTGTGGGCGAACATATCAGACGACACAGCGATTCTTCAAACAGCTCTTCTTTATTCTGAGGCCGGAACTGAACTGAACTGAAGGGCTCAGTCAGCCTGCTTATATAGAGCTCCAGTACCTTGTTACTGTAACAACTTTCTAAAACTATCCAATCACTGAACGTCACTTTCGATCCTTCATTTGCATCACTATCTACAGTATCCCCCTGCTGGCCCAGGGTGAGAACTTCAGTACATAACAGGTAGCAAGGCGGGCAGCCCAGACTGTAGGCAGAGTCAGAGAGAATGACAGGCAGAGCCAAGTGAGTCTCATTTCCTCCTCCCTTGTGTTGCACAAGGAGCAACACTGAGACTAAGGAAGAGGAGGAAGCTGGCAGCCCCAGAGACTGGCAGGCAGCAAGGAGAGAAGGTGGAGGTTGGCAGGCAGAAGTTGGTAGGGCAGTGCCTTCCCGTCACCCTACTGTATCAGCCTCCACTGACTTTCACTCCAGATGTTGTTAGGCTACAACTCCCATTTACAAATTCATAGAGGAGAGGGCTATGAGATTGTTCTCTGAAGCCCTTCTTCATGCGACTCCTCCACAAGATGTCTGGAGAGTGGCAACCCGAGAACGGGGCCTTTTTTGCAGTGGCTCTCCATTTAGGGAATGCTCTCCCCATGGAGGTTCAGCTGGTACCTTCAGTATACACCTTTAGGCTCCAGGAGAAAACATTCCTCTCCAACCAGGCCTTTGGCTGATTAACATCCAATACCCTTTTAAATGTGTTGTGGGTAGCTATTGGTTTGTTTTTGTTCTTGCTTTTATTATGTGCTTTTTTTAATCTTGTTTTGTGGGATCAACAGCTGAAGGGTGGTACACAAATTTAATAAAGAATGGTGGTGATTATGATGGCTCGGCTCTGCCTCTTGGTCAGAGGCAACAGTGCTTCTGAAAACCTGTTGATGGAAGCCACAGGGAGCTTTGCTCTGGTGTTTGGGTCCTGCTTGTCAGCTCCCCATCATGGGAATCTGGTTGGCCACTGTGAGAACAGGATGCCAGCCTAGATGGTGTTAGGATTTTTATCCACCTAAGCTGCTCAGCAAGTATCACTATGTTGTTTATATCATGTGAGTGTCTGAGAGCATGAGACAGGAAGTCTCAGGACTGTTGGACTATTGCTGGAGAGTTTAGTTTCACTTCTGTGTGTGATGTTTTTCTGTACTGCTGCTGAGAGAGCACAGACATGCTGATGGATTCTTTGTACATAGACTGTAAATAAAGTAGTTTAGAGCTACTGATTGTTTCTTTCTTCTGCTATGAGATGCCAGAAGACGAGCTTGCTCCTCTCAGGAGGGAGGGGTCGCTTATCGCCGGTCTCTCTGGATTGAGGAAGAATTACAGCCAGAGAGTGACCACTGTAGAGACGTCTTGGGAAGGTGGTGGCCTTCCCAGGCATTTTTCCAATAGATGGTCCATTGGCCGATCCATCAGGCTCTTCTTAGGTTCACCCACCCCTATCAGCCATGCTAGATGGGGCTGATGAGAGTCTAATGCTGTCTGGAGGGAGAGCCACAACCTCCCTACCCCATCTCACACACCTCTGGGAACATCAGAGAGGCCTGCTCTGGCTGCCTGAGCACTGACCATTTTCAACAGCCACCCTCATAAGAATTTGCACTTTGCAGGATGGGAGCATCGCTTCAAGGGCAGGAAGCCAACTCAGCCGCTTGTGCCCTGGGGAGGCGGGAGCTGCTTCTTGCCCCTCCGAGAGAGGCTCAAAAGGGCTTCAGCTCCGGAAAGAAGTTTGCCAAGGAGACCTTTGCACTCCACAAGCCATTTTCCTGCTTAATTAGCAGGCGATGCGCGGCACTCTTCCAGGCAGAGGAGGGGAAGCAGATTGCGACAGAGCAGTGACTCAGTTGTGGGGCAGCCCCTCAGCCCTTCCGCATGAAGCGCACATTTGCTGGGCTGGCAAAAGGGCTGCTGAGAGTGCGGGGGGGGGTGCCTTTCAAGAGAGGTGAGCAAAGTTTGCATCCCACACTCCCCCAAAAAACAACAACCCATACACACACTCGAGAGACCTTTGTGCAATCGCTAGAGCTCAGAGTACACAAATGCGCTCAATCTGCCATTTGTATCAACAGGAGAATCCTTTTCGAGGCTTCCAAAGTTGGCATAATTTTCTGCTTGGGATTTGCAAACAGATGCCCAGATCGTTGTTCGGCTCTGAGCGGCACAGCTTTTCTGGATAATGTTGTCGGTGGGCAGCAAAAGGAAATACCGCGAGGAGGGCTATGAAGATGAGAAAGGACCTAGAAAGTCCGAGGGAAATGGGGCACTTGTAGGGGGATTTCGAAGGGAGAAGCGAGGCCTAAGTGGGGCAGAGATCTAAAGGGACATTTAACTGTGCGGAGGGGGAGACCAGGACAGTCTGGTGGGCAAGACAAGAGGAGGTTCAGGGAAGGCACTGGTAGACTTCGCCTGTGTGGAAGGAGCAGCTCCATGATGAAATGAATCAAGGAAGAACTGCAGAATGCCCCGATCCCAATCCTCAACAGCCTCTCCGGACAGAGCTCAGAAAGGTCCCTGCATCACATATCCAAAAGCACTTGCTGGCTCCACCCGTGGAGGGGAGGACGCAGCGATCACGGCTGACAACTCTTGCTAGCCTTCTCTTCCTTCAGGCATTTGCCTAATTCTCTTTCAAAGCCATCCAAGTTGCTGCCTCCTGCAGGAGGGAGTTCCGCAGTTTCACTGTGCACTGTGTGGACTTTATTTGGTCTGTCCTGAATCTCCCAACACTCAGCCTCGTCGGATGACCCTGCTGGGCTCTGAAGTTAGGAGAGAGAGCTCTTCTCCCTGTCTGGCAGGCCAGCCCCATCAGGCCTCCTCTCCCCCAAGTGCTATCTGGGGGCGGCCATCAGACTGCCTCAGTTGGAGACAGATGGGGAACGGGGTTCATGGCAGGGCTGGCTCCATCAGGCACCTCCTGCCTCTCAACTGGGCCAGCTGGGCATTACAGGAACACCTGTTTAGAAACCGGTGCCTGAGTTTTGGTTTTCCACTTCCCTCCCTATCTCTTTTTCCTTGTGTGCTGTGCCTTTTTTTAAAAGGGACTTTCTTGTCTTGATTGTCTGTAAACTGCTTGGGGAGCCTTTTTAGCCGATAGATCAGGATACAAATGCCGAAAACCTTTCCTCACCAAAACCAAAAACCTTTCCACACAGAAAAACTGGCCAACGTTTCCAACTCGGGCTGAAGGCAGCTTCTTGCATTCCTCCACCTGGGATTCTGGAGGCAGCAGCGACGGAGGGAAAGAGAGAACTCTAGGTACTGCAAGTTAAATATAGGCTGTGTTCCTTGTGTTTTTACAAGTGTGAGGCAGGGATATTATCCAGAGAAAGCTGTCATTTTTAATGACAGCACAAGCTCCAATTACCAGAAAGCCAGTACACTTGGGAGCTGAAGGGTTTTATTCACCCAGCCCCCAACCCCACCAAATTGCTCAAAATTGGGGAAGGAAAAAGAATGAGATTCATGATGCCAGCGTCACAGCCAGATGTAAATAGCTATGCCTGGCCTTAAGACGCCCAACCGTTTCGCAAAGTGCTTCCAAGAGTTGAGGCTCATTTATGCGAAGAACACCCCGACCTCCTCACAAAGCCCGTTGGGAAAAGGGCTTCTGGCTGGAGACGGGGTGGGGGTGGGGAAGCAGAGTAAGGCTCAGAGGCTGACCCCACCTTGCAGGGAGCAACCTGGGCTGAGAGGGCCAGAAGAACTGTTTGCTGTAGACACACGGCCCCATTGCAGCTGGCCCCGAGCAAGCAGCCAAGGCCTTGATCCTCTGTGCAAAGGCTCACTGCTGCCCTCAGGCACTGCTTGCTTTGGGGCTTCCCTTGGGGACACCTGGGGACCCACTGCGAGGACATGCTTGGCATCACAGTGGGGCAGAGCCGTCTTTCCCACAGGGCTTAGTGGTGCGTTGCGCCAGGGCGTTGGCCTCTCAGGGGCGCCCCAGCGAGTGGGGGAGCTGTACAGCTTTGCCAGTGGCCTCCCCTTTCCCCGCATGCCCACCAGCTGTGCCCTGCCAACCATAGGTCTGGCGGGTGCACAGCTTCCCTTCCAAGCCTCTGCAGGGATCGCTCTCCTCCCAAGGAGATTTAGGAGGGAAGCTGCGCACCTGCCAGCCATATGGTTGGCGGGGCACAGCTTCCCTCCCATGCCTCTGTGGGGGATTGCTCTCCCACAGCAGCATGGGGAGAGTTGCGTCCCCCCCATGGCTGGCAGTGCGCAGCTTTGCACCCCCCCCCCACTATCTGTGGTAATTTGGGGGTGCTGGACAGATATTTGCACCCTGGCGCCGAATCTGCTAAAGACAGCCCTGAGTGGGGATGTGGCACTCCAATCCTCCTTGCTTGCAGGCTTCCCTCTGGGGCCTCCAGGTGGTCTCCATCAGGATGGAAATCATAGAATGGAGTTGGAAGGGACCTTGAGGGTCATCTAGCCCAACCCCTTGCAATCTCAACCCATTTGAAACCACGGAGGCTGAGCTAGATGGGCCGCCTTTGGGCTCTTCCCACACCTTTAAGATGCTCTCTCCCCCTTGGCTTTTCGTCCTCTGTCTTGCAAGTGCTTGACTGGGACTGGACCAGGAGCTCCTCACATCGCCTGAGACAGACATTTCTCCCACCACTTCCTCCTCAGTGGCTGGTTTTCAGCAATCGTGTTCATGAGCACTGCAGCCTCCGGAGTCCAGACCATCATGGCTAACAGCTTATGGAACCAGACACAGATTTTGGCAGAGCTAGGGGTTGGGCTAGATGAACCCAGGGGTGTCTTCCAACTGCACGATTGTATGATTCAAGATAGTTGCAGCTCTTGATGAGAATCAGCTTGGGTGGGCAATTCAAATACGAACGAGGCGAAGGCAAGCCCCTTCCTCCCTCTCGCTCACAAGGACTTCCCCTCTAGAGAGTTGATAATCCTGGCCCACTTGAAGAGGCTTTTGAAGTGTCGCTGAGATAAGTGTGTTCAAACAACTTCCCCATGCAATGAGGGAAGGGCTCCTTTTATGGTTCCCATGTAAGAACACGAAGAAGAGCCCATTTAGTCCAGTTTCCTGTTCTCACAGTGGCCAAATATCCCTAGGAATCTAGATAAGACTCTTTCTGGAGGTTCCATAGGGACGTGCTAAGAGTTGCTGGATCAGGGCAATCAAGTCCAGCCTCCTGTCCTCACAAGTGGCCAACAAGATGCCCCAAGGCAAAGGCCCCAAGCAGGATCCACGCACGAGAGCCACACTCTCCCCTCCTATGGTTTCCAGCAACTGGGATTATAAATAATAATAATTTATTATTTAGACCCCGCCCATCTGACTGGGTTTCCCCAGCCACTCTGGGTGGCTTCCAACACAATATTAAAATACAGTAATGCATCAAACATTAAAAGCTTCCCTAAACAGAGCTGCCTTCAGATGTCTTCTAAAAGTCTGGTAGTTGTTTTTCTCTTTGTCATCTGGTGGGAGGGCGTTCCCCAGGGCGGGTGCCACCACCGAGAAGGCCCTCTGCCTGGTTCCCTGTAACTTGGCTTCTCGCAGTGAGGGAACTGCCAGAAGGCCCTCAGCGCTGGACCTCAGTGTCCGGGCAGAACGATGGGGGTGGAGACGCTCCTTCAGGTATACAGGACCGAGGCTGTTTATTCAGGATTCAGAAGCATTGCTGCCTCTGACTGTGGAGGCAGAGAAGAGTCATCAAGAGCCCTCTCTTCCATGAACTGGTCCAATCCTCAGTTTCTTCCACAGTTTAACTCTGTGCTGCGTGGACTTTATCTGCCCTGAATCTTCACTGTGCAGACTACGGAGGCTGGCACCCATGGGGCTGGGTGGCTGGCAGGCCAGACAGCAGCCGGATCCAGAATCAAAGACAGTAGGAAGAATTGATGATGATGGTGGTAATTTATATTCTACTAAGGAATTCTGCCTGAGTTCTATTAAGGCAAACTTGAGACTAAGGGAGGAAGGGGAAAGCAGCCAGCCCCACCCTGAGAGGAAGGCAGGCGGGTGGGGGGGGGCTGGCTGAGGTTGGTGGGGAAGAGAGCCATTTGCCCACATGGACCAGAGTCCACCTGTGCAATCCCACAACAGGCAGGTCTGCTCCTCGCCACCTTCATCCTCCGTACCTGAAGCAGAAGAGCACCTGGCTCCCCCCCACAGCTGCTCCAGGGCCCCACCACTGAATTGGGAAGGAAGTTCTCTGGGGACAAGGGAGGAATGTGATGCTTTCATTACGAAGTGGTGGGCAGGCAAGCTGGCAGCTGCCGTGAGAAGGATGGGCCATGGCAGAACCACAGCTCAGAGCGAGGGCTGAAGCCCAGGGAATTGCGGGCAGCAAAAAAAAAAAAAAAAAAAAAAAGGCACTTCTAACATGCCATTGAGTTACTTTGATGGAGGGAGAAGCCAGTGGGTAATAAGAAGAGAAGAAGAGTTTGGATTTAATATCCTGCTTTATCACTACCCGAAGGAGTCTCAAAGTGGCTAACATTCTCCTTTCCCTTCCTCCCCCACAACAAACACTCTGTGAGGTGAGTGGGGCTGAGAGACTTCAAAGACGTGTGACTAGCCCAAGGTCACCCAGCAGCTGCATGTGGAGGAGCGGGGAAACGAACCCGGTTCCCCAGATTACAGGTCCACTGCTCTTAACCACTACACCATAAGCAACACCTGGCCAATTCCTCCACTTGGGCAATTGGGACATGTCCTGGCACATCCATCATGGCTCAGCTCCTTGTCTGTGGGACTCATAGGGGAGGGTGGGGAGAAGGGAGATATTATCTTTAACCACTAGGGAACATAAGAGCCTGCTGGATCAAGCCAGTGGCCCACCTACTCCAGCATCCTGTTCTCACAACCAGATGCCCCAGTGGGAAACCAGAGAGCCCTCTCCCCTTCCCAGCAGCTCAGTGGGAGAGCATCTGTTTCGCATGTCCCAGACCCCAGGTTCAATCCCTACCACTCCAGGTTGGACAGGGAAACACCCATCGTTTTCTGAAAACCTGCTGAGCTGCTGCCAGTCAGTGTAGACAGCACCATGCTAGATAGACCAAATAGTCTGGCTCAGCATGAAACTCCCTGAGATTAAGACACCCGCCCAGCCAGTGTCCTAATCACCAATTGTTTCTGCTTAGCCAGCACGCAGCAGAGGGGTCGCTTGCTTCCTGATCCACTGACGAGGAAAGTGAGCGCTTTCCCCCTGGGACCAACACTGAGCAGGGGACATGGTGTGTGGACGCATCCCTTGGCCCCCAACAGGCACCTGAAGCAGCAGGCTGGGATCATTTTGAAAGTTTCCCTGGAATACAAGAGGCTTTTAAAAAAGGACACCCTTTATTGCTCCTACAGTAAGGTTACCAGACAGTCCCCGGATTTACAAATCAGCCCCCATACAAAATGAATTGAAGTTGAAAAGTGTCCCCGGATTCATTGAAAAAAAATCTGGTAACCTTATCCTACAGTGGTACATAATAAAAGGCTTTTCCTGCTATGGGCCAAACACCATTTGCAGTTGCTTTGCTTGCAGGATTCCAGGTTCAGGGCTGGGGAAACCGTGGAGAAGGGCAGCCAGGATTCGATTCTGGGTGAAGTGAGCCAGTGGCCTTCCTGGCTATAAAAGCAGCTTCCAGTGTTGGCCCTCTCTGTTGTCACAATGGGAAAACAAGCCAGCCAGCCTCAAAACCCAAAGGCCACATGGATTCCTGAAACTGCAGGCTCACTCTGGTGTGGAGTGGGGCATTTAACAGCTGGGCTAGGCAGCGGCACCAAACAGCCACCCTGCTATCTCTGAAGGTCATGTGGAAGATGGAGGAAGCTATCTGCTGCTACAGAGGATCCAAGCCAACGGATTCAATTGCTGAGAAATGAGATTCCGACTAAACAACAGGTAAAACTTCCTGATGGCAAGAGCCACTCAACAGTGGAGCAGACTCCCTTGGAAGGTGCTGGATTCTCTTCCATGGCCATCTGTCAGGGATGCTTTAGCTGAGATTCCTTTACTGCCAGAGCCTGGGCAATATGACCCTTGAGGGTCCCTTAAAGGTAAAGGGACCCCTGACCATTAGGTCCAGTCATGGCCGACTCTGGGGTTGCGGTGCTCACCTCGCTTTATTGGCCGAGGGAGCCAGCATACAGCTTCCGGGTCATGTGGCCAGCAGGACTAAGCCGCTTCTGGCGAACCAGAGCAGCGCACGGAAACACCGTTTACCTTCCCGCCGGAGAGGTACCTATTTATCTACTTGCACTTTGACGTGCTTTCGAACTGCTAGGTTGGCAGGAGCAGGGACCGAGCAACGGGAGCTCAGCCCGTCGCGGGGATTCGAACCGCTGACCTTCTGACCGGCAAGTCCTAGGCTCTGTGGTTTAACCCACAGCGCCACCCGTGTCCCCTTGAGGGTCCCTTACAACTCTACAATTCTATGAACAGGGTAGCGTAGGAAGCTCCCGTGAGGAGCAGATGGCACCACCTTTCTCTAGAAGAGCATCCCCCACCCCCGCCACCAGCTCAATGTGCTGCTAATGCACAGCAGCCGTATCAAGGGAGGCTGCGAATAACACAGCCATTAGCGCAAACTCACACGCCTGCGTTGCTGCGCTAAGAGATAGCATAACAGGTGAAAAAGCTAAATGCCTGGGAATTTTAGCACCCCCGCAGATAAATGGAAGCCTTTGAGCAGGTAAAAAGCAGTTCTCTTCCTCTCTTGTGTTTGGTGTGGGGGCCAGACTCGCCCCACAGAGGAGGGGAATCGGCTTCCCTTTCTATAAATAAGATGGCCAAGGCAGGCTCCCTGCCAGAGCAGCCCAGTCAATACGGCTTTCTCCGTCTGTGCTGCCAAACTTCACTTTAAGGGAGTGTATTAATTACGTAGTCGATATCTGTCTGTTTCATTAGTGTATTAAATACCCGGATCAATAATATTTATACTGTTCACAGAGACAGCCTTAAGTAGGGGGGCAGGGAAGGGGGGAGAGAGAAATGGGGGACGTTTTGGACCTGGAGGATTCGAAATGCCAGGGGAACCCACCAGGGACCAGCCGGGGCCTTTTAATGGAAAGCATAAAGCACTGGAAAGAGACAGGAGCCAGATTATCACTATCTGTTTTTCAGTCCCTTGAACAACGAGGCACGGGGGAATTCAAGGAACATTTAAGAACTGGAAGTGAAATGATTCGGTTCACTTCTCCCTCCCTCCCTCCCACGGAGAGAAGGGGGAGAGAAGGAACGCGATTCTCCACCCACCACTCCCAAAGAGTTAAGTGAAAAAGTGGCTCGATTGCAGAGCGCCACCACTGGCCTTTTATTACAGCCTTTACGAGGAAGCTAATGACTCCGTGCTTGAACCTAATTAGGACATATGGCTGCATAGAAGACTTTGGTCACAGCACTCCCACTATGGTTGTCTGCAAACAAACTTATTGGTGTTTTCTTTGCGGGGGAGGCTGCTTCTCTCCCCTCACCCCACATTCAACCGTCAGGCCAGAGAGCCATCTGCACACACTGAAAACTCCACCATTTCAGCCCGTGTCCCCTTCTCCTTCCTGAATTCGGGGGTGGGTGGGTGTGGTAGTGAATGGAAGCCAGGAAGGAATAGAGACTGGTTAGCAGAGCAGAAAGAAAGACGATCACACCAAACCTGCAATTTGTCAATCGCGAAGCGGGTGGAAGACCATAATTTCCAGCCAACGTTTCATAAGCAAGGTCAGAAGGAAGAAGTGCCGAGGCCCCAGAGCTCGCTTGGGAGAGCCAGAGAAGGATGCTCTGCTCCACGGAGAGAGCGAGGAGGGCCAAGAGGTCAGGGGTCGAGGGAAGCCCTATTTTCATGCTCATCGCTAGAGAGGACATGCGCTAAACAAGGGCGACCTGTGTGGGCAAAAGCATCGTTGGCTCCAGAGCCGCCTTCCAATTCACACCCCGCGGGGAAGCTGCAACGCTGCCCGGCCATGCAGCCAACGCTTTGCTGCAGCTGGCAAATGCATAATTCATGCAACCAGAGGCAGGCGCAGCTCTCTGGCTCTGCTAACTAGAAAGCCCAGCAGCAGCACCTCTGTTCCCGGGACCAGTTCACGCAGAGCACGTGTATGTAAAGCCTGGTTAGTTCTTAGACTGCTAGGTAAACATTAATAAAAAAATAATAATCCAAAATGCCAGAGAGGCCACCTTCACCAGCCAAAACAAGATCACATTATCGGCTCTCGTTGACACAAGGCTGAGAAAAATCGCCACTCTTCCATCTCGCCAACTTCAGCCCCAGCGTCTTTCCCCCAAGTGAAAGCGTATTATGAAAACTAATTAATTGCTTTCCAGTAATGAGAATCCGCTGGCGTTTGCAGAAAGCAGAGACCACAATATAGAACTAAATGCTGTTTATAGAAAGAGACAGGAGGAAGAAGGGGCACAGGCGCACCCTCCGTTGGAGGCTTCTATGTCCTCAGTGATACAGAGAAGGCATTTCGTTCACACACAAAAACTATGGACAGGTAGCAAAGCCACCGCAGTCGGCAGCCCCAAAAATGCAGTATTAATTGAAGTGCAAAACTAAAGCACTGCTTTGTAGTTGCCTAGATTTCCCAGGGGGATGAAGAGTCAACGCTTATCAGCCTCTCTCAGAAGAGACAATTTTGATTAATATCGGGCCCATCTGACTCAGTCTATTAAACCCTGAAGGAAGGATATTCTTCAGATATAAGAGATACGTCTTTGATTAATAATTCTGCCATATTGCCATTCCAAGCATTAACAGTCGCCTGGCACCTGTGGAAGGAACGAAGCCTTTGAACATTAGGGGGGGAGGGGAGCCTCTGTTGAGCTAAGGGACCCCTTCCACACAACACCACCCCCCTCACAGAAGTCCTGGCCCCTCCCACCCAGGTCTTTGAGCATTTCCCAAGTTTGTGGGGGGTAAGGGGGTCTATCGCAGCCTGGAGTCTCCCCTTCCCAGCTCAGCCTGCAGGTATTCCCTTTGTGCCGGCAGGTCTTCTCCACCCCCCACCCCAGTCAACGATGGCACTCAGCCAAGGCACAGGAACACAGAATCAACGGAGGCAAAGAAGGGGATGCAATGCATTCTGGAACTTGGGTCTGTGCAAGAGTGTGGAGAAACCAATTCAAACATTTGTCTCTAGTTATTCTACAGAGAGGACCCCGGCTCTGCCAAGGGGCAGGGGGGCACCAGTGCCAGGCTGCTCATCGCCCTCTTCAGCATCCCAGCTGGGCAGCATTCTTCCTGATGGTCCCGATCAGCCTCCTGCTGTACTCCTGGTAGTTGACAGGCTTGACATCCAATGCTGTCGCCTTCAGGCGCGATTCGTCCTTGGGAAAGAGAAAAGGCTTCAGGTGAGGACACCGTACCGTCTCCAGGCTCAGCTGCGCTGCTAGCAAACCAAACCACCTGGCGCGGCTGCACAGTTCCCGGCATTGCAAGCAAACCCCGGAATTGATTGGGAGAGGCCCAATTCTCAAAGGCTAATTCTCTGGCAAAGGCAGAATCCTACACAGTGTGCGGATTGAGGGAGCAGTGTAGTGGTTAACAGCCTGCCTTTTGAGCTGGCTCAAGTTCACAAAGTGGCCACAGGCAAAAGCCTCTCAGGCCCCCGCAGGAGCCTCCAGCAAAGGAACATCTCTACTTAAAGGGAAAGAGGGAGAAGGGGGAAAGTGCCTTTATATATATAAAACACACAGAGAGAGATTCTTTTGGAAGAGCCACAGAGGTGGGACCTGTTTCAAACCCATCTCAGTTTCTAGTGCAGACACTCCCCTCAATCCCAAGCAAAAAACACCTGCATGGAATTCCCTCAGATATAGTTTTGACTCCTTGCAGCTACTGATCATCACGCAGCATTTCCTGCTGCTGGTTTTCAAACCCTCTTTAATTTTGTCTAAGCTCTGTGTGTGACGTTCCACTGGACAGCCTCCAGTTTTATTCTGGCAGGGCCCCCTCTCTCCTACTTTTTCATTATAATGCTCATTCTTCCACCTCTGCCAAAGAAGAGCCCAAATTGCTTAACAAACAAACAAACACCCCAACCCCACAAGATACAGATCTGCTTGTGTGTCCATCTTACGTTGAAAGTCTCTTGCTTGACTCTGACCCGGAATACATGGGTGGTGAAACTGGCTTTCTGGAGCACCTCATCAAACGCGCTTTCATTCTGTGGAAGAACAGCAGAACAGAGGCGTTGAGGCCAACCCTGAGCTGGAAGGGAGCATGGGGAGCCCAGCAGAAGAGGCACTGTGGCACCTTCAGCTCCAGTCCTAAGCCAGCTCAGAAGTTCCTTCCCAAGCCAGACAGACGCGCAGGTTCACCAGGAGACGCTATCGGCAGAAGGTGTGGGAGGCTTCTCCGCTGCGATTAAAGGCGGGTGCTTAAAACACAAGCGTGGATGGCCCTTTCCTTGTTGCCAGGAGCCTTATCAGAGGCAGTCAGCTGTCCCTGCTTATCTTGCAAGCCACATCCCGAAGCTGCAGTTGTTCCAGCTGGGGGGTAGGGGATGGGCAGGTGCTGAATGCTCTCTGGTCATCCATAGCACCAGCGCTATAGAGCCACTGGCTTCAGCGCATAGGAGAGAAAAGCAATGGACTAGCAGCTCGGATGCCAAGCACTTGTGCCCAGGACACACCTCACGGGAGCTGCTTCCCTTCATTCCACCCCAAACCAGCCAAACTCTCCGGCTCCGAAAGAGCTCTCCATTAGCCGGCCACTGCATGACCCTTTGCCTTCCCTCCATCTGCATCTTCCCTCTCTCCACAGCCTTTTAAGGTGTGCTCCTCATCTGTGCCGATCTAAGCAAGGCTAGCCCAACCCTCAGAGCTTTAGATTAATGATCAGGCACTGGCTGCCCAGGAAAGGGGCCTGCAGAGAAACAAGGAAATGCTATTATCTTGTTGTGCTAAACGCACAGCTTGCGTCCTCCTTGGCAAAATGGCTGCTTTGAAAGCAGCGAGGCAAGACGCCTTGCTAGAGAGCACCGCTGCCCATCTACCCCTACAGAGCACGGCTCTTTTGCCAGCCACAACATCTCTGTTCCCCAAAAATTAAGACACAGCAAAGCCTTTCGTTCTTGCCGGAGTCTACCCGACGAGAGGGCAGATCGCGTCGCAGAAGCGAAACCGCATGCCAGGAACTTTAACTGTGTCAGTTGGAAGCCCTTTTTCTAGTTCAGGAAAGCAGGTGAGCTGCTAACGCAAAGGCAGACTCTGCGCCACAGGAAGGAAATGGATGGGGGGGGAAAGGGTTGTCACATTAAACGAACACAGGTTCTTCAGGGCACGAAGGACTCGCTCTTCCAAAAGCACAGCATTTCGGCTGCAATCTGGAAAGATTTAGTAAGAAAAGCTGCAGCCAGATCAGGCTGGGGCTCATCTAGGCCAGCATCCTGTTCTCACAGTGGCCAAGCAGTTGTCCCAATGGGAAGAAGCCTGCAAGCAGCGCATGAGAGCGCCTGGTAATGACAGGCGCAGGGCCTCTGGCCGTGGAGGAAGCACAGAGCCAGCACAACTCCTGGCCAGCCCTTTCTGGAAAGGGCAGCAACAGAGATGTGCCCCCAACCAACTCTGGTTTCTCATAAAACATCCAGCTACTCCTACATATATGAAAAGCAATTTAAGGAACAACCCTATAGGACAGTGGTTTTCAAAGGACATGGCAAGAGAGGATGGAAAGGGTGGCAGGAAGATGCAAGGACAATCCAGGAAACATTAAAAAAATTTCAGTGTAGTACAGTATAGTATCAAAATAATTTATTTATTTGCAGAATATGGATAGGTATCTTTTCAAAGCGAGCAAGAGCATCCTTCCATGTGACAACAAGGGGTTAGAGGAATTCACAGGAGGTTATCCCTGGCGAGGCAACACCAGGCAAGGGCAGAGACCAATGAGGCCATACGCCCCGAATGTCAGCTGCTGAGAAAGAGTGCGCCAGGTGATCTGGGACAGCACAACAGCAGGAAAGCACATGGGCCTCTGCCAAGAGACCACAGGCCACTGGGAGGTTCTGCTCAGCCCCACCACCTCCCAGAAAGAGCATCACTATGAGGGAAAGACAAGCCTGGGTCCATTTATGGGCTGGAGAAAGCTGCTCTCCCTGCAAAAGAGAACGCTCAGACTGCAGAGCAGAAGGGAAGAGACTTCAGGGAAATTCATCTGCTGTGGGTCCACTGGTGTGTGTGTGTGTGTGTGTGTGTGTGTGTGTGTGTGTGTTGTTTTGTGTCCATTGTTACAATCTGTTATTATTATCTTAAACCGTCACTATAGGTGTAACTGTTTTTAAATGTTTGTATTTACATTATTTCTTAAAGCCTGTATTGTTCTCTTATACAGAACTGAAGTGGAACTGATTTTCATTCTCGTTGTAACTGCTTCATTTGTTTCATAAGAATGTCTTTTGCGTATGCTGCCCAGGGACCTTGCGATGAAAAGCGCATTAAGAAATCAAGCACAATAAACAAATAAACGAAGTATTCTGATTGAGAGGCAGGGCACAAGCCTCCCAAAGTAAATGGATCCCAGGGAAGGCAGTGCACAGCACTTGCTAAGGACTCCTCACGCCCCCCCCCGGCCGGAAACACAAAAAGCCAAACAGTCCAGGCTGCCCTGCGCAGCTACTCAGGATTTCAGGTATTTTCTCACCGGGGTGGGGGTGTCCTCAAGAGAGAAGCAGGACTGTGCCCTGAGTGCCTCCCATTTTCAGACAAAATTGTTACACACTGCCTTGCCTGCAGTCCTCCCGCCACTGGCTGCCAAGCAGCCTTCAGACACAGCCCCCCCCAAAAAAAACACTGCCAGCAGTAGGCAGACCCCTCAGGGCAAGCCCCCCAGACTCCCCTCCCCAGAGAGCTCATCGTTGTCAAGGAGCCGGAGAGGCCTCTGCAGACCCAGTAATGATTGTTAAAGCATCCAGGTGAGGAAGGGAAGAGAAGCCCCCAAGGCAAGCGACACAAGTGGCCTGACCTTTTCCTTCAGTTCTCCCAGGAAGGCTGTATTCTGCCCAAGGATGGTCTCTGCCGACTCCTGGAAACAAGTCAACCACAAATTGTCCTGGAAATCAGCAATGTTGACCTGGGGGGCGGGGGAGAGATAAGAAGACCAATGATAAAGCAGCACAGCCTCAGCCCACCACCAAGGGCAGCCTGGAGCCCCCAGCTCAGCCCCTCCAACACGCCCCCCCCCCGAGCCTTGACCCCTCCTGTTCCCACTGCCTGCAGGCAGCCACCACAAGTGGAGGCACACATGCCAGGGGGCAGCGGCCACCCCCCAAAGAAAACGACATGTCAGGGAGGTGTCAGTGGAAAGGAGCTCCTCTCGCACAACCAGGCAGCACAGAGCAGCCACAAGTCAGGGCAGATCACAGGGCTCCTCTGCACAGCCCTTCCCAAAACCTCTGTCTTTCAAAGTCCTTCCATTTTATCCCCATCAGTGCCCACATCCATTATTCAAAGCAGTGTTTCTGTGCTGTGAAAGCAGCTCAGGGGTTCTTGGGCAAGTTTGTTTTGTTTTTAAAAACCGAGAGAGAGAGAGATGAGGAAGGGATGGGGAGTAGGAGCCTGGCCAAGAGGCTTCACTTCAACCGGCCACATCCTGCTGGGACCATGTGGGACAATCAGGGCTGTAGATAGGGGGGGTGAGGTGGGCCCCCGCCAGGGGCACAGGTAATGGGCCCCCCCCCCGCAAAAAATTGTCCATAAGTATAAATATCAATTATTGCCTCATAAGAAATCATTTTAAATAGAGGGTGAATTGAATGGGTGGAAGGTGGGGGGTTGGAGGAGAGGCAGAAAGAAGAGCTAATTTGTCCGTGGCTAGGGGGCGCAACCTGGACAGTTCTGTGGCCATCCCCAGCCGTGGAGAAGAAGCAAGGGATGCCTCCTTAGTGGTGGGGCCAATAACGAGGAGGGAGGAGGCGGGACAGGCGAGTCAGAAGAGCCTGGTCAAGGGCAAGCCTGGCTCTCAATTATGACCTGAAAGACAAAGAGGCTAGGCTCTGGGGCTTTGATTCTGGCAGGAACTGGCGCCCACCATGGTGGAGGAAGGAACCAGGGCAGCCAGAGAAAGCAGGTTGATAATGCCTGATGGGCATTTAGATGCCTTCTGAAAAAGCCAAGACACTTTAGTGTATTTCCAGGGGCCAGAACCAACTTCAGAGCAAGGAAAGGGTTTATAGTCCAGGGCAGCCTTCCCTTCATCCCACTTTCTGACTTGCAAATTGACCCTCTTCTGGACGGACAGGGCAGAGCCTTCCACTCTTTGGGGATTTGAGACAGCTCCCAATTCACTCAACAGTGTCACTCAAACACAGACACACTTTCAACAGGAACTGGGCGTGCAAGACCTCTGGAGAAGCCGCCCAAACACATCCCTAGGAGTGCACAGTGCCCGCCTCTTCTGCTCTGTAGCTCCTTCCTGGGACCACCAGCATCTCTCTCTATTTCTGGCCCAGCCACCCGCTGCCTGCTTGGGCCTCACAGCCAAACACACTCCCTCAGAAGGTGTGGGGCTCTCCTTCCTTGGAGGTTTAGAAGCAGAGGTTGGCTGGTCACCTGTCACGGACACTTTAGCCGAGATTCCTGCATTATATAATAATTTAATAATAATAATTTATTATTTATACCCCGCCCATCTGGCTGAGTTTCCCCAGCCACTCTGGGCGGCTTCCAATCAAGTGTTAAAAACTATACAGCATTAAATTTTAAAAACTTCCCTAAACAGGGCTGCCTTCAGGTGTCTTTTAAAAAGAAGATAGCTGCTTATTTCCTTCACATCTGAAGGGAGGGCATTCCACAGGGCGGGCGCCACCACCGAGAAGGCCCTCTGTCTGGTTCCCCGTAACCTCACTTCTCGCAGTGAGGGAACCGCCAGAAGGCCCTTGGCGCTGGATCTCAGTGTCCGGGCTGAACGATGGGGGTGGAGACGCTCCTTCAGGTATACTGGACCGAGGCCGTTTAGGGCTTTAAAGGTCAGCACCAACACTTTGAATTGTGCTTGGAAACGTACTGGGAGCCAAAGCATTGCAGGGAGTTTCACTAGATGACCCTCGGGGTCCTTTCCCATTCTGCAACTACATTCCCCCCTCTTTCTCTCCCCCTCCTCACGCTCGCTATCTTCACCATTTGGGGCGCGGGGGCAGGCAGAGAAGGGATTTCAAAAGGAGCTCCTGTCAAACACCAGGCAAAATCTCTTGCTCACCGCAGAGCCTAGCAGAACAAATGCGGAAGGAGAACTCGAGTGGCCCGTAATTCAGAAGCACTTCTCCGGCTTCCCTCTCCCTCTTGCCCTCCCACCTCCACTCCGTACAATAAATCCTTCCCCCAGGGGGACGGCTCCCCCCACCGCCACGTCCTCAAACATTCTAATAAGGTGAGGCCGTCGATTTGGAGAGGCTGTTCATTTAGCCGCTCTATTAGCTGAAGTGAAGCCTCCAGCAGCCGCCAACCTCCCCTTTGCAGGCTCCCTGCATGGGAGTTTCTAAAGGCGAGTCGCAGGGGCCCTAATTTGGGGGCACTTTCATGAACCGGAGGATGGAGGAAAGCAGCGGCGTTGCTCTGGAGGTGCAAGCAGGCGTCACAATGGCAGCCCTCAGATGCTCTGCTCCAAAGCCGGTTCCCGTTAATGCGCGAGACACAGAACATTAGCCACAAAAGAGAGAACTAAATATAGGGAGCAGCTGAATGAGTGCAATTACAGCTCTCCAGAAATGCCATTCCACATTAGCTTATCTTCCTAACAAAGAAACGTGGGCCAGCGATGCTCCTGCGCTGAAGGCTGCGATGCTCGCAAAGGGGCTCCGCTGGGCGAGAGGCACTTGGGGTGGGGAGGGAGGGAGGGCAAAGGGCTCAGGAGGGCGCAAGGACCGCAGGAGCCAGTTAACAGTACCCCCTTGAGAGGGGGCAAAAAGGATCTATTCGTTCTACTTCCTCCCTTGCCGCAGTCGGACACCTGAAAACGGTCTCCAAAACCAGCCACTAAGCGAAGTGCACAAAGGTGTTGTGACCACACAGTTCTCAGCAGCAGGGATCCTAATGCACCAATTCCCAGTTCAGTAGGAAAAGAGCGGCAGGGATAAGGGACGTTTAACGGCACAGCACCATCTAGGCTGTGCAGCAGCAGCAGCGCCACAATGGCAGCAGAGCAGCCGGAAAGACATACAATGAACAGGCAAGGCCAACTTTAAAAGCTTAGCCATTAAAAAGGGGGCATGTTCTGAACTGCAGTCAACAGAGCGCGCAGTTCAAGAGGCTGCAAGGCCCTCACAGAGCAATAGCCTGGATGGTTTAGCACAGATAAATAGATGGCCATATTGCTTATAGACTTGGTTTGGACAAATATACTGACATTTGGAATGAACTTATACAGAATGCAGTAGATTATTAATGACCATAGATGTATTAAAATAGCACTTAAGGTAATAATATCACTGTCATGGATGCTTTAGCTGAGATTCCTGCCTTGCAGGGGGTTGGACTAAATGACCCTTTGTGTCCCTTCCAACTCTACGGTTTTATTTATATATATGTGTATGTATGTATACGTGTGTGTGTAAAATGTATGGAAATATTGCTCATTTTACTAACTGTATTACACTGAACTTTCTGCACTTTTCTTTCCCCCGTTTTTTCCTTTTATCACTTTTGTTCTTTATAAAGGAAATTCTACTAATAAAATATCAATATAAAAAAGGAATGGACGGTCATGGCGGAAAGGGGCCCATTTGGCCTGGGTGGGCAGGAGAGCAGCCGTTGCTGCACTCCTTGAAGAGGCTGCAGTGAGGAGTGGGAAGAAGGGTTGCTTGGCCCCTCTGCGTGGCATCTGCACAGCGCACCTTTCCATGGGAATGCAGGGCTAAGGAACAGAGGAGCCTTGCCTGATGCCAAGTCAGGACATCTGGCTCAGGATTGCCTGCGTTGACTGGCAGCAGCTCTCCAGGCTTTTGGAGGGGAGTCTCTCTCTCTCTCCCTCCCTCCCTGCAGGGGTTCTGACAGTGAGCCTTCCCCCGCAGCTCCAGAGAGGGAGAAACAGAAGGTGGTCTCCGTGCACACTCACGTGGTCTGGGAAAGACCACTGCAAATGCCGATTGGCTCAGCATAATCTTCTCTCGTCCGCTGGAGCGGGAGACAGAAGCTCTTTGGTGCTCATCTTTCCCCTTAGCAAGAGCAGGCTGGCCTGCACACACAGCGTTCTCTGCTCCTCCCAAGCTGAAAAGGAGCCTGGCTGCGAAGGGCACAGGACCTGCTGGAAAAGGGACTCACCGAGAGGATCATGCGGTACTTGAAGTTGGAGAACTCCCGGTCACATTTCTCGCAGCGGTAGAGCCCGTTCTGCAGGTCGACCAGCTTCTTGTTGCAGTCCGGGGATGGGCAGGCCTGGTACATGCAGTTCTCCTTGCGCAGGTACACCACTGTGGCCAAGCAGCTGAAGTAGTCTGCCTGCGGGGGGACAGGAAAGGCTGTGGATGGGATTTTGTTTTTCAAACCTGACCAGCCACCACCAGAGCAGCGCCTCAGGGAGACAGGCAGGCCGCTGCAGCTCTAGCCCTGCTGGAATCAACACCCCCAGCCCCCCCATGTTAAAGGGACCCCAGCATGCCACACCTCCTGCTCAAAGCCAGAAGGGTCCACTGCCTAATCATTCCTTCGCATAATCAGGCAAACTCCCAACAGTGAGCTGAACAATGTGCCTGTGCTAGTTAGGAGTCAAGATAAAGAACTATGTTCATTAAATATCCTCCAACACATTACCTGAATTGAGATATTGTAACCTGCGCATGTGTGTTTTAATTGACTGATTAATGGACGAACCGTTTAGAGAGTGAACTAATTGAGCTGGCTGAGGAACCTGACTGGCTGTGCAGCCGACATTTCCCTCCATTGCAAATGTGAGGCCCTTTGTCTTGCCTTATTAACATCCCAACACCTCAAGACACCAGGGCTATTGCTCTTAATTCTTATTTTAAAAGATAATGAGCTGTTATCAAGACTGACATTTAGGCTACCAAAGTGTTTCCTTCACGTTTCTGCTCCACTGGAATTGAATTGCCTCCAGACACGGTATGATTTAATGTGGTTTAACTGCGTTGCCTTTAACTGGTTATTTACTGTAAGGTTTAGGAACGTCTGATGCATTCTTAAGAATAAAATACAACCACTTCAGTATGAAACACTTAATGAATTCCAATAGGCAATTTTTAAATTATTTTGACTTTTGTCCTTAGTAACTCTGCAAGGAAGGCAGGAACACAGGAAGCTGCCTTAGACTGAGCGAGACCGTTGTGCCCGGCTTGCTCAGGAGCGTCTCCTGCATCCTCCGGGGTCTCAGGCAGGAGCCTCCTTCCCAGCCCCACCTGGAGATGCTGTTGAGGACCTTCTGCTTGTCAGGCAGGTGCTATGGCCCGTCCCCTGAACGTAGCTGCTACTTTCGTTTCCGAGAAAGGGAAGGGATGCTGAAGGGGGAACTTGCGCATGACTTTGCAGGCAGCAAGGGGGACCCTTCTAGTTGCAGGGCTCTGCTGACTGCCTGCCTCTGCCACCTCCACCACAGGAGCCCCAGGGAACAGCCCAAAATGCTGAGTCCCCATTGTACCTTATCTCCTTGCCCCAGGTTCTCAGATTTGGCCTCATGCAGACTCTTCCAGTTGGTGTCTGCACCTCCCATGGGCCCAGTCCTTGTGCCTGAGATGGAGGTGGACTCCAGGAGCTGCCCTTCAGAGTCAAACCTGGAAGCAAAACAAAATAAAGCGGGGGTGTGGGATATTTCTCTCGGTTCCAAGAAGAAACAGGAACATACCAGGGTTTTTATTTTTACCCTCCTGCGCTCAATGCAAGAGGGATTTTTATCAATGGCTTGCACAGGAAACAATTACAGTAACTTGTGTATATTACTCACTAAAATAGCATTTCAGGATACACTAATACTCCATTTTAATTAGTGCAATATTTTATAATCTTGGAAAACGGGGACACGCTCCGTTTCGCTCGTGCGCCAACTAGAGGCCATGGCTCAGCACTGCAGCCGCTTCAGAGGAGAGCTGAGGGCACTGGGACATTTGCACGGTGAGAGCTAAATTACATGCTCACATTATCTTTGCAGAAGCTTGGGAGAGAAATGCAGGGAGAGCTTAATAGATCCCATGCCCGAAGTAAAAACCAGCCGGCCCCTCTGCCAACCAGATAAGCTGGTGCTACCACCCCTGCACCAACAAGCAGCACCGCAGTTTAATTTGTTTTTTCGCACGAAGCGCTGGCCTTTGTTTCATCAGACCCATCAGGCACGGCTAACAAGCAAGGAAGCGAGAGAGCAGCTCACGTCGGGCGGAGGAGAGGGGCTCAGTGACAACCTCTCGGGTACCGCAGGCGGAAAGAGAAACAGAGAAGAGAGGAAAGAGGAGAGAAGCAGCAGCCCACACCAACAGCAGCAAGAAGCCGTCAGGGCAGGGAGGGGAGGGCGCTTTGCTTCAGGAGAATTTTGTTCCCCTCCACAAAATTTCACCAAGGAAGGGAGAGAAAGGGCTGAACGCAGCATTTTCCGCTTGTGAACACTGCTGGCTTCTGAAGGAGCCTGAGGCAGAATGCCAGGTGGGAGTGTGCAAGGGCCAGAGCAAAGGCGAAGCCCTCCCTCAACGGAGGCAGGACACAGGGCCTGCTAGGAAAAGAGCCAGGAAGGCGGCTGAGGAGAGAGCCCACGCAGAGTCCTGTCTTTCTTCCCAGGGGGCTCCTCAGGCCCGCCTTTGCAAAACCTCCCTGAAGGGGCGAGCAGCAGCCTAGGCAGCCATGCAGGCAGGGCGCTGCCTGAGTTCCTGTTCCAAGGATTCCCCTCTCAAGCCTGCAGTGGAAGCAGGCACCTCAGGGAACAGAGCCAGCCTGAGCTACTGACCCCGTTCTGGAGGGATGCAGCCACATCCCCCTCTGGAAAAATGGTGACTCTGTGCTTGAGAAGGACCCACCAATAATCAAGGTGGCAACTTGCGGGGCTCACATGGACCAGTGCTCCTCCATACCAAAGCAACAGCATTCCTTGCCTGCGGACAACTAAAAGGCAGAAGGGAAAGGAGTGGAGTGAAGCCAAGCCCTTGGCACTTGAGTTTCATATGCCCATGAGCCCATCGCTTGCACATCTTAAGCAGCTCAGCTCTGACATCCAAGAGGTAAACAGGCCCTGAGAGTCTGAAATGAAGTGTTTAAGAGGAACAACAGAAGCTGCCTTATACAGAGTCAGACCACTGGCTCCACCTAGCCCAGTACTGTCCACACTAACTGGCAGAGGCTCTCCAGGGGTCAAGGCAGGGAGTCGTTCCCAGCCCTACCTGGGGATGCTGCCGGGATTGAACCTGGAACCTTCTGCATGCAAAACGGCATCTATCCCACGGAGCTGTGGCTCTTCCCTTCCAAGACTGTTCCCAGAGCAGGGGTAGGCAACCTAAGGCCCGTGGGCCGGATGCGGCCCAATCGCCTTCTCAATCCAGCCCACGGATGGTCCGGAAGTCAGCATGTTTTTACATGAATAGAATGTGTGCTTTTATTTAAAATGCATCTCTGGGTTATTTTTGGAGCATAGGAATTCGTTCATATTTTTTTTTCCAAAATAGAGTCCGGCCCACCACATGAGGGACGGTGGACCGGCCCACGGCTGAAAAAGGTTGCTGACCCCTGTCCCAGAGGGACAAAGTCAGGCAGGGTGGCCAAGATCCTTGGCACTTTTGAGGCTCTATCTCGCAACCACCTGCTTGGTCCTCCTTGACTACGCTCTGCACCACAGCTGCTTCTGCCTCACAGCTGCCTGCCCCACCTCTCTCCGGTGCTCACTTCCTCCCCCAACACGGTTACCAAGAAGGCAGGCTCGGCCTCCTTTCCAAGCCCCTCTCCAAACCTCCATCACGCCTGCAGAGCCGTCCATGAATGCCAGCCCACGCACCGGCACTCCAAGCATGCAGGAGGTGCCCAGAGACAAGAGACGCCACCATCCTGTGCCTCTCCTGGTGGCTTCTCAGGCTGGCCAGCAATTCAGAAGAGAAGCGTTTGGCAGGGGGAGGAGGCGAGCACGGCTGCCTCCTCTTCTGTCTCTGGCACAGCCTTGAGTGTGCCAAGAGCACTTAGAGAGGAACAATGCGCCAAATGAAACGGAGTGCATTATTGAAGTGCCTCCGTCGCTAATGGATTCCTTTCCTCAGCAACACACACGAGGCAGCAGAGAGGCGTTGTCTGTGCCCCGTTTATAAACTGGGGGGGGGGGAGGGGGGAGAGACACTGAAGCCCAAGGTTAACCAAGCAACTTTCTCAAAACTTGTTACGGCTGATTCAGGAATGCAGGCAAGCTTCCCTGAGCATGTTTTGGCCACGTTCGGATTCCTCACACGTCAACTGGCAGGGCAGGAAAAACTCTTTCCCTATCCTGGCCCCAGAACCTTGTGCTCCAGCAGGCAAGTGTGGAGCGGCTACAGCCTCTGCGCAGTTGCCAGCAACTAAATGCCCTTTTGGCATCATGTCAAATGCTGTAATCAACACAGAAGCCAGAGTGAAAATAAATGGCAAGCCCCTCGCAGAACAAGAAAGCAGCATCGCCTCCCCCTGAAGAGGCTCAAAGGAAGCAGGAGTATTCTACAAATGAGAGCAAGTGGAAGGAAACACAAGCGGGGGGGGGGTCCCCGAAGAAGGCTGGTCTAATGGGCATCTGGTGGGTGAGGTGGGAAATCCGAAGGACAAGCCCCCTCCTGACTGATTCAAACATGGGGTGCAACACAGCAGGGAAGTCTTGTGGGGCAGCCTGGTGTGATGTGGACCACAACTCTCTCCCCCACCCCAGCCAGTGCAGCCAATCAGAATCACCTGGAGGGTAGCAGGCTGGCCTAGTGGGCAGATCTCACCGAAATGGTCAGGAATCACCAGGACACCTCGCTGAAACGATCAGCACAGAGTCCAACCATGGAACTCCCTCCGGCAGATGGCAGAGATGGTCACCAACTTGAGCGGCTTTAAATGGGGACTGGACACATTCATGGAGGAGGAGAGGGCTATGGGTGGCTGCTATCAAGGATGACCCTGCGCTGCCTCTGCAGTCAGAGGCACTGATGCTTCTGAATACCAGCTGATGGGACCCAGAGGGAGAAGAGAGGCTCTTGCACTTCAATCCTGCTTGCTGGTTTCTCACAGGCATCAGGTTTATTTATTTATTAAATCTGTATGCCGCCCTTCATCCGAAGATCACAGGGCAGTTCTCACAACATAAAAATACAAAATCTGGTTGGCCACTGTGTGAACAGGATGGTGGGCTAGATGGGTCACTGGCCTGATCCAGCGGGTTCTGCTTATGTTCTAAGGAGCTGTGCTTCAAGAGCAGCCGCCTGCAAAAAGCTCCCAGCGGATGGGTCGGATCTGCCTCGCACTCCACTGTCCTCCAGGGTGGCCAGAACCTGCCCTGTGAAGCCAACACCTTGCCCCCTTGGCTCCCAGAGCGGAATCCCATTTCATGCTGCCTTGCACAGATCAGGGAACTGCTTCTGCCTGACCCTCTCCCCACACCCTACATCTGTTTCAACACCCAATCCTTCAAGGTTTGGTCACAGGATTACGGGTGTGCGTGTTTTGCCTCTCTCAAGAGGAACAACACCTCAAATTCCTAGTGCCTAGTTTTTGCATGCAAGCATGTGGCCAGGAATGGCGTGGGGTTTACCTTCCCCCACCCCACTCTAGCCAAGATGTTAAATCCAACACATGCCATGCGGCGCTCACAGAAGCGAGCAAGCGTACCATCCACGCAGCTTGAAGGACTCTGGGATGTCAGGGTTGATGAGGATGCTGCTCGATGAAACAACAGACAGAGTCCGGCCACCAAAATCCGAGACTTTGACTCCCTTGATGGCCACCACAGGCTGCTTAGAGCCGTCAAAGTTCTCTGCCTGCGAAGATAAAGAGGGGCACGCTCATTCCACAAGCGGGCATTTGAGTTTAGGGAAAAGGTGAGTAAGAAGCAGCATGATAGAGCTTGAGAAAATTACACATGGTGGGGGGAAAGCACTAGAACTAGGCTGAAAAGAAAGTATTTCCTTCACATGAACTTCACATGAACTCTGGAACTCCCTCCCACAGTAGGCAGTGATGGCCACCAATCTGGATGGCTTTAAAAGACAATTAGACAAATCCACAAAGAAGAAAGTAGGTAGTAACCATAGTTACTAACACTCATGCTTATGTTCTGCTTCCACTGTCAGGGACAGTAAATGCACCTGAATGGCAGTGGCAGGGAATCCCAAGAGGAGAGAGAGCCCTGCTGGGCCCTGGTCACTAAATGGACCAGGCACGGGATTGGTGAGCCGCCGCCCCGAGGCAGCAGGCACTCCTTGTTCGTCCCTATGTATGGCGTGAGCAGCAGCATGCCTATGGGGTCTGGGTGGTCCTGAGTCTCCCTGGGCGCAAGTGCAGCAAGCCCATGAGGAGTCCACAACAGCACTTTCTCAACCAGCCCCTGGTTCTCGGGTCTCTACAAAAGGTGGCAGGAAAAGTGGTGCTCGCGTGGGCTCTGCTCACCCCCCTACACAACTCCCCAATGTTTCAAAAGCAAGAGGAGTTTGCAATATCGACCTAGGAAGCCGCGGTGCAACGTATGGAAATGACTCCCTCAGTGCTTTCTGAGCACGACAGCATTAAACCCAAGGCCATCACGACTCCATCAACCCTATTTGGGGGCGGGGGAGGGAATTGCAGGGAACAAAAACCTTAGGAAATAAAAATAATGTCCCTGGCTTTTCAAGCAAGGAGCTGAGAATAAACTACAGCTCAGGGAGCTGCCCTCTCATCAGATCAGTGCCCTGCCTGGCCTTCCCCGACCTGGCGCCCTCCAGATGTTTCAGACACTACAAGTCCCAGCAGCCTCAGCTTTCTTCAGTAGTGCTGGCTGAGCCTGATAGGACAGTGCCAGGCGGGAGGAGGTTGGTCTGCTAGGATTGTGTCTTCCTCATCACCTCCCCTCTGATCCTTTTGAACAGGAAATGCCAGAGACGGAACCTCGGACCTTCTACATACAAAACCACGGGCTCTACTATGGCTCCTCCCAGATCCAGGGCCAAGAGGCACCTGTCAAAGGGTGCCATTTTCCTGGGTCCACAGGTGAGGCAAGCTGGTCAACAGAGCAGCAGAAATGAAGAGGTTGGGTGGCCCTCTCTCTTGGATGCTTTAACCCTGTATTGCAGAGGGTTGGACTGGATGACCCTTGGGGTCCCTTCCAACTCTACAATTGCATGATTTCTACGATCTTAAGGTTCTAAGAGCAATGTTCTGTCCTGAATGGGCTCCTTACTCCTCTGACAACTTACGTCGTTTCCCCACAGAGTGACGTTCACTCCTTTCCCAGTCATGTCCATCAAGTGCACAACTCTCTTCCACACCTCTCGATTGGAAGACTTTATGGTGATTTTCGTGAGGTCCTCGCAGCTCTTGCAGATCCCAATTACATCTGAAAGGCAAGCAGAGGGATGTTAGGAGCGTTCTCCGTACGTTTATGGCACAGCCCATGTTAGTGGAGTAGCCCAGATCAGCCCTGCCGAAATAGGAGACGGTCCATCCGTATTGGCATTCCGCCAGCTCATGAAGACACACCTGAACCCGAACTTCCTGATCTGATAGCTTTTTAAAAATAACTCCTTTAATTGCTATGCTTTTTAACTGGCTTGTTTTACTGCATATTAAATTATGGATGCTTTTAATGCTTTGATGGAATAGTTTCACTGCATATTGTTAATTATGTATAGATTTTATAATTGATTTTATACCTGTAAACTGCTTAGAACAAGGCTTGTCAGTGGCTATTAGCTACAGTGGCTGTGTTCTCCCTCCAGTGTGGTATGCCTCCGAATACCAGTTGCTGGGAAACACAAGTGGAGAGGAAGAGCATCTGACTGGCCGCTGTGGGGAACAGGACGTGGGACTAGAAGGGCCTCCTTTGGCCAGCCGCCAGCCTCTTCTGACATTATGATCCTAATTAGCACCGTACACTTATCATTTGCCACTCCATGCATCACCAGGGGTAGGGCTTTGGATCCATTTCATGAACGGGGGCTTTTCCTGTGGGGAGGGCACAAGCCCTTGGCTGACGTGCAGGACAGAAGCATGGCCACGGAGGAGCTTGGTGGCGGCTGCCTTCAAAAGTATCATTCTGAGTTGTTAAATGTGGATAAGGAAGTTTTAAATGTTTGACGTTTCACTGTGTTTGGTGCTTTAATGTGTTGGAAGCTGCCCAGAGTGGTTGGGCCAACGCAGTCAGATAAGCAGTATAGAAATAATTTATTATTATTATTATTAATAATAATAATATCACCCTGAAGAGAAGTACTGCAGCAGCAAGGCCCTGACCCACAGCCCAGTTTGCTTATGCACCTTTGGAATTAGTAAGGCCCTGGAAAGCTGTGCCTTAGTGCACTAAGGCAGTCTGGAACCTTTCACCTGAGCTACTACAAGAGCTGAGATCACTGAGGGGAGGGGAAGTTTGGCAGAGCCAGTCTAGAAAGCAAGCCAAGAGGGCTAATGCAGCAGAGGCAACAGCCCAAGAGGAGGAAGGTCAAGAGAGCAATTCAATGGTCCTCTTCTTGTGAAAACACAAATTACTATGTACCCCAGCTGGTGACTAGGTCTCTGCGTGAAAGAGGAAGGCTGCTGGTCTCTTGGCAACAAGGAGCAGCACTGGGATTGTGCCAGGGGAGCTTTCCAACGAGTGAGCATGAGAGACTCATACCTCAGTACCTAAGGCAGCAGCACAGTACTGACTTGGGCTGATGGGAATTGTAGTCAAAAACACCCTGGAAGGCGCCAGGTTGGGGGTGGCTGCCCAAGGTCTTTGGGACCTTTAAAGATGCTCTGATGTGGCCTATCATGTGGTTCCCCTCATACCCCCTGAGGCTTGGGCTGCCTTCACTAAGGACTGAGCCTTTAGAGCGGCAGGCCCTCTGGAACTCCCTGCCAATGAAGGCTCAGCAGGAATCATTCCTGCCTTCTTGCAGACATCTCCTAAAAACTGTTATTCAGACAAGGTCTTTGCAATGGCCTTCTTTTTCTTTACCAGGCAGTATTGATGATTTGATTGTAATTTTGTGTGCTGTAAACCACTTTGCTGTGGTGGTGGTGGTGGTGTTTTTAATATCCTCACATGGCTGGATTGTTATGACAGTGCTGCCCAGAAACATTTTGCTAAACACGCAAGCAATGCCCCCGCTGCCTGCCTCACCCACAAGGGCGTCTCTGTCTGCGCTCTCCAGGTCACCAATGGGGACAAAGTCAAACTTCACAGAGGGGAGGTGCTGCGCTTCATCGCAGGCGACGACGGACGTCTCATTCGAGAACGTGATCTCGTAGTCGTTCTTCACGGTCGTGTACTGCTTGTTGGCCGTCTTCAGGTGGCCCTTTGAGAAGTAATAGACCTGAGGCAGAGAAAAAAGAGTGAAGCAACCGCACACACCCCGATTCAAGTGCTCCGCTGCTCCCCTCTCAACCCCAACTAAGGAAATTCCAAGGGGGTGGAAGATCAGGGTCGCGTCCAGAAACACAGAGGAACCTGCGCTTTCAGACAAGTCCACTTGCTGTCTCCTGAAAGGGGAACCTCAAATTTATATGGGCTAGCCCAAACCCTGCTGTCTTTATCAAAGGCCCTTCTCCAGATGCCCCACCCAAGGGAGGGGTGGAGGGTGACCACACAAAATGGGCTCCAGCTGCAGAATACTCTGCTGGCCTTTGACAACTAGGCTGCCTCCCACGGTGATGCTCGTGTTTCAGTGGGGCAGGGAGGTCTTGTGGCCTTTTATGTTAGCAGAGGAGCACCTTGTGCTTTTGAATTGTTCCCTGCTTTGAATGTTTCTCCTTTTAGTTTGTTGCATTTTAACTTGCCAAGCTGCTCTGAGGCTTTTTCTTTTGTATATCGCCGCTGATAAATTAAATAACCATGATTATTACTATACGAGAGCTCTGCTCTTGTTTTCAGGCATGTGGACAGGGCAGCAGTGCCTCCTAACCTGTGAGCTAACCCAGAGACCCTGCAGGGGAGGGGGGAGGTTTGGCTATGGGCAAATCAAGCTGTACTGCAACCCTTCACCCCTTAGGCAAGAGTAACTGCAACACTCTTCCCCCTAGCCTTAAGAGATTCCAGTTATCAGGCCCACAGATCAGACAGACCCACACAAGGTTTATTCCTCCAGGCAAGAATGAAGGCAGGCTGTGCACATTCTGCTTTAACACGTTTAAAATACATCCCCACCCCCGCTGATCCAGCCAAGGGCACAGTACCTTGTTCAACTCAATGAGGGGGAAAAACTTGTCCACTTGTTCATTGAAGGCCGTTGCTCTGATCTCACCCTGAAATAGGGAAGCAGGAAGGGCAATCAGCACAAAAAAGGGGATTCCAACCCCACCTCCAGACCACATGAAAATTGCTGGGGGGGGGGTCTTTGCAGACCCCTTAACGGTTCTTTCGCCTGTTGAAGCAATGTGCTGTGCTAGATGCTATATGTGAAAGCAGCAGTATTTTTACTGCTTCTTTCACTGCTTACATATTGTATTACCATTCCACAGAATTCAAATTGCAATTCAATAAGATACAACAGGTAAGAAATAAAAGAAGCAATTAAATTACAATTAGCAGTCAATATGAATGTTATATATCTTCAGGCGCCAGGCAAGAACATTTCTTTGTAATCAGGCCTTTGGCTTTTAATGATCTGGGGCTTTTTAGAGTGGGTAGGGTGTTTCAATGTTTTCTTTAATGCATGATTTTTTTATTTTGTTAAGTTGCCTGTAGCAAAAAAGTGACTAACAGGATTTGTTGTTTTAAAAAAAGTCTAGTGTGATGGATATGCAGTCTTCTATCTTCAACCATAAATCTGCAGGCATGCCACAAACCACCTGAATGTACCCCAGGGCCACAGCAGAAGTGGCACCGGTCTGTTCCCACCAGGCACCAGTGCTGATCTGTTACCACAGAAGATGGAAAAGGTGAAAAGGTGGCCTTCCCTTTCAGCAACAGGAGAGGAAACCTTTTGCACATTCTCACAGTTCCACCATTATCCCAGAGAGGCAGGCTTGGGTAGCATGTAAATTTCACATGAATTTAAAATCAATCAATCAATCTGTTAAAAGGGCAGATGATTTCTAGTTGCCAAATCAGCTGACAATCCTAATGATGCGAGGTATTTTGTATTTGCTTTATGAACGTAATCTTACTGTTGATTTTATGCTGTTTGCTGCCATGTTGTTTCCCCGTCCTTAATGTCAGTGATGTAATATTTTTTGCAAATGAATAGATAAGTATAAAAAATAATACCTATGAACAGATTCCTCTCCCCACCCGGACTCCAAGAACTCTCTGGGTTGCATGCTTCCCTATAGTCCCCTGAAAATAAACTCCAGAAGAACAGGGCCTATGCCAGGCATAGGGAATCTTTGGCCCCCCCGGGTGCTGCTGAACTACAACTCCCATCCTCCCCTGCCACTGACGATGCTTGCTGGGGCTGATGGGAATTGTAGTCCAGCAAAGGTCCCCCACACCTGGCCCATACAGAGCAGCAATGAGCCCCTTGCGCTGCCGCCCAGCTGAGAGCCCTCTTCCGGCTCCACGACAGTGTCGTTGTCTCACAAGCTCCCTGATACCTGCTTCTCGCTCCACAAATTAGCGGATGACATCACCCACATAGCAGCAGGAGCAGAGGCACCCAGAGTGTTGTGACAGGCCCTTCCCAAAGTGATAATTAAAAGCGGAGCTAGAGCACCACCAGCTAAGATGTTTATGCAGGAGGAGTATTAAAATTGTAATAAAAACCGTCAGTCAGGAACCTGACAGCACGGAGATAGCGAGGAAGCAAAAGGAACAGCTGACGAGGATGTGCCAGGAGTTCAGAGCCACACCTCCCCCCCAAAAAATGTTTCCACACACGCAGACAAACAGGCAACAAGCCTCTGCGCAGCAAAGAGAGCTGTAATTTGATCAAAAGCTTGGAATTACAGAGCTTAAGTACAGGGCTTGGCTAATCAAGCTTCCCTCCTCGCAAACAAACTGGAGGCAGGAGTTTTCCTCCAGTTACATATTTATTTTCTAATTAAAAAGATGTTCTGTTTGGAGATGCTAATCATTTGCATACCGTACCTCCCTGATTCCACAGGGCGGCTGGGCGGGGGGGGGGGGGAAGAGAACCTGCAATCCACACTGCAGCAGCAGCAGCAGCAGAGCCAGCTGTCCATTAAAGGGGTGCAGCAACAGAAACCAGCAGGCTGCTCTACTCTCTCTAAAAGTTCCTCCTTAGTGACACAAGGTTTTCGGTGGACAGAGAACCTGTGGGGTAGAAGGCTAGAGAAGGTCTGGAGGAGACATGGTCCTACTCACTGAGTGACCTTGGGCCAGTCTCTATCTCTCAGGGAATAAGCAGCGTACATATTCCACTTCAAGACTGGGAATGGGGGGGGGGAGGGATGGTTGATTTGAACTCGGAGCGTTCAAGGAAAGGTGGGCTGTTGAATCCAGCGGCAGCAGCAGAGATGGGAGCATGTAGTAAGTTCAGAGCTTTTGGCTGATCTCTCTGTAGCTTTCTTCTGCAACAGCCTTTGCCAGCTGGGTGCCCTCTGGAGGGTTTGGACTACAACTCCCATCAACCCCAACCCAGCCTTCAATTCTCGCCTCGCCACGAACACTTACACTTTCATCAACCAATTCGATGGAGAAAAGCTTCCCTTCCCCACGTGAGTTGCTCCATGCACGGACCTGGCCCTTCTGAGTCACCCGGGCGCAAATTGTCCACCTAGAACCACAGGGGAGAATTAGGAACCTTGCCAGCCCACTTGGACTAGCTCTTGCCAAAATCTCTTCAAGAGCCTTTATAGACGGACGGCCTTGAAATCCATTTTAAGATTAGGGAAGAACCACACAGGAAGTGCTGCAGTCTCTTACCGTGTGTGTGTGTGTGTGTGTGTGTGTGTGTGTGTGTGTGGAGGGGGGAGAATGAAGCCCTCTAGGCCTGTCTGTCCAGCCCTCTGGACTCCCCCTCCCCTTCCCACTCCACCCCTTCCCTGCACCCCTCTCTCCTAGAGTGCTTTTGCCAGGGTAAGAGATGTGGTCCTACAGAAACCACTGGCACCGATCCCACTGGAATACAGTTCTCTGATCAAACCTGGTGTTCCACCCAATTCTGCCTCCAGCCACGCCCAGCACTGGCATGTGGGCTCTC
The DNA here is from genome assembly GCF_964270895.1 of Podarcis filfolensis. Lineage (NCBI taxonomy): Eukaryota > Metazoa > Chordata > Lepidosauria > Squamata > Lacertidae > Podarcis > Podarcis filfolensis. The sequence goes on from NC_139618.1 coordinate 920,945, forward strand.
CAGAAGGTTGCCCACCACAAGAGAATGAGGCTGAAAGGGCCTCCAACCCCGCCTTACGAGCCTCATGACAGCCAATGGCTGATCCAGGGACCGCCTCCCGCTCACCCAGCAGAGCACCTACAGGGCAGAGACAAAGGAACACGCCTGGCAGGCACTTCTGTAGGCAACAGCCTACTTCATCAGATGTGCATATGGAATAAGTGGCATTCAGCTCATAGCTCTCGTACATCTCGCAGCACAAAAGCCCCTTTGTTCTGCCGCAGTAGGAGTAAGCCTCCCTATTCTTTGCCTTCCCCCACAATTTACACCAATGACTACAGCCAGTGACTTGCTGAATGAAGCACGGCAGCATTGGAAACCCGAAACGCAAAGGAACAAGGATGGTAAACAGGCACAATGGAAGCCTGCCATGCCCAAGCCACCTGCTAGGAACGCAGTCGGGAAGGACACTCTGTTTTCGCTGGGAAGAAAAACAAGGCAAAGACGCATGCACGTGCACTCAAGAGCGCAGCTTGCATCGGATTCTGCAGACTTTGTGCCACAGGAGCAAAGCCCTCCCCCCCCCCAAAAAAGAGAGGCACCTGCAGGCTTCAAAATCAACTTCCTAAAAATTAATTTGTCACCCAACCGGGAGAGGTTAATCCCACAGTAGTTGGGGCTAAGCAATTAAGACCAGAGACACAAGCATAGGGCAATGGGGCAGCAGGCCCTGACGTGAAGCTAACGCAGCTCTGAGTGCCCAGGGCGTTCAGGCCATGGTGGTGGCAGGCCCTCACGCTGGACAACTTACCTGGACTGGTACGGGTTCAGACTGGCAATGGGCACCACTTTGGTCTGGGAGCCCCCAGGGGTGCTCAGGAAGCTGGAGCCGCCTGGCTTCCCAGGCACCTTTGAAGGGGTGATGTATTTTGACGCAGACCCTAAAGACAAGAGATGTATCGGGCTAAACATTAGGAAGAACTTTCTGGCAGCAAAGGCTGCTCGATGGTGGAAAAGACTTCCTCAGAAGGTGGCAGACTCTCGTTTGCTGGAGTTTGTTTAAACAGAGCTTGGATGGCCATAAATTGGGGGTTATTTAGCAGTGACTCCTGCAGTGCAGGGGGTTGGACTAGATGCCTCTCACTGTCCCTTCCGACTCTACAATCCTACGATTAGGGATTCAGCTCTGCGGCGCAGCAGCGACATCAAGATACCCTGGCATTTGAGCTCCTTCCATGTATTGACCAAAACCCAGGACAGACTGGTTCTGGCGCCACTCGGCCACTTCCCCCACCCCACCCCTTCAATATCTCAAGCAAAGGCAAGAGCTGGTACAAGCTATTACCACAACTTTTTGTTGTTGTTTTGCATTTAGCTTTTAGGGCCAAGAGCATCCTGCTCTGCCCAAAGGGAACAATCACCGCAACACTCAGCTGGCACCCTGTGACAGTTCACAGTCTAGTGCCTTGTACCCTTCTATAGCAATTCTGTGTGCAAACGCTGCCCCCCACCAGCCACACTGAGTATTGCAAGGAGGGGAAAGCCTCATTATGCAGTTTGCTAACATTCTCTGTTATCACTTGAATTGCACATTCCATGAAAAAGAGGACAAACTGCAGCACCAGTGGGGGGTGAGGGAGGGTGTTTACAATATTAAAATCAACACAGATCCTTTCAGCACCTTAAAGACTTAAAACATACTTATTCTGGCCTACGCTTTGCACCTCTGGTGAAATGGGCTGCCGCCTACGAGGGATCGCACCTTAATAAATGTGCATTGTCTTTTCTGAGGTGGCAACAAGACACTTTTGCAGGGGTTTTTGTTGCAACCGACTAGTCTGCCTCCGGAAGTTTTATAATGTTAGCAATATATACACAAGCTGTTCCGATATGTAAACTCCTTTTGCAAGACATGTATTTCCTTTTCTCTTATGCTGAATAATTTACGCTGCACCACAGTTTGTTTCGCTGTTGTGAAATAATGCCTTAATAAAAAGTAAAAAAAGGGGGGGAGAGAAAAAGAATTAAGCTGCCTATCAAATGCCAGCACAAAGCTGTGTTTCCTCATTTAGATAACAATTACAGTGTGCGCCTCTGATAATTTTCTGCAAGCTACGAAAATGACTGGCTCTATCATTATTAATGAAGCTCCGCTGTAACCTGACAGGGGCTAAAAATTATTTTTCTGTTTCAATTTCAGCGTCCGCCTCTCTTTTTCAATTTGCCTTTCAACTCCGTGTCACCATCCTCCCTGTTAGCACCACTCACCCCTTGGAAACAAAAAGGCAATTTTAATTATAAACGTTTGTTGCCAACGAGCCAGGAGCCAAACTCAAAGAGCTCAGAGTCAAGCGAAGCACCAAGAGAAACCTTTGGCAAATCAAGTCCAGTATGCTTTGATGTTACTTTCACCCACCTGCTGGACTTTCTGGCTTTCCATTTAAAGTAGGGGGAAGGAAATATCTGTACCCCCCCCCCCGATGCTGCTGGGCTACAATCCCCACCAACCCTGACCACTGGCCATGCTGGGGATGATGGGAGCTGAGAGTCCAGCAACAGCTGGAGGGCCAGAGGTGCTCCCCCATCCCCATCTCAAGGCCGGCTCCGTGCAGAGGCCAGCAGAGCGAACGACAGCAGCGCCTGGTGACAGAGTACTTGCCTTGCATGCAGGTTCCATCCCTGACTGCAGCTCCACCTAGGGTTGGGAAAGGCTCCCTGCCTGAAACCCCCAAGAGCATGGGCAGGCAAACTAAGGCCCGGGGGCCGGATCCGGCCCAATCGCCTTCTAAATCCGGCCCACAGACGGTCCAGGAATTAGCGTGTTTCTACATGAGTAGAATGTGTCCTTTTATTTAAAATACATCTCTGGGTTATTTGTGGGGCATAGGAATTCATTCATCCCCCCCCAAAAATATATAGTCTGGCCCCCCACAAGGTCTGAAGGACAGTGGACCGGCCCCCTGCTGAAAAAATTTGCTCAAGAGCTTCTGCCAACCAGTGCAGACAATACTGCGCTAGAGGGGCATTGTATAAGGCAGCTTCCTACATCCCTATGAAATGGGCGCCCACTGAGCAAAACCTCTTTGCCCTTTCGCTCAAAAGATCCTATAGCCGCATACGACAAAGTAGATCCACTGGAAGTAATGGGCCTATGTGAGCCACGTACATCAATTCCCATGGGTTTGCTCTGGGTATTTAAGAACGGTGGCAGCCACGACTTAGCACAGGGCAGCCCAAATCTCTCCAGTTCTTGTGAGGCCAGAATGAGCTTAGCGTAGGGATGCCCCCCCCACCAGACACAGCTGGCCTCCAACTCCCAGCAGTCACCTTGGCCAATGGTCAGAGGTGCTGTCGGGAGCTGGAGCCTGGCAGTATCTGCAGGGCACCACATTGCCTACCCCTAACTAAAACCTACACAGATCTCAAGACTGGGAAGGGCCTTCAGCCATAAACCAACCAACCACCACCACTCCCCCCCCCTTCAAATTGCAGCAAGTAACATTTTGACCAGTGGTTTTTAATGCAACCCTGACCTCACACAGACAAGGGAAGCCAAGCCGCATGGGAGCAGCAAGACACTACCTTCTCTTGCTGCTCATCAAACCTCCTTCTCTCTCTCCTTCACACATCCTGGACCATTTACCTGCTGCTGTGGCTGCTGCGGCTGTGCTCTCATTCGGATGTGCTGGCCTGCTAGGGGCTTGGTTGGTTGCCAGGCTCCCAGAGCTCTGCTGCTGCCCTGCTTGCAAAGTGCCTGGGAAGCAGAGGGGGGAAAGCCATTTCAGTTGCAAGAGCAGGCAAGGAAAGTCTAACATGCTCCCTTGCGGACTTCCGTGCAGCTGCTCAACCAGTCAAAGCAGTGTACAGAGCAGGGGGCTGTTGAGCTCCCAGCTCACGCTAGTCCCAGGCACCACGGAGGGCACCACATTGGCAAATGCTGATAAACTGTACAGTTTATCAGTTGCATTTTGGCTGCTCGTGTCCATTAATTTCAATGGGTCTACTCTGAGGAGTAGCACTGGCCAGAACCTTGTACATTCTTCGTAAACTGCTCAAAACTTTTACCTAAATTTAAGCCGCATACACTTCTTCAAATAAAATAAAATGCAGAGGATGGAGGAAACTCCTGGAACTATTTGTAAACTCAAGAACTTGAACCTCAGATTGCTTGTTTCTAACTTTCTCCCAACCCATATTCATTTTGTGCCATGTCTCATGAGGGCAGGGACTGGGGGGGGGTTAAGAGGGGGATAAAAAATATTTCAATAAACAATAATAACCCTAGCAGCTGTATAGTGAAGTCTCATTATAAAATCTCATTTTCATCTATGCTGCATTTAAAACAGGCACACACTAAGCTTTAAGGGCTGTGGATATCCAGGCTGTAGGGTTGTTTATTTCCACACTTCAGCAAATGGACAACAAAAACTGTTTTTGTACTGCATAATATTTTCCTTCTGGACCTGAATTTATGCTTTAGATTTACGCTCCAAAAATTTGTGAAGTTCAAATCATCTGCATTAAGTCTGGCTGATTTGACTCAACTTATGAACCAACTAACTCCCGTGGCTCCTCTCTGTGAGGACAAGGAAATTTTGTGGTTCACCAGTGTGTTGCAAATAACTCCTAGCGTTCTTAAATATGGGTTCTCCCTAGAACACTTGCCACCTTCTCTTGGGCTGATGGATTTAATCCTTCGTCTGAGATGTGCCCTGCCGAAAACTCAATTTTAGCGTCATCCGACTCTGTTCCAAAGGGCCGAACACATTCCAACGGTGGCGACCGCTCACCAAAGCGGAAGGAGTTATGAATGAGATAAGTGATCCCGGAGTAACAGGGGACGTCAGCAGAGAAGAAATCGCTAATCCAGACACAAAGGCATTTCAAGCCAAAACACAAAATCCCTGTTTCTCATTAGGACGGGGAAAACACATCATTGAAAAGGGCATCGCGGCAGTTAAGATGCCAGAACAAGGCCCCTGCAGACCCATCGCTCAGGAAAGCTCCTTACCTTCAGTGTACTGCACTGGATTGCCTATCTTCCCCGCCACCATGTCAGCCGTCTGGAGGACTTCTAAATCCATCACAATGACCACCTTCCTGCAAAGAAAAAGCTGAAGTTTTACCCGCCTGGTGCCTGCTTTGCTTGTTAAGAGACTGTGAAGGTAAACAGGAGTCAGGATCTTTTGCCACAGGGCAATAGCTGAGAGGCAGAGGTAACCCAAACTGGGGATTTAAGTGCTACAGCACCTAGAATCCATGCTGCACTTTAATTTTAATTATTGAATTTATATACCACCCTACACCCGAAGGTCCTCATATGTTAGAATAGGGGTGGGGAGGCTGCATGCAAGGGCCGCATTTCCTTCACAGCAATTTTCCAAGGGTCCCATGGCAGCAGTAAGCAGGACCAGAGGGAAAAGTAGGCAGAGCAACACACGTCAGTTTTTACCTTTGTACAGTCAGCTAGTTTCTACACACAAACCCCTCTCTATCTTCCATTCAGAAAACCAAGGAGCATCACCAGGGTTTAAGGTTACTTTCCCAGCCCTGCTAAAATACTCAAGGTGCAAAGCTGGGTCAAGTTTTGCAGGCCAGGCAGAGAGGGCTGGAGAATCATGTGGGAGAGTCAGAAAGGGCTCAGGTCTGAGTTTACCCACCCCTGTATCAGTACAGTGGTACCTCAGGTCAAGTACTTAATTCGTTCCACAGGTCCGTACTTAACCTGAAACTGTTCTTAACCTGAAGCATCACTTTAGCTAATGGGGCCTCCAGCTGCTGCCGGAGCCCGATTTCTGTTCTCATCCTGAAGCAAAGTTCTTAACCTGAAGCACTATTTCTGGGTTAGCGGAGTCTGTAACCTGAAGCATATGTAACCTGAGGTACCACTGTACTGGATTTAGAGTATTGGGGGTAGGGGGGTTTACAGTCCAAGATTTGGAAATCTTGAGGAAACAGAGAAAGGCGAACTGGAAATAAAAAATTCTGTCTGCCCATTGTTTTCTTGTTTTGAATGCATTTTAACTACCATTGGATCAGATGGTGGTTTCACATTTTATGGCCCATAAAAGAAACCACTTTTGTCACATATGATTTTGTGATTTATTTGCTCAACACTACCCAATAAGTGAGGGACGCGGGTGACGCTGCGGGTTAAACCACAGAGCCTAGGACTTGCTGATCAGAAGGTCAGCGGTTCGAATCCCCGCGACGGGGTGAACTCCCGTTGCTCAGTCCCTGCTCCTGCCAACCCAGCAGTTTGAAAGCACGTCAAAGTGCAAGTAGATAAATAGGTACCGCTCCGGCAGGAAGGTAAACGGCGTTTCCGTGCGCTGCTCTGGTTTCGCCAGAAGCGGCTTAGTCATGCTGGCCACATGACCCGGAAGCTGTACGCTGGCTCCCTCGGCCAGTAAAGCGAGATGAGCGCCACAACCCCAGAGTCGGCCACGACTGGACCTAATGGTCAGGGGTCCCTTTACCTTTACCCAATAAGTGAAGTTCTGTGAGGGGTTTACAACAGAGATTAAAAAGCATTAAAAATTACCCAAAATCTGAAAGAGAATAAAAATACAAAATGTGTAAGAAATTGCTGCCTGCTTGCCTGCTCTCCACAAGGAGGGGACACAATGCTGTATCAGAGTCTTGAACCCTAGATCAGGCTCCCCAGAAGCCAGCGCTCACTCTAGATGTTTTGGACTACATCTCCCATCAGCACCAGCATTGTACAGCCATTATGATGCTGGGGCTGATGGGAGTTGTAGTCCGAATCTTCCGAGAGCTGGTCCTTTTTGTTCTTCTAGACCCTCAATGTGCCACAAAAGTGACTAATATGGCTATGTGTGGGTAAACAAGGCAATTCGAAAATCTAAGGAAAAATTGCTGTTGCAAACTTCCTCCCCAGGTTGCCGTGGCAGACCTGAGGGCTAAGATGAAAGACCGCAAAAGCATACCAAGAGGAATAAAACACCATGCCTGGACCTTAATGTCACACTAGAGGGGATTGGATTGTAAAGCAGAATCATAGGCCCTCACTTTTATCACAGATTGAGCCGTTACCTTCCATCCTTCAGGACGTTAATGATGAACCTGTTAATCTTGCAGATGGCATTCGCACTCAAGCCCTGGTCATTAACCAGGTCGTTCAGCTGTGTTGCCAGCATGAAAGCTGTAGAAGAAAAAGAAGAAAGGAGGGGGAAAGTATTTTATGAGGTGAAAGGAGGCACCGCGTGATTGTGGCCTGGCTGTGATAAGACTTCAGGTTACTGCTCAGGGATCTAAGAACTGCTTGACTTAAATCAACACTCATCTCATCAACCAACCACCCAAAGACTGACTCTGCTTTGATAGAGGTGCCTGAATAAAAACTGGAGGACAGCCACACGCCAAGGAGGCCTGCAACTGCATCTTGCACTGATTATGATTCTATGGATATAGTTGAAATGCAAACCAACATTCCGTTCCCAAAAAGACAATTTGAGACGGAATAGCCTCTACATTAAGCCAAGAAACTGAAGCCATGTTAAGCCACGTGACACAGCAGCTCTCAAACTCTTTAAAAAACCTAAGTTCATTCAGTGTCCCGCATTGGTAAATTTTTGGGAGGGGGTAATAGAAATGATTAACATGACTATACAGAAAAATCTTGAATTTGCAGAGGAAAATATCCCTTTGAATTCTATTCCCAATACATGCAATCTAACTAAGAGACAGTATGGATTCTACATGCCCCTAATACAGCAAAAAGACTGGTTTTAATGAACCGGAAGAACAAAAACGTGTCTCCCTTCAGCGAATGGATAAAAGATATGTATAAACTCACAACGCATGAGCAAATTACATATAAATGTAGACTTGCTATGGACAAAGTCAACAATATATGGAAATCAGTTGTACAGTGGTACCTCTGGTTACGTACTTAATTTGTTCCAGAGGTCCGTTCTTAACCTGAAACTGTTCTTAACTTGAAACACCACTTTAGCTAACGGGGCTTCCCGCTGCTGCTGCGCCGCCACCGCACGATTTCTGTTCTCATCCTGAAGCAAAGTTCTTAACCCGAGGTACTATTTCTGGGTTAGCGGAGTCCATAACCTGAAGCGTATGTAACCCGAGGTACCACTGTATAAACACTGCATTAGATAAAGTTCAGGATATGTATAATAACAATCCTTTAAGTTTTCTTTTCTTTTTCCTTTTTTGTTTTTAATAAAGAACATAAAAAGCTCTCAAACCCAAAGGCTCAAGAACATGCTGAGGCCCCTAGCACAAGAAGGCTTCCACCAAACCCTACCAAAGCAAGTTCCTATTTTTCTGGAGGGGGAAAAGGGCTGTGGATACACCATACATTTAAAAGCATGTTCCACCACCACTAAGGAATGCTGGGAAATGCAGTTTGTTAAGGGTGCTGAGCACTGTAGCTCTGAGAAGGGTAAACTACAGTCCCCAGGATTCTTTGGAAGGAAGTAAAACCAAAACCACTGATTCTTTAGTCTTTATCTAACCAGTGGCCAAGCAGCAAGGTGGAGAGAGAGTAAGTCAAACTTCACTGGAGCAGGAATTAGGAAAGTTACTTTAGGTAACTTCACCAGTGTAGGGTAAACTCTTAAGACCTTGTGATTGCACTCCACACCCTCTTGTAAATGCACATTGGCAGTGGGCCTCTAGTCCCAACGGCATATGGTCTATTTAGCCTAGTAGTACCATGTCTGGCTGACGGTGGCCCCCCAAGGCCTCAGGCAGAGGGTTCTCCTAGCCTGTCTAACTCAGGATCCTTTTTTAAGAAGGGTGTGCCAAGGGCTGAGCCTGGGATCTTCTGGGTGTAAGCCTGTGGCTCTACAACTGAGCTACACCAACACCCCTCCAAATCGCCAGTGCTGATGTCCAGGAGCATCTTGCAGCAATGTCCCCCCAGCCAACTGTCTCTGTGCATGTGACGCTTACAGGAAAGGGTTTGCACGCCATCACTCATCAGCATCCGGTAACGCTGTGGGCCAGTTCCAGTGGAGATAGCTCGGATGGTCTGCACAGAAAAGCACAAGAGGCACGGTTAGGTCCAACAAGGAGAGCTGACTTAAGGCAAGAACAGTAATGTGAAGGACACATACAGTGTCCCCAATGCTTTGCCCCCTGGGTCAAGATGGTAAAGCTCCCCCATCCCCCGAAGGCCGGTACCTGGCCTCCTGTACATTTATCTTGAAGCTTATTGGACAGGGAGCAGGGAATACTCACAATGAGCTGCAAGACGGGATTATTAACATTCTCTCCTTGCATCATGGCCTGAAAAAAGAAATAGACAGCTGACTCCTTTGAGCAAGAGAGGGTGAATGGCCTGATCTCAGGAAAAGGTTTCCTTGGACTAAATGAAGTTTTTCTTTCTCCTGGAGCAAAGATCAGCACATTTACAGGTGGTTCCCCAGGGAGGCAATTCCAGCTTCCCCAGCCTGCAAAAGGAGTACTGTATTTTTTGCTCTATAAGACTCACTTTTTCCCTCCTAAAAAGTAAGGGGAAATGTGTGTGCGTCTTATGGAGCAAATGCAGGGTTCGCAGCTATCCCAGAAGCTTTCGCTGCGCAGCGATCCCTCTTGTTGTTCTGGCTTCTGATATTCAGAATATTTTTTTTCTTGTTTTCCTCCTCCAAAAACTAGGTGTCTTATGGTCTGGTGTGTCTTATAGAGCAAAAAATACGGTATATCTAGGAGACAGGGAGTGGGGAACCTGCAGCCCTCCAGTTTTTGGCACCCAATGAGAGCCGACCTTTTATCTGTGATTTTAAGTTGTTTTAAACTGTTTTAAAGATTGTGTTTTAATTGTTGTAACCTGCCCAGGAAACTTATGGTGAAAGGCAGCTAATAAATTATAGTATTTTTCTGGACTACATATCACTCAAAGGAGACCCACTGAAATAATAATAATAAGCAACTTTTTTTGTATCCCACCCTCCCCGGCCGAAACCGGGCCCAGGGTTAAAAGACTAAGCTATTCATCACACGTTAATGAAAAAAGGTTTACTTTGAGCAGGGCTAATGCTTGATGCAACTCCACCCTGTGTCGCCTTGAGTCCCTGTTTTGGCGAAAAGGTGGGATATGAACAAATAAATAAAAATAAGTCTCTCTCCCCTTGCAGTTCTTCCTAATGTTATGGAAAAAATCTAGGTGTGAGGCTGCTCAGTCCCCCAGCTGTTCGGGCAGAGCCCGCGGGTCCCTGCGGAATAAAGGAAGGAGTCCAGCCAACCGGAGCCAATAGCTGTAGACCAAAGTTTATTGCGCAATAGGTTCAAAGAGGAAATTTGAACCCCGAGGATGGGGTGACAAAGACTTTTAAAACTTTCCCACCATATCCCAGAATACAGTTTGTACAGCATCATTAATATATCACGGACATGTCACAAAAGGGGAGGGGTTAAGCTTGGCAAACATGTCCAGACAAGTCCTTGGTACAAGATTAGCATAAGCAGACATGTCAGGGCAAGACTCAGGTATAAGATTAGCATAGACAAACATGTCTTAAGTACCCACCACCCAAAAGTACAATAGAAGTTCCTTTGCATGTCTGGAGCCTGAGGAAAGTCAGGTGATGAGATTTGGCATCCTTTGGCTAACAATGAGCCCAGCAATTGTCACCTCTGGGAACTTCCTGGAGTCCTTTTTCAAGGGGAAAATAGCTTTGGAATGGAGGAAACTGGGAAAGGTGATGATTTTATATTATTTTTAAAGCTAGGTAACTTCCCTGAGCTGTCAAGTTGAAAGGATGCATTCAGGCATAATATTTGTAATATTTAACTTTAAAGATGTGCCCCCCCCCCGTAATTTCCGTAACACTCTGGAGCAGCTCTCCCTTGAAGGCTGCCAGGGTTGGAGGGGGCAAGGCAGGTGGAAAGAGCCATTGCCTGATGCTGGCCAGATGGAAAGTCTCTCTCCCCTTGCAGTTCATATTGATGCAAATAAGTGTGTGGATACACAGGCATTCTTCAGTAGCCAGACTGTTCTGTACTTTAAAAAATGGTTTCTGATGTTTTTATTGTGGCTGCAGACCACCCTGGCAGGGTAACATACAATAGGCACCTGCACACATAAAGTGCCTACGATTTAGGGATTACAGTGGTACCTCGGGTTAAGATCTTAATTCGTTCCAGAGGTCCGTTCTTAACCTGAAACTGTTCTTAACCCGAGGTACCACTTTAGCTAATGGGGCCTCCTGCTGCCGCGCGATTTCTGTTCTCATCCTGAAGCAAAGTTCTTAACCCGAGGCAATATTTCTGGGTTAGCAGAGTCTGTAACCTGAAGCGTATGTAACCCGAGGTACCACTGTATATGCAAGTATGTAAAATGGAAAACATACACGTATAAGCAAACTTATGTAACCAATTGTAAGTTATGCACGTTCTTGCATACACACACACACGTGTGTACTTTCGTGTATTCCCGAACTGGATTTCTAACCACGTGCAAATACATGAATACTACTTGCAAAGTCGCCAGAAAAGCGCTAGGAGTCATTAAGTTGGCGGCTCCCGCTCTCCTCAGCCTCACTAAAAAAAGCCACGGCAGAGAAAGCGGGAGCGCGTGCGCGCGAGCATGTGCAGAGTGCGGCCCCCTCCCCGCCTCCCCTCTCACCGCGATGGCCCCCTCGCTGAGCCGCGCCGACATCCTGGCCTCCTCTTTTTCCTCGCCGACAGCGCTTCTGAGGAGAGCGGGGCGGGGGCGGAGCCGGCCTCCTCGTCCCGCGCGCGCGAGGCAGCCGCCGCCGCCGCCTTTCCCTCCGTCACGTGCTGCTGCCGCGGAGGCGCCATTGGCCGAGGGGAGCCTGGTGAGGGCGGAAGGCGGGCCCCGGAGCCGCCTCCCCGCTTCACCGCCGGCGGCGCCGCAGCCGCGCCGGGCCCTCCTCTCGCTTTCGCGCCTTTTCGCGCTGAGGTGGAAAACAACGGGAGGAGGAAAGGCGCGCAGATTCCCGCGCGGGCACCTTTGGTGGTCGGGGCGGCGGGGGCGAGAAGACTGAGGGGGGCACCGAACAGCCGCCCCCCGCTCTTTATTGGTGCGGTGTTATTGCCGCCATTGCTGCTATTGTTGTTGTTGTTGTTATTGTTGTTGTTATTATTATTATTATTATTATTATTATTATTATTATTATTATTATCCTCGCTCAAGTAGCATGACGGGGTTGTGTCTAAGTTTTAGTCGGACTAGACCCCTTCTCTGACAGGCGAGGGGCCAAGAGATTTCTCTGCCGCAGCTGTAATCCGCCTTGAGCCTCTCTCGGGGAAAGGCGGGTACGAGAAGCAAGAGCGGGTGGTTAGGGAACTGGGTACAACAATTGCTGTTCTTCTCCTCCCCTCCTTTTGCAGCACTGCTATTATAGTTCTATTATCAGTATACTTACAACTTACTACTCAACCTTCACCTGCAGGTTCCAGGGTGAGTCACAACAGTTTAAAATTCTGAATTAAAAAGAATGAAAAAAACACTGCAATCACAATGCTAGGCTGGGTATTAAGTGTATGAATATTTGTGAGGGTGGGTAGAGAGAAAGAGACCAATGTTCAGTTCTGGCTACCCCCATTTAAGAAGGATATTGAGAAGTAGGAACAAAGGTGACCAAGATGGCAAAGGGTCTTGAGACCAAGCCTGATGAGGAACAGTTGAAGGAGCTGGGGATGTTTAGCCTGGAAAACAGGAGATAGAGCCATCTTCAAATATCTCAAGGGCTGTCGCATGGAAGAGGAACATGCCTGCTTGCTTCTGCTCCAGAGGGTAGGACTCGAACCCATGGCTTCAAGTTGCAAGAAAGGAGATTGCGACTCAACATCAGGAAGGGATGTTCAAAGTGGAATAGTCCCCGTCAGAAGGTGGTGGACTCTCTTTCATTGGAGGTTTTTTAAGCAGAGGTCGGAAGGCCTTCTGTCATAGATGTGTTGACTGAGATTTCTGCATTGCAGGGGGTTGGACTAGATGACCCTCGGGGACCTTTCCAACTGTACAGTCCTATGGTCCTATCTCAAGTGCCAAATGCCAGGGGGAAGGGGTGGTTTCAGCATAGGATGAAAGCTCTGGGGATGGAATTTCTAGTTCTTTTTGGAGCAGTACCATTATTGCTGTCATCGTCCTTGTCCTGCTTCTTCTTCCCTCCAGGGTGGCAAGCACCATACTCACCTGCCCCAGCTTTACCTTCACAACAACCCTGTGAAATAGGCTGCATGGTAGGTGTGGGGGATATCTTTGGAGGGGGCAGGGATATCTGTAGATGTCATCACAGCCCCTGGCCGCAAAGCCATGCTGACTGCTGGAGCCAAGAAGAATTGGGAGCCCAAAGGCATTTGAAGGGAGAGCCACAGCAGGTTCCTCATCCCTGGTTAGCACCCAGAAGCACACCCTCATATGTCTTTGATGCAAGAGATTTTTTTTAAATGCCCAATTTATTAGATTATGTATTTTTGTCAATATTAGAGTATGTATTTTTGTGTTTTTATACTGTATTGTAAACCGCCCTGTGATCCTTTGATGAAGGATAATTTTAATAAACTACTACTACTACTACTACTACTACTACTACTACTACTAATTTTCCACCTGCTCTGGTCTAAATTCACCCTCTGTTAAATCAGGTATCTTCAACTTTTTCAAGCCCAGGACCCACTTTTAACACAAATGTGCCTTTGGGGCACTTTTCCTAATCTTTTACCATATATTTGCATTGTAGTAGTGCTATTGTTTTAACCTACCATTGCAGAGGCTTGCACTAGATGACCCTTGGGGCATAGCTGTCAATGTTTCCCCTTTTTTAAGGGAAATTCCCTTATTCCGAATAGGATTCCTCGCAAGAAAAGGGAAAAGTTGACAGCTATGCCTTGGGGTCCCTTCCAACTCTACAGTTATGTGATTCCCACCAGCTGAACACCAGTGCATTATCAAATAGTTGTAGATTGTATAGCCTCTGAATGGTTAATCAAAATTTGGATGGATTTGTTTCTAGCTTATCATGGACTTACCTGTGGAAAAATGGAAGCTTTACATTAGCCAGAAACTGACTTCACTGCAGCCATTATTGAAGGAACAACTTTGTCACTCCATGTCGCTCAGGGACAGCTTTCTTCTTTCCTTGACCCTTTTTCAGTAAGTAACTTTGTATATTTGAGTGATGTGTGTGAATATTTTGCTGAGAAGCCTGCATGCTGTTCCTCTGCAGTTCGGCTTCTGAAAAAAACCAAAAACGTTGAGCTAGCTGCTTGACAATGATGAAATTTAATAACATCGTTAATTTGTGATTGTTATGCAGTGCCACGCCATTCATTTCTCGGAGGGGAGCATGTTGCAAATAATGACAGCGAATCGTGGACAGAAAAGGCAGTAATGGCCACCAACCTAGATGGCTCTAAAGAAGATTAGACAAATGCATGGAGAGCACTATCAATGGCTGGTAGCTATGATGGCTATGCTCTGCTTTCACAGCTGGGGGTAACAATACTTCTGAATACCAGCTGCTCAAATCAAAGCAGGGAAGAGTTGCTCTTGTGCTCAATTCCTGCTTGCAGCTTTCCCACAAGCCAGTGTGAGAACAGGATGCTGGACTAAATGGGCCCCCTTTGGTTCTTCTTATGTTCTTGCATTAGATTATAACAGCCAATACCAATTGTATTTGCTGCCTGATATGTATTCCTGTTTGCAGAGGGGCACACAAACTAATGCCATTCCTGCTCTCATTTCCTGTTTTGACAGAATTCTGTGACATCTCTAGCGCTGACTCTCTGCACACCTGTCTCAAATCTCTCCCCCTGTCTCTTGCTCTTTTCTCCCTCTTGTAGTCCTGAAGATGAAGAGTATTTGCTCAGGCTGTCCAGGTACTATTGTGTGAAGAAAGATCCTAAGATGACTCTGTCCTGCAAGGAGGAGGGGAACAAATGGTTTCGAAAAAAGGAGTATAGAACAGCAGCAGTACTCTATTCCAGGGTAAAGACCTGAGAGTGGATGAGGGCGCTCAACACCTATTTATTTATTTATTTATTTATTTATTTATTTATTTATTTTGTTGATTTTTATCCCCCTCCCCTTTTCACTCAGAGCACCCTCAGCGAAGTTTGCAGTATAACACGAATAATGCAAAAATGGGACACAGGTGGCTGGATTAAACCACAGAGCCTAGGACTTGCCGATCAGAAGGTCGGCGGTTTGAATCCCCACGACGGGGTGAACTCCCGTTGCTCGGTCCCTGCTCCTGCCAACCTAGCAGTTCGAAAGCACGTCAAAGTGCAAGTAGATAAATAGGTACCGCTCCGGCGGGAAGGTAAACGGCGTTTCCGTGTGCTGCTCTAGTTCGCCAGAAGCGGCTTAGTCCTGCTGGCCACATGACCCGGAAGCTGTACGCTGGCTCCCTCGGCCAATAAAGCGAGATGAGCGCTGCAACCCCAGAGTCGGCCACGACTGGACCTCATGGTCAGGAGTCCCTTTACCTTTAATGCAAAAATACACTGAAATCCATCTACCATATTTTTCCATGTATGACACCCTCATCTATGAGACGACCCCTATTTTTTTGAACCCCAAATTAAGAAATCAATATTTTAAACACCAGAGAACAACTTTGATATTTCATTAAATATTCAAAGCACTGGGGGTGGGGTGCACACACGGGCACCAGCCCAAGCCAGCTACATGAGATGGACAGTGGCTTTGGCGGTTCCGGCAGCTTCTTCACAGCAGCTGCAGGAAGTTGAATGGTGTTTTTTTTAACCCCTGTGCATTCACCGTCCCTGTATAAGATGACCCCCAATTTTTAACTTCTTTTTTTCTTTCAAAAAACATCATCTTATATACAGAAAAAAACGGTAATCTAATATATATTTTGCAAAGTTGTCAGCATTTGGACACCTCTTTAAGATAGGTAAAGTTAAAGGGACCCCTGACCATGAGGTCCAGTCGTGGCTGACTGGGGTTGCGGCGCTCATCTTGCTTTATTGGCCAAGGGAGCCGGCGTACAGCTTCCGGGTCATATGGCCAGCATGACTAAGCCGCTTCTGGCGAACCAGAGCAGCACACGGAAACGCCGTTTGCCTTCCCGCTGGAGCGGTACCTATTTATCTACTTCCGCTTGGCGTGTTTTCGAACTGCTAGGTGGGCAGGAGCAGGGACCGAGCAACGGGAGCTCAGCCCGTCGTGGGGATTCAAACCGCCGACCTTCTTATCGGCAAGTCCTAGGCTCAGTGGTTTAACCCACAGTGCCAATTTTGCATGGCTGTTCCTGAGATCAAGGAGCATGTTTTTGTCTTGCATTTGGGTAGAACTGGATGCCCTTTTGAATCAAGATGCTGGACTGAACCTTTCAAAATGGAATTTAGCTCAGTCTTCTTACATGGTCATTTCTGAGATCAAGGAGCAGGTTTTCATCTGTGTTTGGAATCAATTGGATGGTCTTTGGATAGCAGACTGAAGCTTTCAGCACTTCACTGATTTTAACTACTGATTTCAAAACTGCTTTGCTTTTTTTGTTCTCTTAGAAATCCTGAGCAGTGCCACGTATGAGACTGCTAGTATGTTAAAAAAGCTAAACCACAGCAGAGCAAAAGCTATAGCTGGGAGACTAAAAGCCATCAAAGGGGTGTGTGAGAGAGAAAGCCTGGGAGTGAGAAGCCATAAAAAGGATGGGCCAGGCAAATCCCAACATAGGGCAGGGAGTTCAGCATTTTGGGCACTGCCACAGAGAAGGCCCCCATCAAAGTCTTTTCCACTCATAAGAGAGATGGGTGTGTGTGTGTGTGTGAGTGTGTGTGTGTGTGTGTGTAGTGGTTAAGAGCAGTAGACTCGTAATCTGGTGAACTGGGTTCGCATCTCCGCTCCTCCACATGCGGCTGCTAGGTGACCTTGGGCTAGTCACACTTCTCTGAAATCTCTCAGCCTCCCTCACCTCAGAGTGTTTGTTGTGGGGGAGGAAGGGAAAGGAGAATGTTAGCCGCT
This sequence comes from Podarcis filfolensis, assembly GCF_964270895.1. Lineage (NCBI taxonomy): Eukaryota > Metazoa > Chordata > Lepidosauria > Squamata > Lacertidae > Podarcis > Podarcis filfolensis. Next base: position 937,863 of record NC_139618.1, read on the forward strand.
TTGAGACTCCTTTGGGTAGTGATAAAGCGGGATATCAAATCCAAACTCTTCTCCTTCTCTTTTGAAGGCACACCAGTGCATTTTGCCTCTGCAGTTAGCTGTGTCCTGTGGCTGAACTGAGGTTCCAGCCAGAAACTTCCCAGCTCTTGCCCTTTAGCCACTCTACTTATTTTGGCCTCCTCTTTCTCTGATCTTTCCAGGCACTGTCCCACGCAGAAGCCGGCAGCCCAGAAATGGCAGTGTGTTATGCCAACCACTCGGCAGCTCTTTTCCACCTGGGTCAGTTTGAGGTGAGTTGGGGCCAACCAAGCATCACATTGTCCAAAGCCATTGTTTCCAGTTGGAGGCCTGGCAGTCAGAAAGTCACATGCCCCCAGAAGCATTTGTGTGTCTGTGTGTATAGTGCAAGCACTGCAATATCTAGGGCTCCCCCACCTTTGGGGAATCCGGGTTATCGCTTAGAGTTAGAGCATTGCATTCTTGCATTCCGACAGTCCCAGGTTCAACCCTGGCTTTTCCAAGAAGGGCTTCTTCTGCGTGAGCCTCTGTCAGTCAGTGTAGATTTTACTGAGCTAGATGGCCCAATATTCTCACTCAGCATAATGTAGCTTCCTGTGTTTCTAACATGGTAATGCACTCTCTGATTCTAAAGATTGTAAAATAGCTCTCACTGCTTATTGTGCCTGACTGAGATTAACTGCAGGATAGTGGTTTCCTGTAAGTAGAAAGGTGAAAGCTTGGGGGAGCAGGGGTGTGGGAAGTATCATTAACGTGTAAGCACTTCTGGGAAAAGCCATTTACAACACAAAGAGAACCTTGCACGGTATACATGGCACTTGTAACTAGCAAGCTGGCAAGTGGTGGGGCAGATGAGGACCTAGTTGTAGCTGTAAATGTAATAAGAAAGTTGAGCAACAGAATAAGCAGAGCTTAGGACATTGTAGTATCCACAACCCCCTTTTCAAGCTTTCAGAAAACCTTTATTTTCTCCGCAGGTTTGTTTGGAGGACATTAAGAGGGCACAGGGAGGGGGCTACCCAGAAGAACTGCTCCCCAAGCTGTTGCTGCGGAAGGCCAACTGCCTCCTTTCTCTAGGTCGATTTCAGGAGGTGACAGAAGCCCTAGACAGCATGGAGGAGAAAATGTCTGCAGTCCAGAGTCTGGAAGCTGCCAGCCATCATGTGCTGCTTAGTAAATTCAACCAGCTGAAACTCAAAGCCTGCAAAGGGAAGAGTGGTTCAGTCTGTCAGCCTGCTGTGTCTGACAGGATCCAGAAGGATTTGGAGCCCTGGGAGGAGAGCAGTAGGATTTCATGTGCCTCTGCATCAGTGAGCTTAAACTTCTCTGCGTGCAAAGGGCGCCATTTAGTTGCCGCCAAGGATATCCTTCCTGGTGAAATCTTAGTGAGGGAAGAGGCCTTTGTAAGCGTGCTATGCCCCGGGGAAAGCCTCTTGCTTCAAGGCAGTGCAGAGGCCATGTTGAATGGGCAGCCAGCTAACGAAGATCTTCACTGCCACCATTGCTTGAAGCAGCTGCTGTCACCTGTTCCCTGCCAGGGGTGCAGCTATGCCAAGTACTGCAGCCATGCCTGTGCCCAGCTGGCATGGAGGACCTACCACAGCAGAGAGTGCTCCTACGGGGGACTGCTTCTGACATTGGGAGTGTTCTGCCATGTCGCCTTAAGATCGGTTCTGGTGGCAGGCTTTGCAGAGGTTAGCACTTTAATAAAGCAGTCACACACAGAGGAAGTGGTGACAGAACCTGTTGCTGAAGCACCAGCTCCCAGTGTGGTTGTAGAAGAGAACTCTGCCTCCTCCATTCCTGGCTGTGATGCTGATGGGCGGTACAGCAGTTCCTACCAAGCCATCTTCTGCCTTTTGCCACACACTGAAAAGCACAGCCTTGAGCTCAGGCTTCTCTGCAGCCTGAGCGTTGCTGCCTTGTGCAAGATGCTTGGAGAAGCTGGTCTGGAGGCTTTCATTTCAGGGAAGAGCACACCTGAAGACCAGGGAGGACCAGAAGCTGGCAAAGCATGTCCTGAGTGGGAAGTCCCAGGGGAGGCCATGCTGAGGCACATGCTGCAGCTGCAGTGCAATGCGCAGGCAGTGTCTGCACTCCACGTGTCAGGTGAGTACACATGGGATTGCTCTTTCTCATGCTTGGACTCCCTAGAGGAGATGGGCAGAGTGTGTGATACATGAGGAAGCACTTTTAAGAACTGGAAGCTGTAAAGGCCTCCAGATTCTTCCGGCTGGGTTCTCTCCTTCACTGCTGAAGGCAGTAAATGCCTCTGAATACCAGTTACCATTCACATTATACATTTCATTGGTAGTGAGAGATATTGGAGGGCAGGGTGTGGTTGGTTGGCTGCAATGGGGTTTGTTTGCATTTGTGAGGAGGGGAGGGCTTGTTGGGTCAGGAAGCCAGATTGATTTGTATGCTGCTGATGGATTCTTTTTGTCCTGTTGGGCTATGAATGTGATTAAGGGGAGCCATACCAGGGTCAACGCATCCTCTTCTATTTATCCCCTTGTCAGTTTCAGTTTATTGGTTAGCTTTTCTAGGAAGGGCCTATTCTCAGCCAGGTGCCACCCATTGTTGACTGAAGCAGGGTTCGCTCAGGAGTTGGCTTCTTTGGGTGGGTTGTGTATTTCTTGTAGGAAGGCAATGTGTGGTTTCATGGTGTTTACTTACAAGTTGGTGCGTTATCTTTTGATCAGGTTTCCCAGTCCCCTCACATTTAGTGTAATTGCTTTTAAGCTAGCCATTTTGTTTGTCTATTTTACAGGATGATTCTCTGCTAACCTGTCTGGGTTGTCCTGTGTTTCTCACCTTATATTGGCTATTGAACCTAATGTGCTGATATATAGTGTGGGGGAAGAGCAGGGGTTAGTGTTAGGAATGGGCTGAAGATTGGGAGGGTAGGTTATAGAGAGTAATCTTTATGTAATTATATAGGTGTTTGTTTGGGGTAGCTTAGACCATTTGGCTCCCAGCCAGTTGGTCCTGTGTCTCATCTGGGATGAATGGCCTTATTTGAGAACAGGCTGTCCCCCCTTTCACTTGCAATAGGGGTGGGTCAGTGAGATGGTGCCAAGCGCCTTTGTGGCACCTGTGTTGGGTGTAAAATTTATAAAGAATGTTGTCCGCTGGTGGGGCTGGGGGCTCTGTGTGGCCTCCCTGGTTGTCGTCCCCCCACCAGTGGTGGTGGCAGTGTTGACACGGGGACCAGCCAGGTCCAGGACCTGCCAACCCCCAACCCCCGGTTGGTGCTGGCGATCCTCAGGTGCTCCACTCAGCCATGGTGCTCTCACCATCTTGCCTTGTTGGATGTCCAGCCAGCCTCTTCTGATGTTCTTATGGATTCCTCTTGTCCCTAAAGGCCTCATTGTCACTTTCACTCAGGGGCTGAAAATGGGCCAGTGACTAGCAGCAAACAGGTGCGTGTGGCCACAGCTCTCTACCCCGTGGTCAGCCTCCTGAACCACTCCTGTGAGCCAAACACCAGTGTGACTTTCAGCAGCAGAACCGCAGAGGTCAGAGCTTTGCAGTCAATCCCAAGAGGGCAGGAGATTCTCCACTGCTATGGTGAGTAACTGCTATCATTTGGCTGAGGAGGGGGCCAGGTGAACTGATGCCTGGAAACCCTGTCACACTTCTCTCAAGAGAAGCCAGAATGTACCAGTGGCGTAGGTCTTGGGATCTTATCTTTGCTTGTACGTCCTCCCTTTCCCTTTTCTCCCTCCTTGACTGAAAACGGGGCTTAAGGGCCTCATCCCTGCAGATCAGCCTCATTAGTTTCTTGGTGATGCTGAAGAAGTTCTGGGGAGCTGCTCTCAAATTCCTCAGGATGCTGGAATTTGGAAAACAATTTCTCTGCTTCTTTTCAACATTTCAACATGCTTTTTGTCAAAACGATTACAGCTGAGTTCTACAATTTTATCATTTTTATTTCAATTACTGTATTTGAGATTGAAAGTGAATTTGAGAACCCAGCCAACTGATGAGCGAGATATAAATTTTTAAGTAGTTAGCACAATATCGCATTTCTGGGTGACCTGAGTGCATGGAATTTTTCCAGCTCAAGAAAGCTCAGGCCAGAGTGAAAGGTGCACACAGGAAGGCACCAAAAGAGCCACGCTCTTGAAAGTGTCCAATTATTCATTTCAGTTATTTATATCCCACCTTTTCATGATACAAATCATACCAAACAACAAAAAGCCTTAAGGTCCCCCCTGAGGTGGCCTTCGCCTGCCTCTTGCTCTCTCCTGGAATCCTCCCCGTAGGCGAGTTGATAGTGGATGAGGACCCCATGGGACAGAGAAGGGGGAAAGTGTTTGTGCCTGTTCAGGGCCAAACTCAGGGGAAATAAGCTTTCTGGTTTTGCAGTGGGAGATGGCATGCTGTTGGTCAAGATGTCAGCCTCACCTCTCCAAATCTGTTTTACAACCTTTTAAAAAAATGAGCGTGCTTATTTCCTTTAAAAGCCATCCATTAAACATTAAATTGAATGAAGGCAGTGTTCTAACTCTTTCATATGTTTTTTAATGGCCATCAACCTGCCCACGTTACTGGGAGGGGCAAGACCTGAGAGCTCGAATAACATTGGGATTGCTGGCAAGTCTGCTTGTTTCTGGCAAAGCAAAGGTGGCAGGAGGAAGCTGGACTCAGAACCACAGAAAAGCGTGGTGCGGGAGCAGTGGCTTTGATCTGCTTTTGCAAGCACCCCACACTCCAGATCAGTTTCCCCTTGTGGCTGTGGCTCCTGTGGCTATTCTTTGTGTCCTCTCTCAACAGGGCCTCACAGGTGCAGGATGGGGGCTGCCGAAAGGCGTAAGCGGCTCCTTTCTCAGTATTTCTTTGAATGTTGCTGTCTGCCCTGCTTGGAGGAGCTGCAGCCCAACTCAGGAAAGATAGCATCCTCCCAAGGCGGTCTCTTCTATTGCCCTGCCTGCCACAAGCCCATGCAGCAGGTAATGCTCTGACAGGGTTGCTTCTGCAGTATTGAATGGGGCAGCTGCATCTTTGACGGGGGGGGCAGGGCACAGCCCTCCAGTTTACAAGCTGAGGACATTCTCCGCTTATGATAGTGAAGAACGTAAGAGCAGCCCTTCTGCATCAAGTCACAGGCCTCTCCAGGCAGGCATTCTGTTCCCATGAGCCAGCATGAAGGCAAACAGGCCTTTCCCACTGTCATTCCCCACCAATTGGCACCTAGACATGGAAGAGGCATAGTATGGCCATTGCAGCTTCTGGACACCAGTCCACACTGTGGTGTGCTTGCCTGGTGGTTTTAGCCTTCCTCGCATCCCTTTGCTTTCCCCTTTCATGATATAACTAAAGGAATATTTGAAAAGGAATTTCTCCACACATAGTTGTGGAACTCACTCCCAGAAGAGGCAGTGATTGCTGCCAACTTGGATGGCTTTAAAACAGGATCAGACACATTCATGGAGAAGGAGATGGCTATTGATGGCTGCTAGCCAGAATGGCTGTGTTTTGCTGCTACTGCTGGAAGCAGTAAAGGCCTCTGAACAATTGCAGTTGGTTGGTTGATTTTTTTAATTCATTAAATTTTTATACTGCCCTCCTGGGAAAAACAAGTGGGGGGAGTTGCTGTTGCACTCAGGTCCTGATAGCAGGCTTCTTGCTGAGTTGGCTGTTGTGAGCAGGAGGATGTGCTACTTGGGGCCCCTTTGGCCTGATCCAGTTACGGTGCCCTTCTAAATGTTTTTCATTGTGAGAGTAACGCTCATGTCATTTGCTGCAAAGACACTCAAACCGGTTTTTGCATAAATTGGGCTGGATCTGTGCCTGAGTCTGTTTATGGGGTGCCCTTTTCCCCCAAGCACCACCTGGCTCAGGGGTGTGATGGATGAGGCTCTGTAATGTGATACAAACAGGGAGCTGTCCGCTGGGTTTTTCCAGGGTGCAGAGGGTTTGCTCCATTGCTCCAGTGGGGCCTGCGAAGTACGAGTTCATGAGGATCACTTCCAGCATCAGCTCTGTGACCTTCGACTGCAGTCCGAGGCAGCCTTGGAGCTTCTGCAGTGTGGCCACCCAGGTGAGCATCTTCTGCAACAAGTGTCTGTGCTGCTGCTTCCTCACTGACCAGTTGGCACAAGTAGAAATGACCTTGCCTAGGATGTCGTGTTCCTGATGACCACATGGGGGCAGCATTGTTGTATTCAGGCTGTTCCCTCTTAAGGAGCCGCCTTTTGGGAAATTCTGAAGGGGAGAGGCCAGATAAAGTGTGAGGCTTAAAAACACCCAAGAAACTCAGGCAGGGCCTCTCCCTCTAGAAGAGTCGGGTAGGAACCAGGAAGCCCTGGGTTTAGCTACTTAAACGTTTCTGCCATGCCTTTCTGCAGCATTATGAGCCACTCAAGGCTTCTCACAGCAAATCGGCCCTTAATAACATGAAAAGCAAAAGGTGACACTTTTATCTGTCTCGACAGCAAACCTCCACAGCCGCACATATGCAAAACAATACAGAGATCTTAATAGAAATCTGCCCCACAGGCCTCTTGTGAATATGGCCAAGGCTGTCATGTGTCCATCTCACAATTGCATTGGGCCTGGGCTTCTTGAATTTCCAGATCAGTCGATGGAGCTGCTTCTGAAATGCAGGTTGGATGCCAAGAGATTCCTCTCTCCAGCGCACTTGATGGTGGGAGAGATTGAGGATCGCCTGGCGCAGGCCTGCGTCACCCTGGGTAAGGTGCTCTTTTAAACTAAGGGGGGGAAACCCTTTTTGGCTCTGCCAGCCAGAGCCTTATCTGGCCCCACCCCTGCAGACCAACTTTGATGCAGGGGGTGTGCGTGCATGGAGCAACCTACCTGCTAATCACATGATGTAATTATGATAACAGATGAGTGACAGGTAACCTGTCCGGCCCAACTGTCAAAATCCCAAGTGCTCCGCTGGCTGTCAGGCCCTTGGGAATCCCAAGCAATGCGCTTTGCAATCCCTGTGCAGGCAATACAGCCTGCTTCAGCTCTCCTGCCCACCAGCTGATCTTGACTGCATATATCCCTAGCACATCCCCCACAGCATTCATTGTCTTTCTAAACCGAAAAGGCCCAAATGCACCAACCTTTCCTTGTAAAAATGGTGTGCCAGCTTTTTCATCATTTTGTCCTCTTTTGAGGACACCCTTTGCCAGCTCTCTGATATCCTTTCTTGAATCAGGGTGACCGGAACTCTGTACACTATGTTTATTCCAAGTTTGGTTGCAACAAATAATTACATAAGGCATTACGATAAGTGCAGTTTTATTTTCAGCCACTTCCCCAACATCCTCCAGCATGCAATCTGCCTTTTTTTGACACAATCAGACTCTGAATTATCCTTGTCCTTGAGCTAACCACGGTGACCCCAAGCCCTGCCAGGTAAGATCCCCTAAGTCTGCATACATGGGGTTAGGGGTGGGTTTGTTTGTCTGTCTGCTTGTTTTCTCCAATATGCATCACTTTGCACTGATATTTGGCAGTTTGCACTTGAGTAATAAGTTTGCATGATTGATTGATTTTGCAAGGTTCATATAATCTTAAAATGGGAGCTTGGCATCAGGGCTTTGATGATAACAGCCCATGAGATAATACGTACGTGCATACAGGCAACCACCATTGCTTAGAGCTAGAGCCCTCCGTAATCCGTAAATAGATAGCATTTAAGATAATGAGAGCATGAAGCAGTAGCTGTGAGGAGGCTAAGGAAGCACTGTGGCGCCCAGTAAAATGATTCCCACATTATTTCTCCTACCTCGCTCCCAACCTTTCCCAGGGAAGTGGCAGGAAGCAGCAGGGCATCTACGCAGCAGCATCCAGACTGTGGAAGCCCATTACGGCCCCTCCAGCATAGAAGCAGGCCAGGAGCTCTTCAAACTGGCACAAGTCCTCTTCAATGGGTAAGTGCCCCTCCCCCGCTCCCTATGGTGGCTCACAAGGCACATGCTTCCGCATAGCAGTGGACAGGAGCAGCGTGCTTTTCAGAAGGGGCTTTTCAGCGCTGGCCTAGGGAAAGCAGCTGAAGGGTTCACACAGAGGAGTTTTGTGGCCCACCCTGCATCCCCTTAGGGGCTGTGGAGAAAATGGACTTACCTGTGTCATAGGATTGGGAGGCATGTCTTGGGGTTACCTCATCTGACCCCTGCCTCTATTCAAGGCAGAAAGTCCTGTTCTGGAAGTGTCCGCAAGAGCCAACTTTTCACTGGAACCCTCCAAAAGGAGCCTGAGCACTTTGCTGTGTTACTCAAGGGCTGAATCACATGGGAAGTTAATTGTATGTTAAGAACATGCGTATATTTTTAATGTAAATAGCAGCTGCTAAGCCTGGAAGCCATGTGGAGGGGGAGGTTTAGTTCCCCCCCCCCTCTCTCCCCCTCCCTGCCACGGTCAGGATGAATTGCTTTTCAGAGAGATTTTTGTCCAGATTGTGGACAAATTGCTGTTACATAACACAAAGTTCTTCCTAATAATTAACTCCCCAGAACCTCCATCCCTATTTTTTGCTGCCTCCTCATCCTTCCTGAGGCCTCCTGCTCTCCCTCCCTTCAGCCTCTCCTCCTTCTGGACTCTTCTTCATCTTGGGTGGCTGAGATTAGGTCCAGAGCTCAGCTTGGGGTTCTGTTGAGGGGAGGGAGCCATTGCTGCAGCCCTTTCAAGAATGCCTCCTTCTGTGGCCAGGCGTGCTGTACCAGAAGCCCTGCACACCATCCAGGAGGCTGAGAATGTTTTGTCCAGGCACTTTGGCCCCCAGAGTACCCAGCTGCAAGAGCTGCAAGAGATGAAAGCCTGCCTGGAGGAGTTGCTCAGAGGAGGCGGAGCCTCTGTTGCCAGTGCAAGACCCAAGATGTCGTAAGTGAGAAACATGCAGGCCGCCCGGTTAGGCTGCTGTTTGGTACCCTTGGCGGGGATGAAGACACCTGAATGATGGGAAGGACACACCCTTTGTACTCTGGGCAGCCAGAGGCAGGGAGCAAATCATGTGATATTGGCAAACTTCATTAAACTTCCCCAAAGGCTTGAAAAACCATTCCTGCCTCTGCCCACTTGTTCCAAGGAGGACATAGAAAGTTGCCTTTTGCCAAGTCAGACTTTTGGGCCAACAAACCCAGGATGGTCTCATCTCATAGGCAGGATCCCAGGTGGAGAAGGGTTTTTCCCACTGGGAGATGGTTGGGCTGGACCTTTCCCATGCAAAACATGCTCTCTTCACCACTGAAGCAGCAATCCTTTGCCATGAAATTTTCCTCAGTGCATTGAAGGTGGCTGCCATCAAATACATGCTTTGGGAGGGGCAGATGTATCTGTGTCTCGGGGGGGAGTGGGGTCCTCAACTCACAGGATTGAGAGGTACCTGTTGGTTCATACAGGTGCATACACACAGGTCAGAGCCCCTCCAGAGGTACAGGCAGGACTGCTGGAAGGCAACCCCCTCCCCCAAAGCACACACAAGATTCTCTGGATCCCTGGGGAGTAGGGTATTGCCTAGTGGTGAGAACATTGTGCTGGACACTGGGAAGGAAAAACGGGGAACAGAGGTAACTTTTCTCTGCTATCTCTTCCATCCTTCTCAATAATTCTTTCTCCCCTGGTACAGTGGTGCCCCGCAAGACGAATGCCTCGCAAGACGGAAAACCCGCTAGACGAAAGGGTTTTCCGTTTTGGAGGTGCTTCGCAAAACGAATTTCCTATGGGCTTGCTTCGCAAGACGAAAATGTCTTGCGAGTTCCTGCGGGGTTTTTTTCCTTCCCCCCCCCCTTTTTCCCAAGCCGCTAAGCTGCTTATCAGCTGATCCGCTAAGCCCGCTAATAGCGCTAAGCCGCTAATGGGCTTGCTTCGCAAGACGAAAAAACCGCAAGACGAAGAGACTCGCAGAATGGATTCTTTTCGTCTTGCGAGGCACCACTGTATGCTTTCTCTGTCACCAACAAGATAATGAACTACAAGACCCACACAGTTGTTCTTGGGGCATGTTTATTGCAGCACGTAAGCATAAACAGTTGTGGGCACAGCAAGAGTGCAACAGGGCAGTCGGGCCCCACCTACCTACCCCCAACCCATTTCCTCCCCGATGACCACAGGCTGTTCTGATGGGGGTTTTTGGGGGGGGGAGTCTAAGCACTCCGAGGGTCCAGAATTTTCCCAATAAAAAGGAGAGTGCCTGTGTCATTGTCCCGAAGCACAAACAGGAAGGGTCTGTCCAGGTGGTAGTCTATGGCGAAGTTCAGGGGTCCGGTCATCTCTGGAGCAGACACAGGGCGTGCGCCGTCTTCTCTGAGCTCAAGGACTACTTTGTGCTGTGCGTGGGTGAGCTTGACAGGCTTCACAGCGATCTTGCTGAAGTCGGGAGTCGAGAAGAGTGCCTGGAGCCCTGTGAGGAAGGAGGATGTCTCATTAGCTGGGGGGAGAACTGACCAGGGGTGCAGCCAAGCTGCGTCTCCTGGGCTCCTAGCCAAAAAGAAGAGGACAACACTGACAAACTAGGGAGAGTTGGCCAGCAAGGAAGATTGGTGCTGACATGGCTGGACCAAGGCAGTGCATGGGAAAAGAGGAGGCTGCTTTATCCCAAGACCATAAGTCCACTGAGCTCAGCTTGGTCTGGGCAGGACTCGCACTAACGCTCCAGGGTTTCAGGCAGGGAGTCCATCCAGGTATCTGAAGCTGAGACCTTCAGTATGCAGGACGGGGGCTCCACCATAGAGCTGTGGCCCTCAGTGCACAGTCCAGTTGGCTGGAAGTTACATGAGTGATACTAGACCTCTCGCCATCCAGTAAACTAAAAACTGGCACCAAGGGTCACATTGCTTCCTGCAGTTGCCCTATGGCTGCCACAAGTGCAGTTTACTTGTTCAGAAGATTAGACTGGTTCACTGGAAGAGTAGAGGAAGCAGCCTTAGACCAAGCCATCTAGCTCAGCAGTGTCTGCACTGACTGGAAGGGAAACAGCCCACCTGGAGACTCCACAAATTGAACCTGAGGCCCTTCTTCAGGCAAAGCATGTGCCTCTTATCCTGCCCATCCCCAACGTGGACAGAGTCTCTTTGTGTCCATTAGCTTTGGCAACTAGGAATGGCCTTCCATGTTCAAAGGCAGCCAGTGAAAAAATAAGGGAAGGGACGGGGCTTGTAACCTTCAGTGCTTCATCCACCCTGCTGGGTGTATCTATTTTGCCAAGTGCAGCACTGCACTGACGCTCTCACCCCACCTCAGCTGCAGAACTGGGCTGGGTACATACGCATTTCCTGGAGTGTGCTGGCAAGGTTCGTCTCAGAGGTCATCTTGAGCTGGGGTAGGCTCAGCACCGCCTGGACGGTCTTCAGCTGCCTGTCTATGTCATGAATGAACTCGGAGGTGAGGCTCTCTTCAATCAGCGTCATGTTTTGGGTCACACTCTGGGGCAGGAAGAACATGATGCTGACACTTCCTGCCAGGGGCAGCTGAGCAATCTAGAAATGGGAGCCGGAGAAAGTGAAAGGTGTTAGGTGCTGACATTTCAAAAGAGTTCCTCCATCTGTGCTCCTTGCAGGGCTTTGACCCACTCGCTCAGCCCAGGACCCCCCCCCCCCAAAAAGAACGTTGCAGAGTGAGCTGTCTGCCCCACTGTTACAAAGGTAATTAATTTCCCTCTGTTCATTCATGTCTTAGCCATCATAGATGGCTTGAGAAATGTTGCCACGGCCCAGGGGATCCCGTTTGTTCCCAGCCTGTGGAAAGAAGCTTATGCTCCAGAGGAGGATTTTTGGATGTGTTTGTCACTGGGACTATGGGTGCAGCTCTTTGGGAAGCAAAAGGGGGAGTTGTTGACTGAGCCGGGGCAACAGTCGTAGGCAGGTGGAAACTGGGGTCTTGGGATGTTTAGAAGGCTTGAATCCTGCCTACACACATATTTGCACACACACACATATATCCATGGGGCATTTGTACCTGCAACACTTAAGAACACCCTTCATTCTCTATTGCAGCAGCTGGCTAGGGTCCTACCACTTGAAGAGAGGCACTTTTGAAAATGAAAGAGATGACCCAATCAAAGTTGTTCTCAGTGCATAAGCTGCAGTTTACAATCCCTTCTTTTTCATCCCCAGCTTCCAAGTTTAGCTTGCAAATGTGTTGCAGAAATTGACGTACAGTGGTACCTCGGGTTAAGTACTTAATTCGTTCCAGAGGTCCGTACTTAACCTGAAGCTGTTCTTAACCTGAAACACCACTTTAGTTAATGGGGCCTCCTGCTGCCGCCACGCAGAGCACGATTTCTGTTCTCATCCTGAAGCAATGTTCTTAGCTCGAGGTACTATTTCTGGGCTAGCGGAATCTGTAATCTGAAGCGTATGTAACCTGAGGTACCACTGTACTTGCAAAATTTGCAATTCTTCATGAACCAAAATAACCCCATCTTATGTAGCCTAGTTCTCCTGGGCTTCAGCCCAAACAAGCAATGGATTGTGCTGCTCTCTGACTTGGACCTCTGAGAGAAGCCACAGGGTGGGAGGGACTGCTCCAGGTGTGTGAATGAGTTGCCAACCTGCAAGGAACTGGGGAATCTTTGCTGGCCAGTTTTAGCTTATAGCAGGGCAGAGCCACCCATGGAGGTACATCATTGGCACACATTTATATTTCAATAGCATATCCATGCAGAGGTTCAAATCCATCCTCAGGGTTCCATGTGTGATCTTGGGCAGATGGCAATATCTGGCCGCTTCTCAGTGGCAGCGTGGCTAAACAGGAATGGCTTCTTGGGAAGAAGGGGACAAGGGCAAATAACAAATCTGGGCCACTGAAAGTGCAACAATTAATGTTGTTGTCTGTCTTGAGAGACAAAGGAATGTGCCTTCAGAGGCGAAGTCAAACCACTAGCAGCACCGAAGTGACTTCCCTGGGGAGCAAGTCTGGGCAGTATATGGAGGTCCTGGGCTGCCCAGAAGACAAGATGCCTCTCTCAGCCTCATTTATGTGGTCCAAAGGAAAGCAGAGCAATACGTTTGGCGGCAGGAGTTCCTGGAAGGAGACCTACAAAGCGCCATCCAACTATCTTAAGGATTCCACTCTGGACTTGTGTAGGGTTGACTCCTGAGCCTTTTCTTCTCCTGAAAATATCCCACAAGGCAGTGGAGGTTTAGGACCAGAATTTTCCTTCTAGATAGACTGCCTTCCCAAGTTGACAAACCCCACTTGCTCCTCACCTCTCTATGGCACGTGCTGAAACTGCCTTCTTGGCCATTGGACCCACTATTGCTCTCGCCTCCTCTATCCGCCAGAGCCTGTCTTCACATGCAGGGGAAGTCCCTAACTCACTGAGGGTTTGAGACGCTTTGGCTACCCTCACCTAGTTTAGCTGGCCAAATGAAGCTGTTCCCTTCTTGTCACCAATTTAGTGATGAGAGGGAGCAACTGGTGAAGGAAGGCCTGCCTGCCCTTATACTGTGAAGCAGGCAGGGAGACCCTTTCTGCAGGGTCTGCTCCCTGTACTGACCTTGCAGTTGAGCTCAGAGTCAAAGCCGTACTTGAGGATGGCTTTGGGATCTGACATCATGGGCACTTTCACCGTCCGGCCCTCATCCAGGTGGAAGTCCTGCAGCTTAGTCAGCCTGGTGTCAAACCTGGTGACCCACTGCCCTGTTGTTAGAGAAGGTGAAGAAATGTTATTGAGTTCCTAACTCCCTCCTCCTTCGAAAAGCTTCAGCTGGAACAGGGACTCCCCCCGGGGAGAAGCAGAAGACACAGCCCAGCCTTCACCCTCCTCTGTGATCCTAACCTCAAGGAATTTGAGACACCTCTTGTCACCCCAAGGTGCCCGCCACTGGACCTTACCTTCTCCTTTCCTTGAGCACCTCTCTCGGCATGTCTCCCCTTACCTTTGAAATAGGCTGCCCCAAGGAGCAGGATGCTAATTCCAGCAGGGATCTCGCCAAAGAACCTCGTGACCTTCCCGCCAGTCCGCTGCTGCACCCAGTTGTTGATCTCTTGCAGGTCTGCCCGGGCGTTTCCACTCAGCACTCTGGGGCGGACTCCATAGGCCTTGTCCAGCTCATTCACAAACCCAATTTTCATTTTCAGCCCTAGGGGAGTGGGAAGGGGTGAGACCAGAAAGCTCCCATCCTGCTCAGTACTTGGAGGTGATGTCTTAACAGCCTGTACTCATGCAGCCACAGATGTGGAGGCAGCCCAAGGTGACCTGGTCCAGCCTACTTGTATAGAGCCACTTGCCCAGAGGCAGCCAATGAAAAAACCCTTCCAGGCACTAAATCTGAAGTAACTTTAGCAGTTCTCAACAGGAACTGGTCCGTAGAAAACAGTGAGAATCGTGCAGAAGGCAGGCGTTAATTCTGCCTTGGACTTTGAGGCTGGGCTGGTGCTCACTGGCTCCAAACAGCCTGGGTCAAATTGCTCATGAGACTGACAGACTTTTTTATAGAGGGGCTAGGTTAGGTGGCGCCTGCTGCCCAAATATCCAATCCTACCAAGGCAAATGGGTACATCCTACAAGTACGGATGGTTTGATTTGGGGACCAGGAATTCCTGCTTACTGGACCATGTTCCCCGTGGCCGCTCACTCTGCCTTGGGGTGCCTCCTTGCCATCCCCTGTGACATGGGGAGCAGGGTCACAAGGTTTACTTCTCTCCATGATGAGGCGGAAGACGCTCTTCAGGCCTTTGGAGGGAGCCGCCATGGTGGTCAGGAGCTCCTTGTATGTGCTGTGGATCCCGGCCTTGTCAAGCATGTCGTAGAACAGAGCACGAGAGATTATACCTTCGGTCCGTTCTCCTGCCCCTGCGAACCACAAAGAAAAAGGCCTGTGAAATTCGCCTTCCTGGGATGGGTGATGTTAGGAAAGGATGGAACAGAAATAAGCTCACCAAGGGAAATGCCAGAGAGAGCAGTGGCGATGCTGAAGGGGGAGAGCAGGACGTTGGCGCTGGGAGCCTGGCTGGATTGCTGGCGGTACAGGTCATAGCCAAAGTTGGAGACAGCAGCTGCTAGCTTGTTGAGAGGGCTCTTGAAAAAGGGGTCCTCCTCCTCAGTTCCCTCTGTGTTGTCGGGTTCAGGATCCTGTGAAAGGCAAAATTTGCTTGCTCAGAATTGTCCCGTCCCTAAGACTCCTTCCATTTGTCTGAATGCCTTAAAGAGAGCCTTCGCCGCCGCCACGCCCTCCAGATGTTTTGGACAAGGGTTGATGGGAGCTGTAGTCTAAAACATCTGGAGGGCATCAGGTTAACAGAGGCCGCTGTAGAAACATCCTAGGGACTTCTCAAAGTACAAAAGCGAGAAGGCAGCATATGGGTTTTCATCCCCAGCTTGCCATGGGCTAGGTTATGCAGCCCGTCCCTGCCCCTTTTTTCTAGTTTTTAAACAAAAGGGGACATGAAGAATCCCTCAGGGGTCGTGTTCACTATTTTGGGAGGAGCCCTGAAGCCTCAGACAGACCTGTGGGCTGCTCCTGGTACCAGAGTCCTGGCTTCTGCAGGAGATGGCTAGGAGTCCCAGCCACAGAAGAACCACCAGATGTCGCATGGCGGGGCCTGGAGAGGAAAGAACGAACAAGTTTAACTGCTGTCCCCCTCAGCCTTCTCTCTGTAGCTGGAGCTGCAAATACAGGACAGAGCACTGAGGCAGGAACTCATTTCCCAGGACTTTCATTTAAAACAAACCAACAAAACTTCACTTCCTGTTTCATTAAAGAGAAGACTGCAGTGGGCATTGGCTTTGGTACTTGCTGATGTCTTACTAACTGCCCTGCTCCCATGAGCCAGCAGAAGCAATAAAGCTACAAGTAATATTTACTATTTCCACCCCCCCTTGTGAATATTCCAAGCAAGAAACAATGGAAGAACCACAGCTCAAGTCCAATGCTTGTCACGGTCCTAAACATGAATCAAAACCTTGAGCTTTTAACTTTGCCCCAGTAGCAAAGCTGAGTATTCCTCAGGAAAGACTTCCCTATAACTTCTAATAATTTGTGCAATAACTCCAGACCAGCAATTCCTTGGACTGCCACAGGCACCCATTTCTCCCATCGTGAGTCCTTCAGTCCTAATGGGACAAATGGACTGGGGCAGCCGAAGCAGACCTCTTGTTTTGCACGGTTCTGGCATGAATCCATCACTTGTGTTTGCAGGGGATAGACTTAGATAATGCCGCATCCAGTCCAAAGGGTAGCCTGCAACCTCAGCAGACACCAAAGCCATGTCCCTGAAAGCTGGCGCCACAAGGGCTATGTGGAAATAGTAGTTAGGTCTTTAAAAGGCTACAATTAAAGGGAAGGCAGCCAAATCACCAGGATGGCACAAAAGTTTCAAATTACTGCAGATCTAGAGTGACCATGTCTCAAGCACACTATTCTCCCCATTTGTGATTCCCAGCAACTGGTATGGAGAGGCATTTGCTATTTCCAATAGTGGAGGCAGAATTGTGGAGGCACAATTCCATTGTGGCTAGCAGCCATCAATAGCCCTCTCCTCTGTGGATTTCTCTAATCCTCTTTTAAAGCCATCCAGGTTCATGGCCATCCCTGCCTTCAGGAGCGAGTTCCACAGAGAAGGGTTTTCTTTCCTCTGCTCTGAATCTTCCAACATTCAGCCTAAGCCACAAGTTCTAGTCTTATGAGAGAGAGAAACTTCTCTCTACCCATTTTCTCCACACCATGCTTGGTTTTAGACACCTCTATCCAGTCTCTTCTTAGCTGCCTTTCCCAAACGTTGCCCTTTCCTGAACCTTTTCCAGCTCTCCAATATCCCTTTCTAGTTTGTTTGACGGACTACTGTATTTTAATATTTTCTTGGAAGCCGCCCAGAGTGGCTGGGGAAACGCAGCTATATGGGCGCGGTATAAATAAATTGTTGTTGTTGTTATGAAGCGACCAGAACTGGACACATATTCCAAATGCAGCCACACCATAGATTTTTATAATGGCATTATGTCATTGGCAGTTTTATTCTCAGTCCCTTCCCTAATTGTGCGAGGTGACCAGAGAAGAACGAGAGAGAGAGAGAGAGAGAGAGAGAGAGAGAGAGAGAGAGAGATTGTGTGTGTGTGTGTGTGTGTGTGTGTGTGTGTGTGTGTGTGTGTTATGCCTTATTTAGATGCAAATGGCTATTGGCATGTTGGTCGTAACCCCATTCCACACTGGGGAAGAGGGCCTCAAAAGGGAGATGATCATGCTCCAGCTTGATCACCATTGCCAGGCTGAGAATTTCCACATTTGCCAAAAACCTATGCTGAAACTTTGCTTGCTTGCTTGCTTGCTTGCTTGCTTGCTTGAGTGGGCCTAGACATCTGGATCCCATTAGCACAAAACTTAAGCACACAGCCAAAATGAGAAAAATAAGAGCTACTACTTTAGCCAACATTGGGTGGTTCCTGGGACAGGGTGGTCCACCCCCCCCCCCTTTGTAAGTTGCTTCTATGAAGGAGAAGAATCTAGACTCTGAACCTCTCTCTCCCCCCCCACACACACACCAGAGGCACCTGAGGCAAGAGAAAAGGAGCTGTCAGATGAGGTGGTGGGTGATCTCTGCCATCTGCAAGTCTGAAATAAAAAGGCAGGTTTCTTTCTGAAAGGTGGGACTGAGGCTTTGTTCTCTCAGGGTGGAATTTTTGCAGCTGTCAGAGGATCTGCCATTAGCACCCTGGTGCCCTGGATGGGATTTACAAAAACAATCCTATTCTTACAAAATCTCACACTGGGACCTTCTTTCTCCAAGTGAAAAAATGGAGGTGTTGCCTGGCTCTTAACTGATGCTGCCTCCTGGGCAGAACCAGTGGAGCAGATGGTGCTTTCTCTGAAACTCTCATTTGGTTTCTGTTGCAGAGACAAAGTAAAGACGGAAGAAGGTGAAAAAATGGACATTGCTCCCATGTCCCCCACCCCAATATGACCTTTTTTCCCTTTTGAGTTTTGCCTTCCTGCTGCGCTGTGCTCTACGCCCCAAAGGAAAGTAGCCTTACACCCACCCACACCCCTGGGCAGCTGGAATAAGCTCCTCTGAGCACCTCCTTACCTCAGGCTCCTGTCCTCCACTGCAGTCCTTCTTGACCAGGCTGTGTGTGAGTGTGTGTGGAGCTTCACATCTGCCTGGGCTGCTGCTGCTGTAGCTGCCAGCCCACAGGCTATCCCAGCCCAGCCATCAGCAGGCTTCAAGTTACAGCTCCCCTCTTAAAGCAGCCTCCTTTTGTTTTCCACACTGCATGGACAGCTGTGCTGTGAGGCAGAGCGTAAGAGCCTGGCTGCTGGATCAGGGAGGCGTGAGAGACCCATCTAGTCCAGCATCCTTTCTAGGACCCGAGTACAAGAGCACTCTCCCCTTCTATGGGGTCAGCATAATCACCATTGGCCAGTAGCCATTGACGACCCCCCTGCTCCATGAAGCTTGGCCCAGGCTGGAAAAGTGGAGCTTAGCAGAGCCAAGATCATCTTGCCAGCAGACAAGTGTTGGGATTGGAGCTGTGCTGCTAGCATGAGATGGGGTGGAGTCTTAATTACCCACCCTGCACACACATAACATGCTTTGTGGGTGCACACTCTTGTATTTATTCAAATGCTGGGACAGATTAATAATTAACCAACCAAGTTTAATTTCTTCATAACCCAGATGCTAGACTGCTAAACACTTTTCTTACATTCTGCTACTTTGGCAAAGTTTCTCATCCTTAACCCTGCAAAGATTGGCTTGAAAGTGTGGGCAAAACCTGATGATGGCAGAGAGACGAAAGGGCTCAGCAGGAGTCCTGGTTCTCGGTGGTCAGGGCTTTGCTCAGTTATTTGCTTCTGCCCAAGGAAATTCTGTTGTGGCAATAGGTAAAGGACCCCTGGACAATTAAGTCCAGTCAAAGGCGACTATGGGGTGTGGTGCTCATCTTGCTTTTCAAGCCAAGGGAGCCAGTGTTTGTCCACAGACAGCTTTCCGAGTCATGTGGCCAGCATGACTAAACCACTTCTGGCACAACGGAACCCCGTGGCAGAAGCCGGAGCGCATGGAAACACCGTTTACCTTCCGGCCACAGCGGTACCTATTTATCTACTTGCACTGGTGTGCTTTTGAACTGCTAGGTTGGCAGGAGCTATGACAGAGCAATGGGAGTTCACCCCATCGTGCGGATTCGAACCGCCAACCTTCTGATCAGCAAGCCCAAGGGGCTCAGTGGTTTAGACCACAGCGTCAACCGCATCCCCTTTACCTTAACCTTTGTGGCAATAGCCTAACCTTGAGAATTCATCCTCTGGGTGCCACAGTCCCTGGCTAGCATAGTGCAGTGTTTTGCTTATTCAGCAGTGGGATCTAAAATGAGGAAAGAGCATCTTATGCCATAAACTGCCAAGCCAGTCTGAAGACTTGGATGATACCTTCCTAGAGCAGACTGCCACACATTCAAAAAGGAGACATATCGTAGTCATGGAAGATTTCAACTACCCCAATATCTGTAGGAACACAAACTCTGCCAAGAACATAAGATCCAACAAATTCCTCAGTTGTCTCTCTTGACAGTGACACCATCACCCTGAAGGTGAAAGAAGCAACAATGGGATCATCTGTCTTGGACCTGACCCTCACCAACAGAGGAACTGATCAGCCTTGGGAGGAAGTGATCATGTCCTCTTGGGTTTCAGGATACAGAGGCAAGGGAAAGCGGAGTGTAGACAGACATGCACTCTGGACTTTAAGACGGCCAATTTCAAAAAGCTT
Organism: Podarcis filfolensis; assembly: GCF_964270895.1. Lineage (NCBI taxonomy): Eukaryota > Metazoa > Chordata > Lepidosauria > Squamata > Lacertidae > Podarcis > Podarcis filfolensis. The sequence continues at coordinate 957,546 of NC_139618.1, forward strand.
AAGGAACTACTGGGTGAGATCCCATGAACAGAAATACTCAAAGAGAAGATGGATGGGAGTTTCTTAAAGGTGAAATATTGAAGGCCCATGTAACTACCGACCAGTCAGCTTGATGTGGATACCAGGAAATGTCCTACATCAGATAATTAAGTCTATGAGCACTTAGAAAAGGATGCTGTGACTACTAAGACCCAGCATGGGTTTCTCATGCCAGACGAATCTCATCTCTTTTTTTGATAGTTATAAGCGTGGTGGATCAGGGGAATGTTGTGGACATAGTGTATCTTGATTTCTGAAAGACTTTTGACAAAGTTCCCCATGATACTCTTACAGAGAAGCTAGCAAAATGTGGATTGGACAAAGTAACTGTTAAGTAGTTTTGTTGTAGGTGATTGACTGAATCCAAAGAGTGCTCACTAAGGGTTCCTCATCATCCTGGAATAAAGTGACAAGTGGGGTGCCACAGGGCTATGTCCTGGGCCTGTTGTTGTTCAACATTATTTATAAACAACCTGGATGAAGAAATTGAGGGGATGCTCGTCAAGTTAGCAGAAGACAACAAACTGGGAGGGGGTAGCTAATGCCACAGAATACAGAACTGGAATTCAAGATGACCTTAACAGATTGGAGACCTGGGCCCAAACTAGTAAAATGAATTTCAAAAGGGACAAATGCCAGGTTATAAACTTAGGAAGGAAGAACCAGCTGAATAAATGGAAGATGGGGGACATTTGGCTAGCCAGTAGTACATGTGAAAAGGATCTAGGGGTCTTAGTAGACCTCAAGCTGAACATGAGTCCACAGTGTGATGCAACAGCAAAAAAAGCAAATGCTATTCTAGGCTACAGCAACAGAAGTCTAGTGTCCAGATCAAGGGAAGTAATAGTACCGCTCTAGTCTGCCTGGATTGGACCACACCTGGAATGCTGTGTCCAGTTCTGGGTGCCACAATTTTAAAATGCCATTGGTAAGCTGCAATGTGTGCAGAGGAGGACAACAAAGATGATCAAGGGTCTGGAAACCAATCCTTATGAGGACTGGTTGAGGGAGTTGGGTATGTTTAGCCTGGAAAAGAGGAGACTGAGAGGAGATATGAGAGCCATCTCCAGATATCTGAAGGACTGTCACATGGAAGATGCGAGCAAGCTTGTTTTCTCCTGCCGCGGAGGTTAGGACCCAAGTGATGGGTTCAAATGACAAGAAATGAGATTCTGGCTCAACATTAGGAAGACCTTTCAGACAGTAAGAGCTATTTGACATTAGAACAGTCTCCCTCAGGAGGTGGTGGAGGTTTTTACGCTGAGGTTGGATGGCCATTTGTCAGGGATTCTTTAGCCATGATTCCTGCATTGCAGGGGGTTGGACTAGATGACCCTGGGGTTCCCTTCCAACTCTACAGTTCTATGGAAAGAAGGTTTGAGCATCTGGAGGGGAGCAGTTTGCTGGTCCCAGGTGTGCAATATGGGGAGTCAGTCTCATTGATTCCGGAGTGCAGCCAGAAGCACATACCAACTTTCAGTTCCGCATTGTGGCAGCTTGTGCAGCTGCTTTAAATAAGGAGCTGGGAATACAGAACTGGGAAGTCTTAACCAACCTCAGTCTCATCCCCCCCCAATGAGTCACTGGAGATCCCCAAGCAATTCTCTCCCCACACCCAACAGCCTCCTTGTCTATCAAGGCAATTGGCATTCACATTCATATTCTCTCTCACACATGCTCTGTTGCTACAGCAATGTAAGTGTAAAACAGCCCAAGTGGGATTTTGCACAGAAAGGGCAGGGGCACTTTACACAAACCCAACAAGCAAAGAGAACAAAGACTCCACAGTGCTATGCAATGCCCTTCTTGAGAACTGGATTCGAAGTGCAGTCAGTCACACACATTAGTGGCAACAGGCATTAGGATACCAGCAGGTTTATTTTCCTAGCAATTCCCAACACTCTTATTTTTTCTTGAGTTGTGCAGCACTATGCAGTCTATTCTGTTGCATTTTTGTGGCCACCTGAAAGGAAAAGTTGTGGTCTGGATATATTGTGGGGCTGCAATACTGAAGAGAAGCTGGCGCCAAGATGGGAAGTGAGCCCGTAAACTCCCCAGGGCCTGGGCTGCTGCTGCTGCTGCTGCTGGTTCTTGTATTCTCTGCATCCTTTTATTTCACGGCACTCACAGCTCACTCATATCTGTGGCGCTTCAGATTCCTCAGCCAGTGTCCCTGCAGAACACAGAACCAGAGAAGGAGGTGCAACCTTGTGACCTTTTGCTCAGCTTTAATTCTAGGGCCTGCAGGTCAGGGTGCAGGATCCCATCCGCAAGGGCCATTGAGAAGAAGATGAGTCAACAGGGCCATATTTTATAGCTTGCAGGACTGGGTACAGGATGGCAACCCCCATCAGCAGCCAGTTAGGTGAAAGGGTGGCTTTTTTTTTGTTTTCTGGACATTTGGGGAGAGGCTGCTGAAAAAAACCCTGACTGGCCACAACACACTTTGCCCTCCTGGGTTTCCTGCATCCTGGAGGCCTCTGAGGCTTTCAGGGCTTCTCTTGGTCCGTGGAGCACGGAAAGAGCTTTCCATCATCTCCCACAGCACAGTCACTCGTCTTCCTCTCCTGAGGGGCACTGGGGTTGGGGTTCCGGATGGTGCCCAGGAAGAGAGGGATGCCGGTGGTGTCCTCTTGGATGATGAAGAGGAAGGGCTGGTTGAGGCTGAAAACAGAGAGGGAGCGGAACATGGAGACACTGGTGGCAGCTGATGCCTCTACCCCGTCCTCAGAAAGCTCCAGGGCGGCTCTGTGCTGGACACTGGAGACCACGAGGGGACCCTCTGTTATGGGGTGGAAATTTGGGGCAGAGAACAGCTCGCCAAGGCCTGCAAAGAAAGAGAGGGGAGTGAAGGCAGTACCAAGGGGGAAGCTGCAGGCTTCTCTAGAGAAAGCAGCCGTCAGTCAGGATGGTGCTGGTGCAGAATATCAGCAGCGTTTGTGACCCAAGACTATTCTCAGGGCTGTGCGTATTTGGGGGATGAGGAGAATTTCCACCCACCCACAGCCTGAATTCTGCCACTGCATTAAAATCGTTCAAATGGAGTGCCTATGTGTTTTACTAAGGAGGCAGAATTTCTGCTGCTTCCAAGTCTGGCTTGAAACAGAACCTGGACTTCTGGAGCGGAGATGGCAGAAGAGTTAGGAAAAAGTCACACACGTTTAATCCGTGAGTGAAAAAGAAAACTTCTGCCAGTGTCTTGCTTGCAATACCAGAGCAGCCCATTTCGCAACATTAAGCCTCCATCTGGAAGCATCTGAAGAGCCACTGTGGAGGAAGCAGAGAGAAACGAGGACACAAACATCCCCTCACCAACATGCCCTGCTAAGGGTCTGAAAGCTCTTTCCAACCTCCGTCTGGTGAGGACTCCAGAGAATATCAGAAGCTGCCTGTGCCCATTTCAACAGACAAGTCTTCAGATAATGTTGTGTGTCTGAGGTCACAGGAGCACAAGGCAGGGACTGTAATTAACACAGGGATCTGCCTTGCTTGCCCAGCTATCCTCACACAGAGCATGTCAGGAGTGCGGAACCTGTAGATCTCTGGCTCTCCTTGGACGGCAGACTCCACCATCCTTGACAGCTGGCCTTGCTGGCTGCTGGGGCTGCCGGGAGGTGAAGCCCCCCCAACTCTGGTCTGTGCCAACTGGCAGCCGTGGCTTCTCCAGGGCTTGGGGCAGGGGGACAGAACCTGGGACCTTCTGCATGCAAAGCAGGAGTTATGAACCGTGGCCCATCAAGCTGTTTGAAATAAGGCAGCAAGGTGGCTGAGGGTATCCAAAACCGTCCTGTAAAGGCGAACAGTGAAGCAGGCTGGCCCCCTCCCTCCCGCCCTCCTCTTACCCAACTGGCGGAGGGCTTGCTCTAGGTTCAGGTGGTGCTGCAGGTGCAGTTTGGGCATCTTCACCATGGTGGGCCTCTCCTTGGGGAAGTGGCTTTGGAAGTTGGCCTGGCTGAGATCGGAGAGCAGCCGAGAGAAGTTCTGCTCAGGGTGGTTTGGAAGGATGGCCACAAAGCTCGTGTTGCCCTTGAAGGGGAACCTGGCCACCTGGGAGAGAAGCACAGGGAAGAGTCAGCTGGGGCAGCCCAATAGAACATTATTTGTGGATGCAAAAGGGCAACTGCCAGGAGCAGAGGAGAGGAGAATCAATGGTACGGCTTTTGCCTTGAGCCCTCCTCTCGTGTGCTCCAGGGGCAGGAGAAAGGCCCATGCCCACCCCACGACTGAAGGCAAGGAGGCCAACGCTCTCCCAAGCACTTTGACCTGATGCCAGACCCTTTGGCAGCGTCAACAACAAAAGTTCCCAGCCCACCTGGACATCCTGGGCCTCCAGGTTGAACCAGCTGAGAGGGTAGACCCGAGCCCGCATCATCTCCACGGAGACGGTGAATTCATCATCCAGGTAGAATGTGTCAGGCTCAGTCAGAAGGGGATCAAACTTGTTCTTCCAAAACCCTGCCCAAGAGAGGGAATAAAAAATGGGTTGAGGAGAGGAAAGGCAGTGTCTGGAAACCAAGCTCCCTGGAGTCCTGTCTCCAGTTCTGGGCACTGCAGTTTAAGGAGGATATTGACAAGCTGGAAGGTGGGCAGAGGAGGGCGACTGAAATAACGAGGGTTCTGGAAAACAACCCTTATGAGGAATGGTTGAGGGAGCTGGGCATGTTTAGCCTGTATGATAGGAGACTAAAAGGTGCCATGATAGTCATATTCAAATAACTGAAGGGCTGTCACAGGGAAGATAGAGAAAGGGCTTATTTTCTGCTGCTCCAGAGGGTGGGACCTGAGCCAATGGATCAAATTACAAGAACTAATGATTGGGAAGAACTTTCTGATGGCTTGACAGTGGAGTGGGAGGTGACAGACTCTTCTTCCCTGGAGGTTTCTCAGCAGAGGTTGGATGGCCATTTGTCAGGGATGCCTTAATTGTGATTCCTGCATTGTTTCCGAGCACAATTCAAAGTGTTGGTGCTGACCTTTAAAGCCTCGGCGCAGTATACCTGAAGGAGCATCTCCATTCCCATCGTTCTGCCCGGACACTGAGGTCCAGCTCCGAGGGCCTTCTGGCGGTTCCCTCGCTGCAAGAAGCCAAGTTACAGGGAACCAGGCAGAGGGCCTTCTCGGTGGTGGCACCCGCCCTGTGGAACACCCTCCCACCCGATGTCAAAGAGAAAAGTAACTGCCAGAATTTTAGAAGACATCTGAAGGCAGCACTGTTTTTTGTTGTTGTTGTTTAGTCGTTTAGTCATGTCCGACTCTTCGTGACCCCCTGGACCAGAGCACGCCAGGCACTTCTGTCTTCCACTGCTTCCCACAGTTTGGTCAAACTCATGCTGGTCGCTTCGAGAATACTGTCCATCCATCTCGTCCTCTGTCGTCCCCTTCTCCTTGTGCCCTCCATCTTTCCCAGCATCAGGGTCTTTTCCAGGGAGTCTTCTCTTCTCATGAGGTGGCCAAAGCCTCAGCTTCAGGATCCGTCCTTCCAGTGAGCACTCAGGGCTGATTTCCTTCAGAATGGAGAGGTTTGATCTTCTTGCAGTCCATGGGACTCTCCAGAGTCTCCTCCAGCACCAGAATTCAAAAGCATCCATTCTTCGGCGATCAGCCTTCTTTATGGTCCAGCTTTCACTTCCATACACCACTACTGGGAAAACCATACCTTTTACTATATGGACCTTTGTTGGCCAAGGTGATGTCTCTACTGCAGCGCTGTTTAGGGAAGTTTTAATGTTTAACAGAGTATTGTATTTTAATATTTTGTTGGAAGCCACCCAGAGTGGCTGGGGAAACCCAGCCAGATGGGAGGGGTATAAATAAAATTATTATTATTATTATTATTATTATTATTATTATTATTATTATTACGACTACTACTACTACAGGGGGTTGGACTAGATGACACTCGGGCTCCCTCCCAACTGTGATTCTATGACAATCTTGCTTTTCTTGTAGGTGGTAAAAACTACGGTCCATAAAATCACAACAATATTAAGTTATTAGGATGGATTAAAACGGGGGAAACAGAGGCCTTGTTCACACAGTTACTTCTTGGGCTGCTGCAATAACTTAAAGGTTGACTGCTCTGCTGGCTGTCCCAGCAAGTCAGGGGGCTGGGGGTGGGGAGGAGCAGCCGAGCTCACCTCGGAAGTGCACGGCATTGAGCAGCAGCATCACGACACTTGCCGGCAGCTCAGTCAGCATGGTGGGGATCTGCCCATGGGTCGCGTCTTTCACCCAGGTGTTGATGGCCGCCAGGTCTGCCTCGCTGTTCCCAGACAGGGTGGCTGGCTTGGCCCCGTAGAACGTCTCTGAGTCCTCCAGGAACTGCTCTTTCACTGGGAATCCTGCAAAAGTACTTGATGTGAGGCAGTCAGGAGTTTCAGCCCTCCCCCTAAGACTGGGGTAAGCCTGCTAGGATTCTCCCCAACCCGTTTTTGGGCCAGGGGACTGCTGCTCCTGTGTGGATTTCCCTCCTCCCCTGCACTTGAGGTCCTCGGGATTCAAACTTATTTGTGAATAGCAGCTGCCGGGGTGGGGATTCTTGGTCCAGATTGGGACAGAGAGGGGTGCTGACCCCTCCCAGTGCTGTTATCCTCATGAAAACTGCTACCACCCATCCAACCAATGCTGTTTGCACCATTCACATTATGATGCTTTGCTACTGGTGCAGGGAGATGGATGGTGGTGACATTAGTTGGGGAAATTATATGGGCAAAAGGGTTAAGAAAAAACACTACTATTCCTCTCCAGTCCCAATACAGATTCTCCCCCTGCCCCATCCCTCAATATCTGCTATCCATTAAAGGTTTAGTAGAGGTTCGCCTGAACCCTTATATCCTCAGCTCAGTCATTGAGATCACTCACAGGAGTGTCGCTGGTTGTTCCCCGAGTTGGTGCAGTGGCGTAGCGTGGGTTGTCAGCACCCAGGGCAAGGCAAGTAATTTGCGCCCCCTAACCCGTGGATTTGCGCCCCCTAACCCGTGGATTTGCGCCCCCTAACCCTAACCCCCAGATGTTGCACCCGGTGCGGCCGGCCCCCCCTGCACCCCCCACGCTACGCCACTGAGTTGGTGAGGCTCGTTTGATAACAACAGACCAAGCTTTTAGTGTCATTAGTCATGTCCTGTGGAACTCTCTACCACTGGAGATTCAGTGGCACCTTCTATGCCAGCTTTTAAATGCCTGCTAAAAACCTTTATATTCTGCCAGCTATATTATTATTGTTATTGTTATTTTGTTATACCTTGCCTTTTTCCCTGACAAGCCTACACAGGCAGTTAAGAATACATCTCCCACAATGGTCTACTGATGTTTGTTTTTAATTCTTTGGCTTTTAACCTGTTTTTAACTTTTTATGATTTTACTTTCTGTTTTTATATTGGTAGGAACCATTGTGATACATTTTTTTTAATGATACAGCGGCATACAAATATTTTTTAATAAGTAAAATAAGGAGAGAAATTCAAGCCACACCATGTGGAAACGCCCGCTCTTCCCTCTCACGCCCAAAGGGCAGGCTCACTTGACTTCTCCTGTTCCACACCTGCCTGCCCACACCTCTCACCTTTCTGTAGGTAAAGCCGGGCCGCGATGCTGAGCGTCTGGCTGAGGTGCTGGGAGACGGTGCGCAGAGCCTGGTGTGGGCAGGGCACAGACTCCACGTGCAGAGCCTTCAGCAGCTGCTCCTCGGTCCGGTTGGCTGCGCCTGAAAGGGAAACCAGATTAACAGCAGCACAGTTAACACTCAGCTAACCTGGGAACGTGGTAACCTGACCCTTCAGATGCAGCAGCACCGAGCGTGTGAGCGTGGCAGTCAGGCATGGAAGCCCTCTTGCTTGCATTGGGCCACTGTGCTCCAAAGCGCTTGTCACATCAGCCAGGAGTGAGAGAGCTGCCACTGTAGGCCCCATGTTAAAGCAGAAGGGGGCTAAAGACCTTTCATCACACAAGCAGGAAGAGGGAGGCTTCTATGCTTAGCACTCTCTTATCCTTCAGTAACAGAACACCAGCATTGCAGGCAGAAGGTCTCTGGTGCAGCCCCAACGGCTGGGAAAGACTTCCTGCCTGAGACCCTGGAGAGCCACAGCTGACAGTGTGGAAAACACCAAAGTAGATGGACTGCTGGTCAGACCCTGTACAAGACAGTGTCTTCTGCTCCTACTCTTCCCATCTCCATTGCAGAAATTCTCAGACTGTGCAGCCAACAAGGCTGCTCATGTGCTGGAGGAAATTCAGTTAACTGGAGTCCAGAGCACTCAGCGGCTGGCAGGCTGCTTTGCTTTCACCCCTGCTGGGCATTTCTCCTGCCATCTCTGCATTGGTTGTTCATTCAGAGAGATGACAGAATTGCCTCTCCCCATGCACACAGGAGCCATCATTACTTGGAGAGAGACCTTTTCCACATCCTAAAAGCAAAACCCTTCATTGCTCTTAACCACGAAAAGCACCTTTGCTTTTGAGTTCAGAAGAAGTCAACAAACAGGCTGTCTTTGAGGGATTTGGGGATACTGACCTAGAGCCAAGTGAGCCAGCGCCAGGCTGATGCTGAGGGGAGAGAAGAAGAGGTTGCCTTTGCTGTTCTCCAGTTCCAACTGCTGCAGGAGGTTAGCACCCAGCTTCATCACAGCCTCGGCCACCGCCTGCGTCTTCTCCAGAGGGATGTCCCTGTCGCAGCTTCTTCCACGGTCATCGTCCGCTGCCTCAGAAGAGCTCTGGGGCTCACCCAGCTCTGTGGCTGAAACCTCCTCTGCCAGGCTTGGATCAGAGGGTGGCAGCATGGTGCCAAGGAGGCTCTCTGGGGTCTCGGATGCAGGTGGGAGCACCTCCGCCTCAGGCAAAGCAACCTCCGGCAGCAATGCTTCTTCCACCAATCCATCTGGTTCATCGCCCTGTGAAGAAATGGGCCCTAGGAGCTGAGGGTGGGGGGAAAGAATGGGCAGCTAAGTCTGGGATGGAAGGAGACATCTGGGTAGCTGAGGGGCAGAGGATGGGCTGGGCAGGCAAGAGGGCCCAGGCTCACCCTCTAAAGAAAGAAGCACCTTGTTTTCACACTGGGTAAAAGCTGGCAAGTTCTCTGCTCGTCAGGAGGCCAGGGAGCTGCTGCCAGTCAGAGCAGGCAGTGCTGGACTGCATGGACACAGAGACTGGCCTGATAGATGGTAGTTTTCATAAGCATAAGAAAGGCCTTGCTGGATCAAACTAAAGGGGCCCCATCTGGTCCAGCCTCCTGTCCTCACAGTGGCATCTGAATGCCCCAAGGGAAGCTCACAAGCAGGATCTGAGGTGCAACGGCAGGACTCTCCCCCTTGTGATTCCCAGCAGCTGGTATTCAGAGACAGAACACATAAATGAATCAGAGCTAGCCTAAGTATTCCTTAAACCCTCATAAGGCAGCATACAGAAAAATAAAAGCAACACACAAAATCACATTTCAGCAAAAACCAATCATTTAAAAGCAGCATAGGCCTGGAGAAAAAACCTGAAAGAAGTTTCAGCATCAGTGTCACTGTCAGGTCCTTTAAGACAGAGCTTGTGCCCTTCCAGGCGTCTCTGAACTGCAACTCCTATCATCATGGGAGTTCTAGTTCAGCAGCATCTGAAGGGCCAGCGATCGGTTCTCCACACCTGCTTTGGGAGAAAGCCGCCTGAATTGACTGGGTTTGCAAGGCCCTTTTTAACAGCTTCTGGCAGGGAGTCCTCATGACCGTGTGAGGTCTCCGCTGAGGAAATCCTGCATGCGCTTGATTATTTGACCTTTAATAGTACTTCTCAGCAATTTACCTGGAAGAGACGGCAAGCCTGTAACTTCCTGAATCCCTTTGTAAATATTGGTGTTGCGCTGGCTGCTTTCCAGTCCTCTGGGACCAAGGCCACTCTTAGGAACGGTACATATTTTTGTTAGAAGATCAGTTTCACATTTGAGTTCCTTAAGAGCTCTTAGGCAATACCATCCAGATTATCCAGCACGGCCTGCCATCTCCTCTCTTGCTTGCCTCTGCTCCCAAAACTCCCTTTCTCGAAAATGTCATTCCAGGCTGAGAGATCTGCCCTGCACCTCCTGCAGCGATTCATCCTCTCGACCATCTCCTTTTGCACAGCTTTGGCTCCCTCGTCCAGAGGCCCAACTTCCAGAAGATGCCCCCCAGCACCCAACATAACCAAGCCCTTCTTCCTGACAGCCACGTGCCCAAGCCCTTCTGTGGGGAACCTCTTAGAGAAAGCTGCCTCAACAGGTCCTGTCTTTGAACTTTCTACTTGTCAACCTAAATTCTGCTTCCGGGACTGGCTACGTTTGCTCACGCCATTGGTGTTGGCCTCCATATATGATTAAAATGTGGTGACGACCCAGGACCAGAACCATCACGCAGCAATGTTACCCACCCTGCTCTCCATTCCCAAGGAGAAGCTGTGAGATTCATCTCCCCTTACCTGGAGAATGTTCCTCTGCCCGTCATCTTCAAAGGCATGGGCAATCGAGACCTAAAATAATAGAATCTTAGAGCTGGAAGGGACCCCCCCCCAACTCCCTGCAGTGCAAGAGCCACAGCTAAAAAAACCCTGACACCTGGCCATCCAACCTCCTGATTAAAGACCTCCACCACCTTCCCAAGGCGAGGGCGTTTGTTCCACAGGAAGCTCCCCCCACTTGGGAGACCAGCAGCACATTCCAGGGGCCGGTCCCCCCACCCCATGGTCCCCACGCCCTCTCCTGCCCCTGCCTGCCTCCCCGCCAGTCTCCCTCGGCTGGGCCCTTTTGCCCCGGTCGGAGAGGAGGAGCTGGCGGGACCGTGGCCGGGACTTACCCCGTGGTGCGTCGCGCGCAGAGCAGGCAGGCCGGCCAGCAGGAGCAGCAGCAGAGGCCAGGGCGGGGCAGCCATCTTTGGACGGAGGGGTGGAAATCTGCCGGAGATGGGCGGATAAGTGATGCCTAGGGTGGCTTCGGGGTCCCGTCCCCCCTTCCAGACAGAGAGGGACTCACAGCCTCTCCGGCCGCTTTCCCTTGAGCTCACTCCCTGCCTGCCCCCCAAAAGGAGGTCTCCACGGCAAGCCCCCCTTCCAGTCACCATCCTCTTCGAGACTGAGGTTGCATACGTTTAAATTCCACCCCGCCCTCCCTTGGAATTGGGACTTTGGTGGGTGGCTGTCGTTGCTTTTTGAAACGAAGCTCTTCAGGGACTTGCTCGGCTCCTTAACGCTTCCTGGGTGCAAATTTGGGAGGGAAGGAGGCTGAGCACCCCCCCCAGCTGCAGGCCGAGAGAAAGGGCAGGGGTGGGTGCTGGAAGCTCCAGCTGGTGCGTGAGGGCATGTGCTCTTTCCCTTCCACGGCCACAGAAGCCAAGGGTGGCGTAGTGAGTCAGTGTCGGACCTCGGGAGCGACCCGGGTTCAGATCCCGCAGCTCAGCCATGAAACTCCCACGGGGTGTGAGCCTCTCGGCCTAGCCTACCTCGCAGGGTTGTCGTGGGGATTAAACGAGGAGGGGGATAATTGGACATGCCGCCTTGAGCTCCTTGGTGGGATATGAAATGCAATTAAATTAAATTAATTAAAAACCAGGAAAGCAGAGCCAGGACATTCCCCCACAGCCGCCTCTCTCTTCGCTCAGAGGAACCCAAACTGCCCATTGCGCAAAGACTCCAAGCTCCGGCTCCCCTCTCCCCCCCCCCAGCTCAAGCCCCCCATCTCACGTTGGTCCTGCACGGGGCTCTTCCTTGCGCCTGTCTCCTGCCGCCGCCGCCACCACTGCCAGCTTCGTGGAGGGGGGGGGCGATTTTGCAGAAGTGGCCCCCAAGTTTCGCCAGGGACCAGCTGCTGCAGGAGCAACGCCTACTCGTGGAATCTCTCCCCCTTCCTCACTACTTCACCACCCTCCGTGGGCAAATATTGACTTTTTCTGCACCTGGTTAAACATTTCTCCGGGAACTGTGTGGCGGCGTAGGAAGGGACCTGAGCAACAGGACCGAACCGCTTCCCCGCCTGCTGCCCGACGTGTGTTTGGGGTGGGCTGGGGAGCCTCCTAGAGGGCAAGAACGGGGGCCCTTTGCAGAGGCGAGCAACGCGGCCCCCTCAGCCGGCCCAGCTGGGACCACGGAGCCCTCAAGCACCCGCCCGCTGGATCCTGGCCAAAGCATCTGGGGAGGGGGCAGCAAGAAAGGGAAAGACGACTCTCGAAACTCTGCATGCAAAAGGGACATGCACTCCCCCCTTGAAAACCAGAGCTGGGCCTGGCGGCGGCAGCTGAACAAACAGCCTGCCTTGGGAGAAATTGAGGAACATGCCCAAGTGAAGTCCAATGATTTCTAGCAGGTCTACCCCCTGCAAAACTTAGCTGAATGCTACCCTAATAATTCCTCCCTGCTTGGCTGGAAGCTGCTTGGCCTTTCGAGGCCTCCTTTGAAATCAACGTGGGGCTGGGAGCGACCCCAAGGGTCATCTAGTCCAACCCCTTGAAGTCAGGAATGGCAGCTTTGCCTTGCCTAGAGGGCACTCATCACCTTGACTATCTGGTGTGTTTGTTTCTTGCCAGGGACCGGACACACACTTACTAAATAAATAGCCAGGCTGTCTCACTATCTGGAACAGATTAACTTTTGAGTCACCACAGAAAGTTTTGGAACTTCTTGGCCCTTTTGTGGCGCCCTGTTGTCCCTTACGGAGGAGGAGGAGGTCTGGGGAGGGGGGAGAGAAGGAAGCAGCAGCAGGACACCAAATTCATGCCACACACATAGAGAGAGAAGGCAACTGCGAGCTCCAGGGTGTTTATTAGAATATGTATATATATAATCTATTGCAATCTGTTAATCAGCAAAGGGGGGGGTCTGCTCCCCTCCCCCCAGGAAAAGGGGGCAAGCACTTGCACAGGTGTGCTGACCCTTGCCTGGGTGGGGGTTTTTCCCACAAGCTGCCTCCCTGCCACTCCCACCCCAGGGGAAAAATATCATTCCAGGAGGACAGGCAGAGCGAGACGGAACCTGGCACTTGGTGGCACCCAAGTACTCAAGGTGGCAGGGCAGTTGGACCGCTGAATGTGTGTGTGTGTGTGTTTGCATCCTCGCTGGGCTTGAGCAAAGACAGGGAGACGGGAGAACTGGGTGCCAAGGGCATCTGCAAGGGCTGGTGGGCCAGGAAAGAGGCTGCCCCCTTCCCAGAGGAGGAGGAGGTTCTGAGGGTTCCAGTTCTCCAAGCACCACATGAGGACCATTCTCCACAGGGTGGAGAGAAGGCACTCTCCATAGTCCAACTGGAGGCGCCCTCGGTGCCCAGGTGATGCCGCCGTCCAGGTGCACAGCCTTCTCTCTTTGCACGGAGGCCAGCTCTTGCAGGGTGGGGGCAGGAGACGCATATGGGGTGGATGGGGGGAGGCAGGAGGACAGAAGAAGTCTTGTGCGACACACACACAATCGAAAAAGTTCAAGAACAGGAATGCTGCATTGGAGAGGGGAGGTGGAAGAGGGCACCAAATCTACCACCCTCTGTAGGTTCCTCAGGGAATGCCCATCCCACTTCCCAAAGAGTCAGGCACATACGGTGATGAGAGGATTGGGGCCTCTGGCTGCCCAGCAGCCTGCTTGCAGAGAGTCAAAGCGGGCACGGAGGTCTCCTCGAAGCCCCCTGCCCCCTCTCTCACCCACCCCCAGTCCCCCCACAAAGGGGCTCTGCCCCCGTCCCCAGAAGGGAGGAGAGAGCCGGGGCTACGCCAGGAGCCGGACGGTGCCGTTGTCGGAGCCCAGCAGGAGCTGGCACTTGGTGGGCAAGACAGCCAGGCTGGTGAGGGTGCCCCGGAAGTTCTCGGAGCTGAGCTTGGTGACGCTGGGGGGCAGCGCCTCCTGCAGGGCGTAGACGCTGATCCTGTTGGCCACGGTCCCGGCCACCACCTCGTTGCCGTAGAGGTCGAAGGTGTGGATGGGCTCCGAGGAGGCCGGCTTGTAGGTGTGCAGGGGCTTCGGCTCCAGCTCCTTCCAGATGGCCAGGGAGTGGTCGGAGGAGGAGCTGATCAGCACATTGCCCTCCGTGGCCTGTGGGGGAAACGTCACTCGTCAGCTCAGGGGCATCTCGGCCCACACCCAGGAACCCCACCCAGAATGGGGGGGCAGCAGTCCTTTGACGCGAAGGGGAGATGCACCCCACCACTGAATCCTGCTTTACAAAGCGGCAGGGGAAAGGCACTTTGCACATGCCTCAAGGCACTCTTCCTTACCCAGCAAGATTGCCTTACCCTCCATATGCCCACTTGACGTCTTCCATTGCCACAACTGGCCACATAGAACACCCGTCCCACATTCGCTCAGAACTCAACCTGTGAGTGTGGTGGGACCTAACCTTTGTAACTCCCTGCCTATTGATATGAGACAGACACCTGCACTCTACTCTTTCCAGCACGAAACATTCACGTTCAGACAAGATGGCCCAGAAAGTTGTGGTCATTTTAATCCGTTTTAGTATTTTAAGTTTTTGTATGTTTTAAAGAACTTGCAGATTTTTCATGATTTGCTTTTCTTTCTTTTTTAACAATCAAGCGGTGAATGAATTTTATGACATAAATAATTTCACTTCCCGTGCCCCAGGCAGGAGCTCTGGCTAGTATTCAGCCCCAGCACTAACTGGGGGACTCACCCACCACCCACCCGTGCTTCATGGAGGACTCCAGGGGTGCCAGCTTCTCCACCGTTCTCAGTGTGCTCTCCAGCAAGTGTGGCAAAAGCAGAACCGCCCACTGGCATCTCACTGCCTCCGCAGAGCTGGTGGGGAGGGCCTTCCCAAAGGCCACCCCTCCCAATGCAGAATCGGTTGCGAAGGACCAGGGGGCTGCCTCACAGGGGTTGCACATCCCATTTTGCTGCCCAAGCCTGCCTTGCCTGCAGCAGCAGCAGTTTCCGGCAAGATCACATGAGATTTTGGCAACATTCTGCCGGAATCCAGTGCCGCTGGCAGCAGAGGCAGCAGGGCGCCTGTGGGATACTGCCTTCAGCATCTGCCACCCAAGGCAGCCTGCCTAATAATAATAATAATAATAATTTATTATTTATACTCCACCCATCTGGCTGGGTTTCCCCAGCCACTCTGGGCAGCTTCCAACAAAACACTAAAATACAATAACCTATTAAATATTAAAAGCTTCCCTAAAGAGGGCTGCCTTCAGATGGCTTCTAAAAGTTTGGTAGTTATTTTTCTCTTTGACATCTGGTGGGAGGGTGTTCCACAGGGCGGGTGCCACTACCGAAAAGGCCCTCTACCTGGTTCCCTGTAACTCGGCTTCTCGCAGGGAGGGAACAGCCAGAAGGCCCTCGGAGCTGGACCTCAGTGTCTGGGCAGAACAATGGGGATGGAGATGCTCCTTCAGGTCTACTGGACCGAGGCCGTTTAGGGCTTGAAAGGTCAGCACCAACACTTTGAATTGTGCTCAGAAATGTTCTGGGAGCCAGTGTAGGTATTTCATGACCGGTGTTATATGGTCTCGGCGGCCACTCCCAGTCACCAGTCTAGCTGCCACATTCTGGATTAGTTGTAGTTTCCGGGTCACCTTCAACGGTAGCCCCACATAGAGCGCATTGCAGTAGTCCAAGAGAGAGTGGGTGGGCCGGCCCTGCTGCCACACAGGATGCAGGTGCCCCACTTGGCCAAGGAAGGAGGGTGTGTGCATGGGTCCCAGCCAGCCCAGTCCTGACAGCAGCAGTGCCTGGGAGCTGCCAGTGGGGCTTTGTGGCCGAGGGCCTCCCGTCAGCGGAGGAACAGCAAGCAGCTGGGTTGTTTGGCTCTGGGTGAAGGACACGGAGGGCAGCCCAGGGAGCAGGCAAATAGGGAGAAGGGTTAGCCATTCAGATGGGGGCAGCCGGCCAGTGCTAAGGGGGAAAAGCAGGGACCGGCAACACACACACACACACACACTCGGCTTCCCCGCCTCTGGCACACAAGACCTTTGTCCTCCTCCCACCAGCTCAGAAATGGCCCCCAGAGAAGGATCAACAGAGGGGACAACTGGCCAAACCCCCAACGCCCTGACCCCACTTCCACACCCGTGCAGTACAAGCCGCTCCACAACCGGACGCCTTCCACAAGGTCTTGCTCACATGCGACCGCCCTCCGCTCTGGAATCATGAAGGAAGGCTGGAGGCAGGGGTTTTTGTTTGTCTGCGTGCAACGCTGCAATACCAGATCCCCCCGGTTTCTCCCGCGTGCAATCTGGGAATGCACTGGAGACACATAAGCAGACAAGGCTATGGCGAATGATGCCCGTGTTGGATCTGAGGCTGCAAGGGCCTTGGGGCAGGGGGCCTGAGACCCCCCCCATGCAGAGCATTTCCCCGTACAGAGAGCAGGCCGAAGCCTGGCTCCTTGCGCTCCCTTAACCTGAGTCCCTCAGCCCAGCGCCCAAGAGCACCAGGCGATACCTTGGACCCACAGAAGGGAATCTTCAGCTGTCCGAGCTGCAGCAGTGGGGAAAGGGAGGCAGCCTGTCTCTGAGCAAGAGTGAAAAGGCATCTAGGTCAGACCAGGAGAGGCAATCTGGGGCCCCCAGGGTGGTGCCCATGGGCCTGGGATGCCCTCCCACACCTCCTAATTCCTGGCTTTTATTTCAAAAACTTGGTTGACTACAGGAGGTTGCTTAGATGGGCCGGAACCAGCAGGGCTCTTCTTGCGCTCTTACAACAGGATGGTCCCTAGTTTTAGCCAGCATTTGAAAGGTCAATCGTAAACGAATTTGCCTTCGAGGTGAACGAGGCGGGGGGGGGATGCATCCAAATGAACCCCTCCAGCCCAGCCCCTTACCTTGATCTGCAAGATGTCTCCTTCGTGCGCTGGCCACACCTTCAGGATGAGGCCTGTCCGGGTGTCCAGCAGGGCCATGAAGCCGGAGGAGAAGCCGGCTACCACGCTCCGGCCACTGGGGCTGACGGCCAGGCAGCGGACAAGGCCAGCGTTGGCCCCACAGGCCAGGCGGAATTCATGCTGGGGGCACAGAAGGAGGGGAGGCAGAGGGGCATCAGAAGCAGCCTCACTCCCAGTCAGAACCTGCGGCAATTCTCCCTCGGTGTCACCTGCTCTGACTGGCAGCAGCAGCAGCTCTCCAGAGTTCCCCCCCCCCCCCAGCATTTCCCCAATGCTGCCATCAGGGATTGGACCTGAGACCTTCTGCCTGCCTGAGACCCACTGCTCTGCCTCAGAGGACCAGGGGAAGTTGCTTCAAAACCACATCAGGCCCTCCAGGGCCCTGGGAAAGGGAGACCCTCCCGGCACCTGCCACGTGGCCCCCTTGGTAAGTGAGGGGACTGGTGTGGGGCTGGACTGGGGACCTCCTGCCTGCAAGCTGGGTGCCTCCCAACTCCCAAAGTTGTCGCTTGGGGTCACAATTCATGACTCCCAGATAAATGTGAGGCCCCCTCCAGCCCCCAGGCCCACCCTCACAGGGCACTGCCTGGCTGCAGGCCAGACTCTCTGTCCATCTGGTCCAGTGCTGCTCGCTCTGACTAGAAGCATCTCTCCAGGGCCTCAGGCAAGGGAGGGTCTTTCCCATCACCTGACATTTTTCCAAGAGGCTGGGAGCGAACCAGAGACCTACATGCAAAGCAGATGTTTTGTCTCCGAGTGACAGATCCCATAGGGAAGCGGCTGAGGGATCCCGGAAAAGAGACTCGGAGGTGACATGAGAGCCATTTTCCAATCTCTGAAGGGCTGCCACATGGAAGGAGTTTTCTGCTGTTCTGGAGGGCGGGAGCCGAACCAACAGATACCAAATGGCAAGAAAGATTCTGGCTGGCAGAACATTAGAAAGAACTTCCTAAGAGCTGTTTGGCAGCGGGACAGACTCCCTTGGAAGGTACCCTCCTTCGCTGGAGGTTTCTGAGCAGCTCTGACCACCAAGACGTTCTTCCGAATGTCCCGTCAAGTTGGCTGGCCATCTGCCAGAGATGCTCCTCTTGTGATTCTGACATTACAGGGAGTTGGACTGGAGGACTCGACAAGGCTGTTATTCTAAGCTGCCTTCTGCCTTTCTCTCTCCAGCTCAGTCCTGGCAGTACAGGCAACGACACGGCATTTACATGTATTCATGCAACACGCCAAGCTCGGAACCACCCAAAAACATCATCAAAAGGGGGACTGCCATAAAACTTAGGGAAAAAGCTGTACTACAAAAACGATTAAGGTTTTAAATGATAATTTTATGTTATATTTTAGTGATCAAGATTTAATTTTTTAAAAAACTGCCGCTATATCTGAATTGTCTCTGTTATACCCAATTCAATGTATTCCTGTTGTGTTTTATGATTTTCCTGATATTGTAAGTGACCCGGAACTGGTCTGTGACCGTAATAATAAAATTCATTAATCATCAAAAGGGGTGGAACAGGGTGCTGGCAGGCTTTTCCAATGGTGCTTCAAACATACGCAATTTCACATGAACACGCGGTTCCTTGGAACGTAACCGCTGCATAAATTGGGAGTTGCCTGTATTGGCTCCCTGGTGTCTGTGGAACAGAAAACCATTGCCTACTCAGACCCTTTTCCAGTGGGAAGCTGGACCAGGGCAGCTGCTCTGTCCCAAGGCTACGGCCTCCTCTTCACAGTCATGCCCAATGGGGAGCAGGAAAGGCCCCCCACCTCCGCCGACTAAAGCAGCCCCGGGCGCAACGAACCCTCAGAGTACCTGGAGTCCCGGCTTCCGGTGGTCGATGAAGCGCAGCACAGAGTCAGCGCTGGCCATGCTGATGCTGGTGTAGGGAGGCGGCATGGCGCTCACCGCCGTGATGGGCACTTTGCAGTCAGGTGCCTCAAACGTGCGGACGACTTTACCTGCAAGAGAGAGACAGCCGGTTCAGAGGGGGCGAAAGGGGCAGCCGGCTCCAGAGCCGGTTGGGCTGCCCCCAATCCACCTCTGGCGTGTTTTCCTCCTGGCACATGTGCGTCACCAGATGAGGTATTCTGAAGAGGCTCCAAGCCCCCCTTTCCCTCAACTAGGGCCAGGGCCTTTTCAGTACAGTGGTACCTCGGGTTACAGATGCTTCAAGTTACAGACTCCACCAACCCAGAAATAGTACCTCGGGTAAGTACTTTGCTTCAGGATGAGAACAGAAATCGTGTGGTGGCAGCGGGAGGCCCCATTAGCTAAGGTACCTCAGTTAAGAACAGTTTCAGGTTAAGAACGGACCTCCAGAACGAATTAAGTTCGTAACCAGAGGTACCACTGTACTGGCCCCAACTTGGTGGAACGCTCTGTCACAAGAGACCAGGGCCCTGCGGGACTTGACATCTTTCCGCAGGGCCTGCAAGACAGAGCTGTTCCGCCTGGCCTTTGGTTTGGACTCAGTCTGACCCTTATGTTTCCCTCCCCTTATGGTTTTGATCTATCGGCTACTTTTAAAACGGGGCTGCATTTTAAATTGGTTGGTGTTTTTTTTTGGTTCTCCCCCCCCATTATGTATTTACTGTAATTTTACTGGTGTTAGCCACCCTGAGCCCGGCTCTGGCCGGGAAGGGTGGGGTATAAATAAAATTTATTATTATTATTTTTATTATTACATCACCCAGCCACAAGGGGCCACACTCCTGCGGCCTGGCAAGCCCCCTCCCCTGCCTCACCAGTGAAGGGGTCCCAGATGTGGACGGTGCCGTCGCAGCTGACCACGTGCTGCGGGGCCTCCAGGGCGCCGACGTAGAAGACAGACTTCTTGTGCTGCCCGTAGGTCAGGCGGGGCTCCTCCTCGCGGGTGCCGTCCCCCCGGTTGTAGAGGGGCCAGAGGCGCACCGTCTTGTCCTTGCTGCCGCTGAGGAAGAAGTCCTCCCCGCCCAGGGGGGCCAGGCACTTGATGGCCCCCGCGTGGCCCACGAAGCTCTGCAGCTTGATCTGGTGGAAGTGGAAGCGGGCGTCGTGCTGGCTCACCCCGATCTCGTACTGCCAGTAGGCCAGCCAGTTGCCGCAGAGGTGGTGGGCGCTGCGGTGCAGCTCCTGCTTCAGCGCCTCCCCCTCCTCCCGGCGCCCCGGCGTGGGGCAGAAGCTGCCGGGGCTCCCCGAGGCCTCCTGCTGGGTCTCCGTGGGGACCTGGATCCGGTTGCCCACCAGCACGCTCCCAAAAGTCCCGGAGTGGGTGTCCTCGCAGGGGCCGGAGGAGGGGTCCGCGCCCAGGGCGCTTTGCTCCAAGGACCCCGGCCCTGGCGCGGCTGCATCCGTGCTCTGGGAAGCCAGGCCTCGGGGGTTGATGCTCTCCAGGTAGAGTCCGGCTAGCCGCCCAACCAGCGCATGGTTGGGGACGAGGGTGTGGATGACGTCGCCTGCAGAGAAGGGAGGAAGGTGGGAGAGCTCTGAGTGTGGATCCAGGCCCCGTGCAAGGCCAAGGAGCTCCAAGGCCTCTCCTCACCAAGCGCAACTGGATTAAGGAGCTGCGAAGGCAACAGGGTCTGGGGCTTGTCAAGTTTTAAAAAAGGAGGGAGAGAAACAGTCGGAGGGATTTATAAAAATTGTGCACAGGTTGGAGAAAGGAAGCAGGGAGACGTTTTTATCCCATGCAGTTCTAGAATAAAAAAGTTTATTCAAACTGCTGCAAATTAACCTGTGGAACTCACTGCCTCAAGATGTCCAGGGTCCAAAAGGAAGAATGGATGTTCCTTAGGGGCCTTCAGGTCATCTCAAGGAGATGGGGGAAAAAACACACACTTATACCTTTCTGCTTTGCCAGCCTGCCACCCTCCCAATGTTTTGGGCAACTTGGCCACCCCAGTCCCTGCAGCCCTATACAGCTGGAGGGCACCAGGTGGGCACAGGCTGGGCCGATCTTCAAGGTGCCACAAGACTCACTGTTGTGTCTGCTGCCCAAGACTCACACCCAGAGCCATTTGAGAAGGTGCAGAGCGTGTGCGCATGCATGTGTCTGCAAGAGCACAAAAGAGAGACTCGGATCGAGAGAGAGAGGGGAGGAGAGTCAAGCCATATGCCATACCTAGCAGGCAGGAGAAAGGGACAAAGGTGATGTAAGCCATCTCCAGGCTGAAAACCTTCTGCAGCTCCAACACAGCAGACGGGTCCGGGGGCAGCAGCCTTGTCGGCAGGGCAGGCGGCTCCTGTGTCACACCCTGGGCAGGGGGGAGGAGGAGGGAACCAGTCACAGACAACCTCCGCCTTGCTGGCACCCTCCTCTGGGAGATGATTCCCACCCAGCGCCAACAGCCGCCCTGAGAACAGCACCGCATTTTGGAAGAGGCCATTTCCCCCCTGCCTGCACTTTTCATAGAACTGTAGAGTTGGAAGGGACCCCATGAAAGCATTGTAGAAACTGGAACCCAGTGTTTGTTTCTCCCCAACCTCTGCCACCAAGGCTCCCCAGATATGATCCGTACAGCGAATAAGCTCTGCAGAGGAAAGATCACTTTCTGGACGTTTGTGGCCTGAGAAATGTCTCCTGGGTTGACCTGATGCCTCTTATGAGAAAGAACCACTTCCACCCCACTTCCATGTGCCACGAGTTCAAGTCTTGCCAGAGCCAGGGGTCCTTCTCTCTCCCCCCCCCCGCCCCATCAGCAGAGGCCGAAAAAGCTCCCTGACCTTCCCGACTCACCTGCTCCAGCAGCGAAAACGTCTCAAAGAACATCCGGAGAGTCTGGCTGAGGTGCTGCTGCACCATCTCCGACCCGATCCGCAAGCAAACCAGCGCCACGAGGCTGATGGTCTTGAGGCACAAGCCGATGCGGGCCTGGACCCCGCTGGGGAAGCTGGAGGGGGGGGTGGTGCGTCATTCAAGAAGGGTGCCCAAGAGAGACATCCCAGCACACACCGCCCAGTCTCCCCCACAAGGGCTCTGGGGGCACAGCAGGGGCTGCAGGGTTCCCCCAGCCAGCGCCTCCAGAGCGGAGGCCCTCATGGCCAGAGAGGGATGCCTGGGACAGCTCCCTCCTGCTGCATGCCAGAGGGGGTCTCTCGCCCCAGCCTCTCATCCCCAGCAAACTGCCCTAATGGCAATACGTCACCTGATGGTGGCCGAGGTGAGGAAGCCCAGGACAGGCAGAAGGACCTCCTGGCTGATTTTGGGCAGGATATCCATGAGGGTGGAGTCCGAGAGGTAGACGACGATCTTGCGGGTGAGCGTCATGGCGGCCAGGAGCCCGGCCTCCTTGCGGCTGTTCAGCCGGACGACGCCTGCTCCGCCCCCAGGAGCCACCTGGAACAGGGAAAAGAGGTCCCACGTGGGTCAGCGGCAGAACGCCTGCTTGGCATGCAGAAGGTCCTCAGGTCAATCCCCAGGAGGTAGAGCTGGGAACAACCCCCACCTTAAAATCCTTGAGCGTCACCGCTGCCTTTCCTATGGCACTTGAGAAAAATCATAAGAGTGGTAGAATTGGAAAGGACTCCAGGGTCATCTAGTAAAACCCCCGGGGGAAGCCTGTAAGCAGGATCCGTGCATGAGCCCTCTCCCCTTCTGTGCATTCCAGCACCTGGAAGCAACCATGGCTAGCTGTCTCCTCCATGAAACAGACCATGGCCTCGTTTACACCCCTGCCTTCAGGGCCGGCCCACTCATGAGCAAGCTGAGGTGACTGCCTCAGATGGCAGGATCCACAGCGGCAGCAGATCCAGTCTCCAAGGAATGCATCACCTGCTGCTGCTGCTGCTGCCTCTGTGGCCGCAATGGCTGTGCTGCGCTGCTTGGAGGCTGGATCTGCCACCTCCTGAGTAGTCGCCCCCAGGGGTCTCCTGGCATGATTCAGTGCCCTTGGATTCCCACTTCAACCGTCCGGTTGGTTCCCCTCTTGTTCCTAATGTAGCTCTTCACCCACCCCTTTGCCCCTAGTGGAAGGGGGTGCCGTTTTGTGGTTCACCCTCGGTGCTAAACTGACTTGGGCAGGTCCTGCCTGCCTTGCCAGCCTGGCCAAGTGGACATCACGGCTGCGAGGCTCAGCGCAGCTCTTCCCAGAGGCCGCCGCCTCCTCTTTCTCCTCCTCCCAGCCAGCAAAGGGGCTGCTCCCTCCCCTGACTTTCCTGAATACAACCCTCCATGTTGGGAAAGATTTAAAATGGGGAAGTGTCCCCCAATACAGAGTGTGACCTCCACACACAGAGAGAGAACAAGTGAGTGTGCAGAAGGCATTCAGAGCCCCTGAGGCTGAACGTGAGTCAGCTTCTCCTTTCAGAGCAGCTGCCGGGGAGGAAACGAAACTCCTCCCTGAAAAAACATGGTTCCGGAATTGAAATATTAACAGAGAACGTGTAAAATGTGCAGGAGTAAGCAAGAAAATAATAATAGAATCAATTGAATAATTACTAAATTTTAACAACACAACAAGATGGAAGAAGTAAAATATTGAGATCACACACGGGTGAAGGGGAGTGGAAGGTATATGGGAACCTATAATATAATTTATAATATAATTTGTTAATTGCTTTGTATTTACATATAGCAAAGGGAAGCATAGAGCAATTCGATATATTTTAATTTAGGTAATCTCTGTAATAGGCTTATGTTAGAAAATGAATATGGATTTTGAATTTGATGTTTGTAAATTTTTTTTTGGTTTTGAAATGATAATAATAATAAAAGAAATTCCTCCCTTAGCTGCCGCACCCCACCAGGACACAAAGCAAGGCAAACTCCCTCCTTGGAAGTTGGGTGGGGGGGCAACATCTAGGATTTTAGTTGGCATATATTTGCCCAATCTTCCGTCCCGCTGGCCCCTCCTCTGCTCAGCCCCCCCCCCCGCCCTCTGGGAGTTCGCCAGGCACTGCTCAGGTACATTTCAGCTTCTCCCTAAAGCCATAAGGGCTAGAAACTTGGGAAGGTGAGTCTGCTTGGGCTGCTTTGTTTTTAAAGCTAAGCTTCTCTGGCTGCTGAAATCTTGAAGCGAATCCTGTGTTCCCTGCAGCAAGCTGCTCAGGCTGCCCAAGAATGGTGCTGGAGTGGAAGGATATGAGAGAGAGCCCCGGGTAAGGGCCCAGTAGTGCAGAACACCTGCTTGGCATGCAGAAGGTCCCAGCTTCAATCCCCAGTGGCAGCCCCAGGGACACTCCCTGCCCGAAACCCTGGAGAGCCATTGCTGCCAGTCAGCCTGGACAAGACTATGCCAGGCGGGCCCGGGGTCCGACGCAGCATATGGCAATGGTGTAGGAGAAGGCAAGATGGAATCAGAGCATCCTGGAGCTGGAAGGTACCCCCCAAGGTCATCTAGTCCAACCCCCTGCGATGCAGGAATCTCAGTTAAAGAATCCCTGGCAGATGGCCATCGGAACTTTGTTCCAAGGAAGATGAAGAGAGAGGAAACGTGGAGGGGCCCCACAGACATGCCTGGAGCCCTGAAAGTCACCCTCAGATAGAGACACTGACCAGGTAGCTGATATAGGGCAGGTACAGGTAGGTGAGGACGGGCTCCCCATACAGGTGTGCTAGGTGGACGAGGCAGGTCAGCACCGGCTCGGACACCACATCCCCCACCAGCAGCCGCTTCTGGTAGATGTTCCCGGAGCTCAGAGGGCTGCTCTCTTCAGCCCCGGCCACAAACTGCTGCCTGCCAGGACCTGCAGAAGGAGAAAGAGCAGAGAGAGAATGTGGGGGGCACCCTCAAAGGTCATCCAGCCCAACCCGCTCCCAAGGCAGGAAATCCGATTGCAACAGCAGCCCTGAAAGGCAGCCGTTCAGCCACTGCTTACACGCCCCTGGTGAAGGAGAGTCCACATACACAAACCCCGGGGCATCTCAGACCCTCAATGCTCCTGGTTCAAGTCCTACCGTCTGGGGAATGCCTGTGGGGCTGCTGGGCTCTAACACCTGTCCCTGCCCCTGGCCAGGTTGCCCATGCCAGCTGCTGCAGCTGATAGAAAACTGGAGCCCAGTGAAGACAAGTCCACCACTTTCAGAGGGAATCTGTTCCACTTTGAACAGCTCTTGTCCTCAGAAAGTTTTTAGTTGGACTCTCCTTTCTTGCAATACGAGTCTGTTTGTTCAGGTCCTGCCCTCCAGGGGAGGAGAAAGCAACCTTGCGCCTTCTTCCATGTGACAGCCCTTGAGACAGTTGAAGATGGCTCTCCTATCTCCTCTTCTGCAGGCTAAACTTGCTCTAGACCCCAACTGCCCACCCGCCCCACTTGGGCACCAGGTTGGCAAAGGTTGTTCCAACAGAAGGCCTCCCCCAGAACCATGAAAAGCAGCCTCCTCCTTTCCCGCCCCCCCCTTAACCCCACAGGCGAGAATTACCGATGTAGCAGGACGTCAGGAGTCGGAGGAGGTTCCTGGCCACGTAGCGGGAGGTGGTGGTGGGGCCCAGCTTGGGCGAGAGCCACCTCACCATCTTGCAGGCTGTGTCTGGGAGACAAGAGAGGGCGGGAGTGGGTGATTAGGCGGCACCCTGCCCGCACCCAAGGGAGCTCCCTTTGCGGGCGCAGCCTGGCCTCCCAGCACCTCCCCAGTCCCTGCTGGTGCTTGTTTTGAATTCTTCTTTTGCTTATAACTTATATTACTCTAAACCACTATGATACAGCGGTATACAATTTTTTAAATCAATGAATGAATGACTAGGCCCCCCTCCCTGCCCACCCCCGGAAGGAGCCTTGGCTCACCCAGCAGAATGCTCCTCTCCTTGTCCCCCTCCTGGTCCAACAAGCCCCGTCCGACCCGGTCCTCCTCCTCCTCCTCCTCCTCGCCCTCATCGTCCTCTGCCAGGCTGGCTTCCACCGAGGCGCTGAGTCCCAAGGAGAGCGTTAGCTCCTCCGCGACCACGGTGGTGGCGTCGTCACGCTCTTCCTCCCCATCCTGCTGGCCCTCGTCTTCCTCCTCCTGCGGCTGCTCCTCCTCCTGCTCTTCCTCCTCCTCCTCCTCGCTGTGCTTCAGGTCCTGGCTGCTGTCGAGGGACTTGAGGCTCCCTTTGTCCTTCTGGGACTCTCCGTCAGTGGCCGACCGCTCCTCCCCCAGGGAGACCTCGCTGGCGCTGCTCTTGTCGCTCAGGCGGCCCAGGCTGAGGGATTCCTCGGCTGCCGCAGCCTCTTCCTCCTCCTCCTCCTCCTCCTCCCTGCCCCGCAGAGCCTCGGCCACATAGAGCCCGTTCTGGAAGTCCTCGCTCTCGGGCAGGTCGGCCTGGTCGTGCAGGCTGACCCCGGACATGTAGCCCAGCAGCTGCAGGGCCGAGCCCCTCTCCGCCTCCGCCTTGGCCTCCTCCCCAAAGGAGCAGGGCCCGGGACTGCCCCCTCCGCTCTCGTCGTCCTCCTCCGCCACCCCCAGCAGGGCCTTGTTCTCCTCCGGGGCGGCCCCCTCGGACCCCACCAGCACCTGCAGGATGTGGGGCAGGAGGGCGGAGAGGAAGAGCTGCAGGCCCAGCCGCGCCATCAGCTGCGCCACGAAGCAGTCGGTGTACAGGTAGAATCGCCCATGGAGGCAGCGGGGGTTTTCGTAGGCCCCCACCAGCAGCTTCAGCAGGTACTTGTGGGCGTTGCGGGGGCCCAGGGCCCTGGCGATGGGCTCAAAGAGGTACCAGGCGGCGTGGACAGCCGTGCGCTCCCCGGACAGCAGCGCCAGGACGAAGGGCAGCAGGATCTCCAGGCCCTCGGGGGTGATGCTGCTCAGGACGCCCTCCAGCTGCCGCCACAGCTGGAACACCAGCTCCCGGCCCTCGGCCTCCGCCTGGCGAGACAGGTAGGTGGAGATGAAGCGGTGCAGAGCCGGGAAGTAGGCGGGGAAGGGCAGCACCGCGCTGAAGGAGCTCCGCAGCTGCCAGGGGCAGGGCGGAGGGAGGCCCTGCCAGACAGGGGGGTAGTCAAACAGGAGCGGCCCCCACCCCGCCCTGGCGAGCTGCCCATCCGCCACCCTCAGCCGCAGCAGCGTATCCAGCAGGTGCTGCAGAGGAGCTGGGATGTCCTTGGGGTGCTGGCGGCACAGCCTCCGAGCCGCCTGGAAGCGCTCCGCCAGGGCCGCCCCGGGCTCCAGCGCCCGCAGCTTCGGGGCAAAGACGATCTCGGCCACCACAACCCCCAGGGCCTGCATGTCTCTCTGGAAGAGGTCCGAGGGCCCCAGGGGCAAGCGAGGCTGGCGCTGCTCCGGCCGGCCCACCTGGGCGTGCAGCCCCTTCAGGAGGAAGGTGTCCAGCTTCTCCAACTCCTCCAAGGCCTGCAGGAAGTTGCAGCCCTCGGGAACGACGATCTTGGCCTCTAGCCCTTCCGCAGGAGGAGCCCCCGCCTTGGTCCTGCTGCGGCCGAGGTGCTTGCCCTCTGCGGGGATCCCCGGGGGCGGGGCGGGGGGACCGGGCAGCTCCGTGGCCCGGCATGCCCCCACAGGGAGGGCTTCCAGCGCCTCCGCCCCCTGCTCCACCTCCTCCTCCGCCGCCGTGAACCGACCTCCAGCCCACACGCCTTCGCATGGCGCCGCTTCCACGACCGGCCCGCCAGCCCCATTGCTGGCCTGGCCCTTGGGGGCACCCCCTTCCAGGACTCTCGTCTCCTGCACAGGTGGGATGAGGGGCCTGGTGATGGGCGGGGCTTCAGCGGAGAGGAGGGCGCAGCTCCCCGCCAGGCGCCGGGGGTGGGGCTGGTCAAAGAGAGGCACCACCCCATAGCTGGCCAGGTGGGTGTGGCCGTCCACCAGGTGCAGGCAGACGTTCTTCTCCTTGACGGCCTCCTTGCCCAGCAGCTTGTAGCCGAAGGTGAGGTCGATCCAGTGGTGGAGGTCCTGGGAGACCTCCCAGCTCTCCAGCAGCGCCCGGTGGGCCGCCACAAACTCCTCGCGGCAGGCGCACCAGGCCGGCACCTCCAGGTCCGGCATGTCCGGGTGGATGGAGCGGAAGATGGCGGGGTCCGAGTAGAACTCGGGGATGCACTCGTCTGGCGTCCAGCCCTGCATGCGCTCCATGCTGGCCGGGTACTCGTTGGGCTCCCACTGGGAGCGCACGTGGGAGCACAGCACGGCCCGGGGCGTCCGCCGGGCGGTGTAGACGTAGTAGGTGATGTCAGAGAGGACGTCGGAGATGTGGTGGGGCACATGGGGCTGCTCCCCGCCCAGGCCGCCCCCGGCCACAAAGGCCTGCTTGGTCATCTCATAGGTGAAGTCCAGCTGCTTGTCGCCCTTGTTGAGGCGGAACTTCGACTTCCGAAGGTCCCGGAAGCGGCCGTTGCGGGTGCTGAAGTCCACCACCCAGGGCAGGACCGGGTGGTAGTTGGGGTCACCCGCCCGGCGGCCGGCCAAGCGGTTCAGGTGCAGGAGGTAGTCAAAGTTGCTGAGGCGCCCGTGCACCCAGTCCAGCACCAGCTGCCCAAGGCCCTTCCCAGGCGCTGCAGGGATGCCGCCTCCGTCCGCCAGCGGGTCCCTCCCTGCAGTACCCCCCTCCGCTTCTCCCGCCACCTCCTCCTCCTCCTCCTCCTCGTCCCACTCGTAGTCCCGGAGCTGGACCCTGAGCCGGGCGCACAGCTTCTCGTCCACGGCCACGTCGTGCAAGGAGAAGGCCCCGCACGCCAGCCCTGCCCGGTGGCAGGCCTCCATGGCCTGCAGGACCTGGAAGAGGATGAAGAGGAGCTTGGCATGGCTGTTGGTCAGCTTGGCCGGGCTGAAGGTCACGATGTCGTGGAGGCAGAACTGGACGTAGGGGAAGACCACGTACAACATCTCCGGGGACTCCAGCAGCGCCTCCGCCAGGAGGATGCTGGGGCAGCGCAGAGGAGGGCACCTGCCGGGCGAGCAACCGCCCTCTTTGGCCGGGGAGGTGCAGGAGGGGGCGCCCCTGCCCACGGGGACGATGGGGCAGCCGTAGAGCCTCTGGAGGGCCCCACAGAGCACCTCCAGGGCAGGGGCCGTGGGCGGGGTGGTCGTGTGGCAGTACGGGCGGACGTAAACGCGGTGAGCCTGGCTCCACAGGTTCCGGTAGTTCTGAGAAGCCACATGGCGCATGAAGCCATGGAGCGTCTCCGGGGGCTCCTTCGGGTCGCCAGGCACCACAGCCAGCCCGTAGCGCAGCCGGTCCTTCCTCAGGCCGTGGATCTCCACCCTGGTCCAGCCGGACGGCAGCTTCTGCACCGAGTGCTGGAGGCAGGTGCGCACCTCCACATCGCTGAGCCCTTCGGGGTGCGGGCACAGGCTGGGCAGCACCCCCCGCTCCTTCAGGCCGGCCAGCCACTTGGTGGGCACCAGAGCGATGACGTGGGAGCTCCCCGTGGCAGCTGCCAGCTGGCTGCGGTCAATGCCCAAGTCCTTCTCCACCTGCCTGAGGAGGGTGTCCATCCTGGGGGGCAGCACAGCAGCATTCCCTGGGGAGGGGGAGACACAAAGAGCCACAGATCACTGGGGCAGAACATAGAACGTCTGTGGAAGGGGTGGATGGCTAGAATCAGAGAATGGGGAGGGACCCCTGCTATGCTCAAACCCACAACCCTGACTGAGATTGGGAGTCTCATGCTCTGTCCTCTGAGCTATCCCGGCTCACAGCCAGAGGCCTGTGGCAAAGTTGGAATGCCTGTGGGCCGCCTGTTGAACCCAAGCCCCATTTGAACAAAGGGTTGGGCTGGATGACCCCTTGGGTCCCTCCGAACTCTAAAAGTT
This sequence comes from Podarcis filfolensis, assembly GCF_964270895.1. NCBI lineage: Eukaryota > Metazoa > Chordata > Lepidosauria > Squamata > Lacertidae > Podarcis > Podarcis filfolensis. The sequence goes on from NC_139618.1 coordinate 987,069, forward strand.
CTGTGGTTCTATGGAAGAGAGCCGCCAGATACCAGCTCCGACCATGTTGGTCCATTCACCAAACAGCGGCTGCCCAGTCTCATAAGAGACCTACACATAAATGAGTCCATCTAGCTCAGGACTGCCTGCTCTGACTGGCAGCAGCTCTGCAGGACTTCAGGCCAGGGCCATTCCCTGCCCTTCCTGGATTTGCTGCCAGGGACTGAGCCTGGGAGCTTCTGCGTGCAAACAAGGGGCAGCTGAGCCCAAGCAGAGCTCAGAGACAGGATCAAACCAGAGGCCCACCTCGCTCCCCGGCACCCCCCTTCCCACGAGGCCAAGGGATCCCACCCACCCCGGAAAAAGTCACCAGCTCCTTGACGATTAATTTCCAAGAACTGAGGAAGCGCCCAGCCCGAGGCCGCCTCGCGTCACGCGCCTCGCGCGCTGCAAACTGTCAGCTGACAGAGCGCTTCGCCGGCGCTGCCCCGCGGAAAGGGGAAATCCACTCTGCACATGCTCGGGCGACCGGGCTGCCAGGACCACGCGGGAAACGAGCTGAGGGTCCAAGCCCGGACTCCGGGCGTGGGGCGGCCCCCTCCTCCAACCTCCCTCAGCTCCGGGGGCGCGGCAGCGGCGGACCCTCCCGGGTCCTTCCCTCCCCGGCCCTTCCCCGCCGGGCGCGCCCGCCCTACCTCCGGCAGCGAGCAAGGCACTCTGCACATGTTCAGAGGCCCGTCTGCCCCGCTTCCCTGGCGGGGAGCGCTGCTGGGCGAGGCTCGGGGCCGAGCAGGGGCGGCGGGGCAGCCTCACCTGGCCTGGGCGCGGGGCTCAGGCGGCGCGCGAGGGGGCGGCTTCCTCGGCGGCGGCCGATCTCGCTCCGCTCCCAGCCATGTTGGGTCAGCTGACGCGCGGGTCACGTGGCGCCGCTTCCCTGGGAAAGACACAAACTCCACGTGGCCCGAGGGGGGGAGCGGCGTGCACGCGCAGCCAAGGAGGCACGGGGGCGCGCGCTCGAGAGACGGGCGCGGGGAGCGAGTTGACCTAAATTTACGTCCAATTTACGTAAATTTGGAACTTCCTGCCTATTGATATCACTATTCCGCTGGGCAGCTGCTGAGAAGAGTAATGTTTACTCAAGTCCACCCAGATGGAAGTTGCTGGGGGATTTAATCTAATATTTTAACTTTTCATCTGTTTTAAAGCAACGCTGTAAAAATTTCTCGATTTTATTGCTTCATCTTTTTGTAAACCGCTCTGAGGTTTTGTTTTTGCGATCACGACGCCTGCGCATCAGATGTCTAGTTAAGGAAATGTGCTGACGATTTTTCCCCGAATGATGGGCGCGGGTCACAATCCATACTGTGCCTTATAAAGTTGAAAAAGCCACAAACCGTCTCTGCCGTGCTGCACCCCCCCCCGCCCTTCTTTTGAATTTGGGAGAGTTTGTGCGTGGGCGGGTTGGAAGGAACATCATTGACCCGCCCGGGAACTCCAGACCCGACCCGACCCCCATCTGGAGCTGCGATGCCCCCTGGTGGCAACTGCTGGGGCGCCACCCTCGTCTTTTTCCGCGGTGGCGGCCGTTGCGACACAGCCGGCAAAGGTGGGCAGGTTGCGCGAGGAAGAGGAGCCTGCCAGCCCACCCTCTGCCCCTCCAGGCGCCTCGGACTTCAACTCCCATCAGCCCCAGCGGGTGGGCAAAGGCTGCTGCAAGCTTTCTCCTTTGTTCCCAAAGGTCGGGTCGTGACCTCCCTGGATTGTCCAAGCACTCCAGGGCCCTCTCTGAAGATCAGATCTATGGGGTGGTGGGGCACCTGGGGCACCCCAAATCCTGCTGGACTCCAGCTCCCATCGCAGCATGGCCAATGGGCAGGTCATGGTGCTGGGAGTTGTAGGTCCAGCAAGGGTGGGGAGGGAGTGGGGTGGGAGTCGCCACCTTTGCATGAAGCCCTTGTAGTTCTGCGGGGGGGGGGTTGCCTTCCTGGCCCCCACTACTCTGCAAATCTCAGCTGCTGCTAAAAGCAATTCATTTACAGCAAATTGTTGCTCCAAAGAGTTCAAAGCTGCGTATCTTGTTCCTTGTTCCTCCCCTTCCCCAAATTATCTTCACAACAATCCTGAGAGGTAGACTAGATTTAGGGGTAGCAATGGGCCCAAGTTGGGCTGGTTGCTGAGTTTTATTATATTGGGCAGCTGCACTATCTATTGGGGGACCGTAGGGGCCAAGCCCCCCCCCACCAACAATTTTCACTGACAGGTCAATATTCCCCAGCCAGCTGAGCCCCACTGGGCCTCCTCCCATTGTGTTGGGCAGAACCCATCACACCTGATCTCGGGTCTCCTCAGGCCTAGTCTGAGACACCAACCCTGACAGACTGAAGAAGTGGATGGACTCCCACCCCTCATCTGTGGGCCCCCCCCCCATGGCTGCTCTCACCCCTGCACCACACCAGCTCCCTCCCAATATGCTGAGGTGCTTCTTCCTCCTGGTAACTTTCCACTCCACCATTTTTGGGTGACCAAGCAGATCCCTCTCCTGGGAAGCCCCCCAGCAGGACCCCCATAGCTGCTGCTCTCCCAGTTTGCTATTCCCAGCAACTGGTATTCAGAGGCCAGCTGCCTCTCACAGGGGAGGAAGAACCTTGCCATTGTGACTAGGAGACACACTAAGCCTTACTCTCCTCGGTTCACCTATCTCATCCTTCCTAACAGCAGCAGCTGGATCTGGCCAAAGCAGAGCTATCTAGTCTGGCATCCCGTCCTCACAGTGGCCAAATATCCCTAGGAGTCTAGGTAGACTGCCTGTGGACCTGGAGGTTCCATAGGACCATAATAAGAGCCTGGCTGCTGGATCAGGCCAAAGGAGACCCATCTAGCCTAGCCTCCTGCTTTCACATTGGCCAACCAGGCACCCCCAAAGGGAAGCACGCAAGCTCCCCCCAATTTAGTTTCCCAGCAATAGGCACTCAGAGGCCTCTGGCAGTGGCTATAGGCATTCAGCGGCTAGTTCATAGCTAGGCAGAATAGTACCCGCAGAGACAAGGACAGGAGGATATCTCTTGCAAAGCTATTCCAGACTTTGGGTACCACAACTGGAAAGACTCTGTTTCCATAACTCACCAGCCACCATCCCATAATTGGTGGGTGGGGGCAGAAAAGGAGCATCATTTTGTGGGATGAGCAACTGTTGAGAAATTATTATCCCACGCAGTTTGAGGCTTTGAAAGGTCAAAACCAACGCAAGAGATAAGCAATACAACCCTATGTGCTGGGAAGGAATGCCTAAAAAAAAAATACCTGTAAGATAAATAAGCAAAACCATCTCCCTGTGGCCAGCAGATGGCGCCCCAGCCAGGTTTGAGAGAAAGGGGTTTTCCTTCGGGGAACTTTTGGGTGAGCCCTGAAGGAGAGCAAGTCGGGGGTCTCTTATGATCCTTTGATTCTTCTTCTAGTCTCTCCTGCCTCCCCACCGACAGCGCACAGCGCAGTGGATAAAATGTATTTTCGCCGCTTGGGATAGTTGCTTGCCTTTTAAAAACTGAAAAATACCTTTAATTGGTTCAGGAAAGGGGTCAGTTTTGACCCACCAGCGGGTCACCCTCTTCCTATTTCTATCCCACCTTCCGATTTTATCCTCCCAACCAGCCCTGCGCGGGGGATTAGGCTAAGAAAGAGATCGTGCGTGGCCCAGGGTCACACTGGGCAGGAACTGCAGTCGGGGTCTCTCCGGGGTCCCAGCCCGGCACTCTCGCCTCTGCAAAGAGTCGCCCCCTCCTGCCCGCCCCCGAGGAGCTTCTCCTCTCACAGCAGGCGGGGGGGGGGGAGTAAAAATGGTCAATGGAGGAAGAGGAGAGGCTTGCCTGCTTCTGAGCTAACTCCTTAGCTGGGTCCGCAGGCATTCGCCCGGCTGATGACCCTCCTTCCTCCGGAGACGAGCCAGGGGTCTGAGCAAGGGGCGCCTGAGGGGGCGAGGGCTGCGAGGGGACGGCCAAGCACCAGGGGGGAGATGTGGGGGGCTGCCACCTTCCTGGGATTTGCTGCGCGCCTCGCAGCCTCAGTCTCCCCTCCAGGAAATGGGAATAAAAGAAACCTCCTTCGCGGAGGGGTGAGCAGGGCAGCCTTGCCCGAGTTCTCCCCTGTCCAATGTGGACTCGAGGGAAACGGGTCGGCGCCCGGACGGGTGCACGCGCGCGGCCCCGGGGATGGGCGCCCCTCACCTTGGCACAGGTGCGCCGGAGATGCTGCGCTGCCCTCGCCAGGGGCGGCCAAGGGGAGTTACGTAAGTCCCCGCTGGGTGCCCGAGGCAGCGGCCTATACATAGCCCGGCGGCGGCGGCGGCGGCTATTTCAGTCCCGGGCGGCCAGGAGGAGGTCAGAGCGGCGCAAAGGCGCCCCGAGGCCGCAGTCGGGAAAGTGGCGCTGGCGAGGCGGCGGCTCGTCAAGGCTCGGGCACCCGAAGCGGCCGCAGGGCGCCTAACGGGGCTGGCGATGGGTGACGTCGGGCAGGGCCGACGGGAGAGCCTGGGAGTGGGAGCCTCTTCCTCGTGTCCTCCGTCTAACGCAGAAGCGGAGGGGGCCGCGGCTGCAGCCGCCTTCCCTACGAGAGGAGTTGGTTCTTTTTTCCTTTTAGAAATCCCCACGGGAAGAGCCAGGTTTCTAGCTGAGATGGCTCAGAAACCATTTGCCCCAAGGAAAGCCTCCTGCCTTCTTCACTGGAGATTTCCAAACACGCGTTGCCTATTTTAATATTTTGTTGGAAGCCGCCAAGAGTGGCTGGGGAAGCCCAGCCAGATGGGTGGGGTATAAATAAATTATTATTATTATTATTATTATTATTATTATTATTATTATTCCTCTCTAGCTGCCATTCCTGAATCACAGGGGGTTGGACTAGATGACCCTGGAGGGCCCCTTCCAGCTGTATAATTCTATGATTCTGTCACAGCCCTCCTAGTTGGCACCGGGAGTCGTGAGATGGGCCTGGAACCCCAGCAGCAAAAGCAGCTGCCTGGGCCTAGGTCCATCTTCCTCACCCCATCTCTGCGGCCAGTTCCCTTGCTCCAGGCCTCCAGCCTTGGGTCAGCTGCTCTCTGGCCTCCCCACACCCTCCAGGCCAATGGGGGGGCTGTTTCAGGTGACATGGGAAGAGCGAAGGCCACGACTGCTGGATTTCTGCTGCTGCCCCTGTGGCCACAGAGCATTCCTCCGCCTCCTCCCATGACTCATCCAGGAATGTCTGGAGAGTGAGACAAGCAAGGCTCCCTCCCTCTACACCCCAGGGCTGCGGAGGGCGGAGGGGCCCCGGCAGAGGCTGCCTTTCCCCCTCCCACGTGGCATCCCTCAGGATGGTGCCCTTTACACCTGTGTTCACACATGCAGGCAAGGTCTGGCGGGAGAACCAGGAGCTGCTTGTGGGGGCCTTTGCTGCCCAGGTGGGTTTGCCCTGCCCCTCCAGCACCAAAGGGAAGGGCGTGGCATTTCCTGGTTAGAAAAGCCCTCCCTGGGTACCTTCCCCCTTCCAGGGGGGCTGCCTGCCAGACTCCTGAGCCAGGATGTGGTGCCCTCTGCCTCTCCTGCCACCCACCCTGTGGCACCACTCCTGGGCACCTCTGTCTCTCTGGCTGGAAAGGGAGCCCCTGCCACCCTGAGCTGCCTCCAGGGCTCCGTCAGGCCCACATGCTGCAGGAAGGGCGGAGGCACATAGCTGACATTGCTGGGGCATTGGCTCATGTGCAGAAGCCTGATTCGCTCTGCAGCTTCTGGCAGGGTCTGGAGGGGCCATGGCAGGCCAGGAGTCCTGCAAGGACAGGAGAGGCAAGCCAGGACTGGGGAGGGGAGAGCAGGGACTGCCCCAGAGGAGGAGGGGGCAAGCAGGGGGAAGCAACTTTCTGGGTGAGGGTTTGGCAGACTCCAGAGGGAGGGAAAGGAGTTGCAGCCGCCTGGAGTGAGTTGGTGGACCCCATCCCGCTCCTGCCTCTCCTGGGGCATCTGGTCACTCTGTAACAGGTCACCTCCAGGGACTAAGTTGCCAAGGCAGGCCAGAGGAAGAGGTCAGTGTGTTTGGGTGAAACAGAAGCTGCTGTGTCAAGCTTGTGAGGAATAAACATATCGCCTCAGTTCTCTCTCAACAGCCCTCCTGAGACTTCCTGGCCTGCTTCCTCACAGGGACAAGAGAAGCTGCCTTCTGCTGAGTCATAAGAACATGCGAAGCGCAGGCTGGATCAGGCCAGGGGTCCATCTGTTCCAGCATCCTGTCACCAACCAGGTGCCTAAATGGGGAACCCACAAGCGGGACCTGAGTGCATGAGCCCTCTCCCCTCCTGCAGTTTCTAGCAACCAGGATTCAGAAGCATTTACTGCCTCCCAACTCTGCAGAGCAGAGTAATTGTAGTTAGTGGCCACCTCCATCAGAAGAGGACGCAGGTGGTGCTGTGGGTTAAACCACAGAGCCTAGGACTTGCCGATCAGAAGGTCGGTGGTTTGAATCCCCGCGACGGGGTGAACTCCCGTTGCTCAGTCCCTGCTCCTGCCCACCTAGCAGTTCGAAAGCACATCGAAGTGCAAGTAGATAACTAGGTACCGCTCCAGCGGGAAGGTAAATGGCGTTTCCATGCGCTGCTCTGGTTCGCCAGAAGCGGCTTAGTCATGCTGGCCACATGACCTGGAAGCTGTACGTCGGCTCCCTCGGCCAATAAAGCGAGATGAGCGCCACAACCCCAGAGTCGGCCACGACTGGACCTAATGGTCAGGGGTCCCTTTACCTTTACCATCAGAAGACTCTTGTGCTCCACACGGAACAGCAGCAGTGGCTCTCCCAGGGCTTCAGGCCTACCTGGAGATGCCGCCAGTGGGGACAGAGCCACCTGCATGCCAAGCAGGGCCTCTGTGCCCATGCACTTGGCCTCTTCGCCTCCTGAGACCCTCCCAAGCCTCCTGTGCCTTAGATCCTCACCCTCATAGGCAGCAGCCCCCACAGCCCTCCCAAAGTGCCTCCCCTTGAACCTGACCAAAGAGGCAGAATGATAGAATAATAAAAGCATAGAATTGTAGTGGTGGAAGGGAACCCCAAGCGCCATCTATTCCAACCCGCTGCAATGCAGAAATCATGGCTAGAGAATCCCAGACAGGTGGCCTTGCTCAAAAAACCTCTGCCTCCCTTTGGGCCCTTTTGGCCTCCTTGCCAGAGGCTGACGACTAGGAAGCCACCTCCAAAAGCCGCTTAGGCTAATTAGGGCTTAGCAAAGTCTCCCTCCAGCCAATCGGCCTCCTCCTCCTCCTTCTCAGAAGCCTTCGCAATATGCATCTATCATATCTAGAGCTCTCATTTGCCTCCCCCGCCATCCTTCCACCCTCCTGCTTCCTCCATGCTGGCTGGGCTTCTGCTCAGCCTCGTGGCCGATTCCGTGGCCACGATTTGGCAAGGGGCCTCTCCCCTCTCCCTCCCCAGCCTCTCAGTTAGGCTGCAGTCCTCTTTGGGCAAGGGGCCTCTCCCCTCTCCCTCCCCAGCCTCTCAGTTAGGCTGCAGTCCTCTTTGGGCACGATGTGTCCATTTGCGCCTGGCCAGCGTCAGAGGAGCAAAAGAGCAGGAGGGGAAGGCCTAGGCTGCACCAGGGCTGCCTCTGTGCCCCACTCCCAACACGAGCAGCTAGCCAGGGGGCTCAGCACAGACTGGCAGCAACAGTTCTCCAGGTTTGGGGCAAAGTCTCTCCTCCCAGCTCTGCCTGGACCTTCTGCATGTGGCTCTTTGGTCATGGAGGGGAGGGCTCTGGATGGCTCCCAGCCACTGTGGCCACGCTCTGCTTCCACACGGACAGGCAGCAGTGCTTTGATTTCCACCCTGCATCCTGCTTGCTGCTTTCTTGCTGTTCAGCCACTGGGAGAACAGGGCACTCCCTGGACTATTGTGGGCTAGCTGTGGCCTGAGCCAGCAGGGCTCGCCTTGTCCTTATGATGAGCCCTTGCTCCAAAGGAGGAAACTTCGCCAATGCCGTCTACACGTGCAAAAAATCGTAACTCGCAACGCGGTGCTTCGCGCTTTTCCACCGCTGAGAGCAAGGGGGCTTCCCTCGGAGTGGGGGGCGGGAGTATGCGGGCGGCGGCCCCTTTAAGATCCAGTTTCGGGGAAGTGGCGCACGTGGGCTGCCCCCCCCCGGTTGATTGCACGGCCGCCGCTGCGGCTCCTCAGGCGCGTGGTAATCACGTGGGCGGGATGTGGAAACAGCTGATTGGCCCCCTGAGGTCCCGGTTGCTGCTTTGCATCCATCAGCTGTTACTGGGGCGAAGGGCGGCCAAACTTTCTTAAAGCGGCAGAAGCTTCACTGAGGGTGTTCGTGTGAATGCAATGCATTGGTTCATAGACTTCAAAAGGGGGCTTCTGGCCGGGAAGTGGGGCGGCAGATGGAATAGGTCCTGGAGGTCAGGGCTCTCGCGAGAGCTCCGCCTTCGTTCTGGAAAACTCTCCTCCGGAGGGCAGAGGCGGGCCTCTGCGGCTATGGGGAATGGGCGAGCACTCTGCGTGTGCTCAGAGACTGCCTTCCGTTTAGCGCGAACCACAATTCCCCCGCCCCCACCAGCTGAGCAGCTAGAACGGTTTTGCCAGGGAGAATTGGTTCGCACGTGTAAGGCGAGCGCATCTGGGCAGGTGGGGGGCGGCGACCCAGGTGGGGAGCAGGTGAATCCCCCTGACTCATCCTCACATTGGCAGCGATGGGTAGCCCTTAAAGGCAAGAGCCGTCAAACGTGGTGCGTTCACACGGCGCCTCTGTCCAGAAGCCTCTTCGTCCTCCCGCCAATGACGCATCCCCCAGACACCCAGAGGCGCCCCACTCTCGCCCAGGCCAGCGCACCCCGCCCCGCCCGAGCCGTGGATGCGAGGAAACTGGGCCTGCGCTACCATCAGGGCTTTAAAATAGGCTCCGAGAGGAGTCCTCTGCACATGCTCCGGGGCGCTCTTGTTTCGCCCTTCTTCCCCCGCCCCGATTCCCGGCACTTCTCTCCCGAGTTCTCCCGCGGAGCTCCCCACCCCCACCCGCGCCTTCCCACGGCGGGAGGCGCAGCAGGGCAGATCGGGCGTCTGTCCCTTTAAACAATTTGCGCAGTCATCGTCCGCCCTGCCCGGATTGCCAAGTCACCGGGTTCAACTGAGTTCCCTGGGCCACGCCCCCTCGGCGGGCTCCGATTGGCGGGCGGCGGCGAAGGACGAGAGAGGCGCTTCCGATTGGCTCCCGCAGTTTGCAACATCTCGGAATCTTTGCCTGCGTCATTGAGCTGGAACTCTCGTTAAAGCTGCAGTGCGCGCGACCCCGGGAGCAAAGAAACGGGGGCGGGCGACGGGGGGGGGGGGAAAGCTGGCTTGCAAAGCGAGCCAGACAGAAAGTCTTGCAATCAGCATTAATGGCATCAGTTGCCAGGGATGCCCGCCCCCCCCCGCCACTTTCCCCTATTGCATTCATTAGAGGGCCCCCTCCGAGTCTAGAGAGCCTCTTTCCCGGCCCCCCAGACGGGCTCGCCCCGCCGCAGCTTTTACTCCCCTCGAAAATGCCAACTCACAGCGGCGGCGCCGGGCATGCCGGGAGGGTGCCAGAGCCGGTGCTCCCCAAACTACATTTCCCGGCAGCCCCTGGCGCTGCCGCGGGGTCTCCCTGGGCCAGCCAGCCGGGCCCCCTCTCCCCTCCCCTCCCCGGCTCAGCCCCTGTCAATCACGGCCGGCTTGGCTCGCACGTTGCAGCGGGACGGGGCGGGGCTCGGGGCCGAGGGAGGCCGCCGCCGGCGCTGATTGGCTGGGCCCGCTTGCCAATCGGGGGGCGGTGACGGCTGGGCGGCGACTGGGCGGCAGGCGAGGCCGCCAGCTGATCAGAGGCAGCGGGAGCCGGTGAGTGCGGCGGGGCGGGGAGGCAGGCGGCCGGCGGAGAGGGAGAGGGGAAGGGGCGCCCAGTCGCGAGCCCGGCCCCGCCCCCTGAGCCGGGGTCCCTTCGGCCAGCTGCGGGGTTCCTACCCCGGAATGACAGAGGTGGCGGGGGGTTCCTCCCTCGACGGAGGTGGCCGCCCAGGGGTCCCGCTGACTCCCCCTCGCCCCCCTGCTGCTCCCCCCTCCCGGGCCAAGCGGGGTCCCTGCCCTCCTTCGGGGTGGGGGCGAAAGGGTTACTCGGCGGGGTTGCCGCGACTGGGCTGCGGCCGGCGCCGCTTATGCAACCAGAGGCCGGTTATAGGGTTTCCAGTGGGTGGCACCCGCCCCGCCGCCGCCCCCGCCGGAGGTCACCTTCCCTTGTGCCCGGCCGGGGAGGGGCGTCTCGCTGCCCCGCGCCCGACCTGTGCGGAGACCCGGCTGGGGGTGTCTCGCGTGGCTGTCCGCCGACCCCGAGGGGGAGTCCCGAGACCAGACGCCTTCTTCCCCGGGCGGCCAACTCCGCTTCCCACTCCGCGAAAGTTTGGCGCGCCCTGCCGGGGAGGCGTCCGGGCAGCACCCCATGGACGGCACGGAGCCCCTTCCTCCGCCGCGCCGTCGGAGCGCGCCCGGGCCACAGCCTTGGCCCGGGCCGGCTGCTGATTCATGCCTCGGAGCCCCCGGCAGGAGGGGGTGGAGTCCGGCCGGGCCGCCCTCGGGCCGAAGTTCAGCGCGGCAGACGGGCTGGAATGCGGAGCATCCGGAGCAAACGCGCGTGGAATGCGCGCCGCGCCCCTTGGCGGGGTAAGTGGCGGCCCCGGAGCCGGGCTTGCTGCTGCCGGGCGTCGGCGAGGGTCCCCGCGGTGGAGGCGCTGCCTTTGGCCGGGCCGAGGGGGCGTGCCGCGCCGGGGCCCCGAGGGGGGCGAGCGGAGCCCTTTGGCCGAGCGGCGCTCCAGCGGGGATGAGTCAGAGCTGCTCTGGCGGAAGCTGCTGGTTCCTTCGGCATCCAGCCGGAGGCCAGAGGGCGCCGCCGCCGCCTGGGGAGAAGGCAGGCGGGGAGGCTGCGCAGGGCTTTCCTTCGCCGGGCCAGGGCGGCGGCGGCGGCGGCGGCTGCGCGCCCGTGTCTGCCCGCCTGGGGTCCGTACGCGCCGTCTAACGTGTCCCCGCTCGCTCCGCAGGCTCTGCGCCTGGTGGGCCCGCCTGGCTACCGCGCAGCAGTTCTTCAGTGGCATGCTTTACGTCTCCCCTCTCGCAACTAAAGCTGCCAGTTGAAGAACTGTTGGCCGTGGCTGCTCCTCTCCTGCCCCGACGGCGCCTCCGGATGGGTGTGGACGCGCCTCCTCGCTGCGGCCTCCGGGTAAGTCGGACGTCTCTTCCGCGGGCTCTGGCCTTGGCTGGGGGTCCGCGGGCAACGTGGCAGCCCCAGCTGGGAGCAGCCAGACGGGGGACTTTCTCAGCAGCTCAGCTTAGCCGTTCCCCCCCCCCACTCCGGTTCCAGCCTTGCTGGTGCTCCCACCACCCTAGAGACAGACGGCCACAGGATGAAAGGGTGTGTTCTTGCAAGAGAGAAAAATGGCAGCTCCAGGAGGGTTAAGGGAGGAGCTCCACTCCTCTCCCTCCCCAGGAAAGGAGACCCTGCTTGGGGCCTCTAGTCTGTTGGGGTGATTCCTCTGTGGAGCAGAGGGCCACAGAGGGTTGGCAAGCGAGGACAGGTGGGGGACAGCCACCTCCGACCCTCAGATACTTTCGCCCGCAAGTGCAGTTGTGTGGGGTGGGGGCCCTGGGGGCCCAGCAGTAGCGGAATGCAGAATGGGAGCCCCACCACCACGGCTTGGGGGGGAGGGGGCCTGGCCTTCCCACTGTCTAGTGAAGGGGCCCAGTGTATCTCCCATGGGCCACCCTTAGCAGCTGAGACATAAGGGGGGGAATATTTGGCGTGAGGGGTGTCTCTGGCAGGGGAACAGGTGACAGGGCAGGCTAGCCTCCCCCCCCCCCTCTTCTCAGCCAGGATCCTGTGTCAGTTTATTTGGTCCAGTTCTGCTTTCCTGCTGGGAGCCTCTTCTAAGGGGATCTCTTGTCTGCTTTAGCTAAATGAACTTGGTCGGTGTTTTTAGAAATGGTTATTGTGGGGGGGGGCAGGGTCCTTCCTACAGCTAAAAGAGAGACTCTCTCTCTTGCTGCAGAAGCAGGGGAACACCCCTCCCTCCTGCCTGGCCCTCACAGGTCTGTCCTAGGAAGAACTCCCTGGAGTTTATACCTGGGACCTTCATTGCATGCAAAGCAGATGTTCTGCCTCAGATGTTCTGAGCTCAGGCTTCTCTCCTTGGAAGCTCCCTGGCAGGGATTCAGCCTTTGCCCCACCAGAGTGCCCCCCCAAGCTCCTTCCAGGGTACACGGGGGCACCCCTCCTGTGCAATACAGATGCCGAGCTGCTCTTTGCGAGGTGTCTTTCCTCTCCTCCCTCCTTAAGATGGTTCTGTAGCAGAGGCTTCCCCACCCCCAAACTGGTCGTAGAATCATAGAGTTGGGAGGGATCCCCGAGGGTCATCTAGTCCAATCCCCTGCAATGCAACAAAATCTCACCTTCCCGCATGTCTTTCTGCCTGGAATGGCCCAACCCTGCTTGACACTTGCCTGACTGGTGATGCAGCTGAGAAACTGGGGAGCCGGGGGGGGGGGGGGCTGCCTTGGGCCGCTTTTCCCTCTGTCCTGGTCCCAGGGAACCTCCAGTCAATGAGGAAGTGAGCCGGCCAGAGTGCAACCAGAGCTGGGGCAAGAGCACCCTCTGCTGGCCAAGAGTGGAACTCCCTGCCTCTCGCCATCTGAGGAGGTGTGGGCTTAGTGGGGGTGTCTGTCTGTCAAATCTCCTTAAGGGGGATCCACATGCAAAAATCCTATTACATTAAAGGCTCTCACCTGGAGTTCTTTTGGACAAACTGTTTATGAACACTGCTACAGTTAATTCAGAACAAAAGTGGCAAAGCCCTTCATCATATCAGAACAAATATTACATTTTGCAAGACCTACTAGGCAGCTGCCTCCTCTCCACAGAATCTAGTGTTGTCTGCACAGGCCGGCAGATGTTCTGCAGGGGTCTGAGCAGAGCCCCTCCCTGGAGATGATGCTGATGCTCCACCCGTGAGCTGCTGCAGCCCCTTCTCTCCCCCCCCCCCAAAAAAAAAACACGGCATGGGGGCCCTGCTTGGAAGGAGGGTGGGACATCTGGAGGCAGCTCAGCTCAGGCACTTTTTCCTGGTCTTCAACACTAGCAGAGAGGAAAGCTTAGATCGGAATTTCAAAAGTTTGTGAGAAACCTAAAGCTAACGTGAGTTTTAGGAATTCTTTTAGGCAAAAATTAGAAGCTTCAGTGCCTGTTAGGATCAAATCCAGCCTCTTTTTTCTCATGGCCTCTCCCTGGCCCCGATCCTGGCATGGGGTGGGGAGAGAGGTTAGGCCTTCTCTGGCGGGGCTTCTTCATTCATCGCCCTGAAAGGAAACAAGATGGCTGGGGTCACCCAAACAGAGGAAGCGTGGCCCTGGTGGGGGTCAGCACCTGTGTTTGGGGGGGGGACCCCTGACGCAACTTACTCTGCCTCATCCTTGGTGATGATCTTCCCCGAGTACAGGACCTCAGCCACCATGGCCACCATGGGGTCAAAGTTCAGGCTGGCCACTGCAGTCACAATGCCATCCCTGCGCAAGGAAGAGAGAGGGCTGGGTCAGGATTGTCCCCCCCCCTCAGGATCTTTCCCATCAGCCCCTGCTGCCTGTCCCGTCTTTAAGGAGAGATTCTGAGGAATGAACCTGGGACTTGCCAGCAGCAATGTCCCCCCGCCCCCAATGACGGGTGCCACTCTGACAAGCCTCTGCCCTGCCCCCCCAGAGCAGAATGAGTCCTGCATGATTCCTGCATCGCAGGGGGTTGGCCGAGATGTCTCTTGGGATATTTCCAGTTCTAGGTTTCTATCTGCAGAGGTGCTCTTTCTGAAACTGTCAGGCCCAATGTAAGAGGGCGGGATTGGAGAACACCCCTCCCCCGCAAGGTGGCAATGGATTCCCATCATCCCTGACACTGACCAACAGCATTTAGGGGACCCCCCCTTGCTGTCTCCCCTTCCATGCAATAGGAGTTAGAATGCACATCAGCCTGAGGGGTGGGGTGGGGGAGAAAAGGGATCTATCTGCCCCTGCCTTAAGACAGTTTGGAGCGTCACCAGCATTAATGCTCTATCCTTAACCCCCACCCAAAGAAAATGCTGTTTTATCGATCAGAAAATGCTATATTGTCGATTTAGAAATAATACGATATGCCTTATGCTGTAATTCTGATGTTCAGCTTATTTGTTAGGTTCCGTTTTGCTGACCGAATTTCATAAATTGCAGTTGTTTTACTGATTATTAATTAAATGGTTTGTGCTGTACTTGTTCTGTTCTGTTATTGTTGTTCATTGTTTTGTGAGCCACTTTGGGTTTCATCTGAATGGAAAGCAGCACAGAAATGCAACCAATCCAATCCAAAGCTTCTCTGCAGCGCTGGGCATGGGGGCGTCTGCACTGGTAACTGGGGCCCCTGCTCGCCGCCCCCCCCAGGACCAAGCGGAGCTCTTGACTCACCTGATGTAGAAGATGAAGAACTTCTCCTGGCTCAGATCTCCCTTGAGCACCGTCTCAGTGTAGCCGATCCCGCAGCCTGTCAGGCAAGAGGGCAGCAAAGTTTTGGGATCCAACAGGATAGTTGGCAGGGAGCTGGCAGAGGACTGAGACCCCTCCTGGACATGAGGCTCAAAGCTCTAGGATGGCATTCTCTAGGTGGTTTATACAGATATTATGTTTTTATATTTTGCTGGAATCCGCCCAGAGCGGCTGGGAAAACCCAGCCAGATGGGTGGGGTATAAATAAGAAAATTACTATTATATTTCATAAAATTCATACAGCACTAGACTAAAAAAACCCAAACAAACTGCCAAGTGGATTTACTAAAAGATAAAAAAGAGGAAATGAAGAAAAAAATGCGGCAGTGCTTTAAAACATACAAAAGTTAAAATGTTAAAACAGGTTAAAAATCACCTCTACTCTCTAAGCACCTGGACAAGCTTGTCTAAACAAGAATGCTTTTAGCAGGTGCCAAAATGAGTACAGCGAAGGCTCCCGCTTGATATCAATAGGCAGGGAGTTCCAAAGTGTACGCGCTGCCACACTAAATGACTGGGTTCTTACAGATGTAGGGCTGGGATTATGGGGCAGCGCCAGTTGGTTGGCTCCTCTGCCTCCTGGCGGCCTTGGGCCAGGAGGCTGGTGTGTGCCCCGCCCCCCTCGCCTACCTGCATAACGGATGCTCTTGGCCTGCAGCTTGGTCCAGAAGAAAGGCACCGTGTGCAGCTTCTCCTGCCTCTGCAGCATGTTGAGGGCAGCCACACGGCCTGTGGGGAGAGAAGGAGAAGTGGGGAACAGCCCTCAGAGGAAGGATGGAGGGGGGGCTGTGGTCAGTCCTCTAGGGATCACTCTGAGGACACAGCAACTGAGCAGGGACAGCTGCCCCCACCCCTTTCTGGCTTTTCTTACGCTCCGCCTGTCTGCCCCTTCTTCAAGAAAGCAATCCTCTATTCTCTGCGGTCAGTAAGGGCTAGAAACCTGATGTTTCTTTAAGAAGAAACACATGCAAGCTCTAGGCTCCGGGCAATTAATTCTGCAAACGGTGTATTTGGGCTGAGGGGACTGCCCTGAGGGGTGCGCACATTCCTTCCCCACTCCTGCAGTGCCTACCGTGGGCTTGGGCGATTTGCCAGTGGCAGATGTCGATGTTTTTCCCTCCGAGCAGAGCCACGGGGAAGGAGGCCACGTCCCCAGCAGCGAAGACAGAGGGGGCGCTGGTCCGCATGAACTGAGGGGGCAAAGGAGATGGTGGTCAGAGATGGGGAGGGGACAGAGGGAGGGGGGTCCTCTGCATCTTCCACCTACCAAATCCACGACGATGGCACCTCTGCGGTCCAGCACAATGGAGCTGTCCTGAAGGAAGCTGGAATTGGGGGTCACTCCTGGGGGGTGAGAGGGGGGAGTGAGGTGGTGGCCATGCCCAGCTGGCACTAAAGTGCTTTGCTCTGGCCTCTAGCCTGGCATTGCTGAAGCCCTGGCCTGATCCCTCCTTGCCAAGCCATGTGACTTACAAATTATTTTCTATCTCTGTGTGTGTGCTTATTTATTTGCTTGTTTGAGGGGAACACTAAGCTCCCCCTTTCAAAGCAAGATTGTGACCCTGCTGGCATGACATGCTAGAAATCATTGTAGCTAAAATAGCAAAGGATATGTAATAATAATAATAATTTATTATTTATACCCCGCCCATCTAGCTGGGTTTCCCCAGCTACTCTGGGCGGCTTCCAACCAAACATTAAAAACAACACAGCATCAAACATTAAAAACTTCCCTAAACAGGGCCGCCTTCAGTTGTCTTTTAAAAGTAAAATAGTTGCTTATTGCCTTGACATCTGCTGTACCACTGAAGACATTTTTATTATTCTGTGCCGAGATATTATTCTTGAAAAATAAATAGAAACATACAGAGAAAGAAAGAAAAACCATTCCAGTTCTGCAATGGGTGGGTGGCAAGAGCACCAAACCTTGTTGCCAGAGTGTGCAAAGGGCTTCCAGCTTTTTGGGGTGTGGGGGGAGGAGAAAACACCACCATCCCTGTATGTGGGGTACAGAGCCTGGGCTGCCTGCCCTGCTGCTCATGGGGGACAGCACTCCTCCATACAGCCCAACCCTTCGACTCACCTATTCCCACCACCACCACATCTGTGAGGATCACCTGCCCGCTGCTCAGAAGGACCTGCGTGACCTGGGGGTAGGGAAGGAAGAGGAGGAAGGCAGCTGTGATTTGAGGACCTGCCAAGCCCTCAGCCTCCCGCTTTTGTGGTCGCTGAGCTCAGCCCCTGCCCCCCCCCGAACAGACCTTTCCTCCTTCGCCTTGCAGCTCTGTCACCTCTGCCTGCAGGTGGAACTTCACTCCCTGCACCTGAAGCATCTGCAGAGGTGGAAGGAGACACAGGTGTTGGCCTTGGAGCACCCAGGGAGGGCAGGCAGCCTGCACCTTCTTCTCCTGGGTTGCAGCTACTACACTGGGGTGCTCTGGGAGGGCGTCACAGGTGCCAGAAAATGCCCACAAGAAATTACCCCCACCTTCTACTTCTCTTTCCAAGAGGTCGCCCCATAACCCAGCCTGGAGCTGTTCCAAGACCACCTCCTAGCCCAGCCTCAGGGGGGTGGGGGGGAGGAAGGTCCAATCCACCATCAGAGCATGCCAAGCAGGCACTCTGGCCCTGAGCTCCCACCTCTTCCCTCTCTAGAAATCCCTCTGGCTCCATGCCTGGGCTGCTCACCTTCATGGCCACGTGGCCCACCTGGCAGCCCAGGGCCGCTTGGTATGGACACTCTGCCCTCTCAATCACCTCGATGCAAGCGGCTTTGCCCACGAGGCTGGCGGCCACTTCCATGCCTGCAAGAAGGAGAGGAGGTGCCTCACTCGGGGGGCCTTTTTGGGGAGGGGGTGCAGGGGGGAGAGGCCAGCTGCACCTCTTTGGTCCTAGCACCTGCTTCGCAGAAGGTTCCTTCTGCAGCTGCTCTGTCCCTGCCTTCCCCCCTGCTGCTTGCCAGGCCCACCCAAACTGAGCCGCCTGGTTTCCATACCGATGAAGGACGCTCCCACAATCGCCACCCTCTTGCCCGTTGCCAAGCGCAGGATCCGGCTGGAATCTTCGGGGGTGAGGAGGACGCAGACGTTCTGGAGGTTGGCGCCTGGGCACTGGAGACGCCTGGGGCTGAAACGGGGGCAAGAGGAGATGGGGCTGAGCAGGATGGCTTGGCTTATGGTAGGGGCAGCGTTCAAAGCTCCCATTGTTCTAGGCATGTTTTGCGACAGGGAATTTCAGTAGCGCGAGCAGTTTCTCAGCTCTGGGCGCAATACTGGACCCTTGTGCCTGGGAGCGGGCAGTGCCTACCTGCTGCCCGTGGCAATCAGCAGGTGGTCGTAGGTCTGCCAGGTCCCGTCACTGAACTCTGCCTTTTTGCCATCCGGGTCCAGAGACGCCACCTGCAGCCAGGCCAAAGAGAGGACCCGAAGGGGGACTGTGATGGAGTGTGATGGACTGTGATGGGGGATAGGCAGAGTCCTAGAGCAGTAGAGTTGGAAGGGACCCCAAGAGTCATCTAGTCCACCCCCATGAACTAAATCTGCCCTTAACATCTTCCTCCGTTGAGCCTTTGACCACAGTCCTTAAATGGCCTGGGGAAGAGCTTGGGCTTTAAGAAAAGCCTCATCCTGCAGGACAAGGGTCAACACTGCTAGCTCCTCCTCATCCTGCCTTTCTGTTTGTCCTTTCCATTGTTCTGAAATGGGGGCACCCCATTTTGCATGGCATGAGACCCCCTCCTTATGCAAAGGTGCAGGGGTTTGTGTGGCATCATCCATGTTAGTGTGTGGGGGGTCTCCTTTCAGTGTCCTAATCTCCCCCTCCCCTCACAGGTGGCAACACCACTCACCTCTTTCTCCATCCAGACTTCGATGCTGTGAGCATCCAGGAAGCTCTGAGACCGCAGGTAGATGTCTGTTGCTTTGGCACCCAATGCCTATGAACAGCAAAGGAAGGAGACCTGCTTTATACCAGTGTTATTTTTGTTGTTATATATTTATAAAAGCAGAGACATCACCTTGCCAACAAAGGTCCGTATAGTTAAAGCCATGGTTTTCCCAGTAGTGATGTATGGAAGTGAGAGCTGGACCATAAAGAAGGCTGATCGCCAAAGAATGGATGCTTTTGAATTCTGGTGCTGGAGGAGACTCTGGAGAGTCCCATGGACTGCAAGAAGATCAAACCTCTCCATTCTGAAGGAAATCAGCCCTGAGTGCTCACTGGAAGGACAGATCCTGAAGCTGAGGCTCCAATACTTTGGCCGCCTCATGAGAAGAGAAGACTCCCTGGGAAAGACCCTGATGTTGGGAAAGATGGAGGGCACAAGGAGAAGGGGACGACAGAGGACGAGATGGTTGGACAGTGTTCTCAAAGCTATGAGCATGAGCCTGACCAAACTGCGGAGGCAGTGGAAGACAGGAGTGCCTGGCGTGCTCTGGTCCAGGGGGTCACGAAGAGGTGGACACGACTAAATGACTAAACAACATTTATTTATACTCTGCCTTTCCTCCTGACATGGAATCAAGGCTGCTTACAGCTAAAAACACTGGGGGAAAACAATAATTTTAAAACTCTTAATTTTAGACTTCAGCTGCTGGTGGAAAGACAGCAAAGAGGGAGCCTGTCTGGCTTCAATAGGCAGGGAGTTCCAAAGCTGCCTGGGAGAAGACACCTTTGAAGACTGGGAGCACCCAGCGCATCTCTCCCCAGCCCAGCAGTCTTCTAAAGCAGGGGATTAAAAAAGTGGTGGGGTTGGCTGGGTGGGGTTCCTGCTAAAGGGCAGTATAAAAATGCCATCATGTGGCAGAGGGGGTGCCCATCTTTTTGGGCAAGTGGGCACAGGTAGTGCCTTGGGCACCAGCCACAAAACGGCTGCCATGCAGAATGTGGCATCGTACACCATTAAACGACTGTCATGCCCACCCTGCACCCGGGCAACCTTGTGCCTACCCAGAGAAGGCCAGTGCTTCCTGCTGGTCCTGGGTGGGCAGATCCCACCATACTGATCCTCTGTGCCAGGAAAAATGGGCAAGGCAGCCACACCACCCTCTCAGTTCTCAGAAATCACTTCAAAGGTGCCTCCACCTCTTGCCCCGTAACTTTCCTTCTACAGAAGCTAGAGACATCCTCATTGTAAAAAACGAAAGCCCCCTGAAAACCTTGGGTGATCCCTGGTGTAATGAATGAGGGGCAAAGAGACTTCCCACCCTCAGCGTTTTCAGGTATTATGAGCCCCACTGCTCATGCCCCAGGCCCCCCAGAGACCTTGCTCAGCTTCGTCTTGTCATAGGGCAGGTGCTTCTCCCGGGTCACCATGACGATTCTGCCAGTGAAGCCCTCCTGGCGAAGGATCTCGGCACAAGTCAGGGCTGCGGGGCCTAGGGAGGAGAGGGCAGCCTGGTGAGCAGTGATGACTCTTTGGCACTCTGGGTGATGCCCCCCAGCCTTGGCCCTCCTGGACTCACCTGCCCCCAGGAGCAGCGCCGTCTGGCTGTTGAGCGGGTTCCGTTTGCTCATGGGCTTCACCCTGTGGCTGCTCTCCAGGTCCTGCCAGAAAGTGGGGGGGCAGGTGGGGAGAAGAAGGGTGTGAGCCTGGGCTGTGGCTGGGCAGGAGGAAGGACAGGCAGCCAACACCATGGCCCCCCTGACATCCAGCCTTGAGAAGGGGAGGGGAGTCAGAGTTCCTTACCTTAATCTTGGCCGTGACGTACACATGCCCACCGTCCACAGTCACCTGCGGAGACCCAAAGGATACTGACTGGAGCTTGGACAGCAGAGGGTTAATGGGGCTGCAAATATCCCTTGATGCTCTGTAGGAAGTGGGCACAGACATCTTTTGGTGGCTCTCTAACTCCCCCCACCCTGCACCAAGGTAACTGAGGGCGTGGGGTGTCTCTGGGGCAGGAAGCCAGGGGGAGAGCAGGAACTTTTCAAGGGAGACCCAAAGAGAGACAAGGTTTCTGGGTCTCTGGGGAGCCACTCCCTCCAGGGATCTGATGGGGAGCAGTGCATTTTGGGTATGTAAAGCTGTGCCTGCCAACTTCACCTGTGCTCAGCCTGTATACTGGTAAGTGAATGCCACAAAATGCTCGTTAAGTCTCCTGTGACTTTTCCTCCCAGAGGAAATCAAAGCCCAGGCAAGTCCTGCATTTGTGGGACTTCTCACCCCCAAGGGAAGTAAGTGGGGCCACGTGGAGCCATCCTCTTTCCCACTGCAGCATTTGTGGACTGGCCTCCCTCTACTGAGGCTGACCAAAGGCCAGGATTCCGGCTGCCACAGGCATTAAAACACACACTGATTTATATGCTCATTTTGGCGCCTTCACAGCTGACTCAGTTGAGGCTGACTGTGGTTGTGGCCACCAAAGGCAGCTTATAGCCGTAATAATTCACATGGCACAACTGAGTCAGAGCCTTGGTCTATTGAGCTTAGTATCCTCTACTCTGACCTGCAGCAATGGCTCTCTGGGATTTCTGGCAAGGAATATAAACCTCTCCTGGGGTTGAACGGGCCTGAAGAAGTCATCCCTTCCACAGCCTGCCTAAGGGCCTTGAGAGAAGAAGGCAAGCCAGCCGCTCTCGAAAGGGAGCACCACAAGCTCCGGTGCCACAGGCGAAAAGGCCCCGCCATCCGTCCGAAGGGGCAACAAGATAAGCAGCAGGGCCTGGGCGGGGAGGCTGTCCTTCCAAGATCCTGGCCCTGAATTGGGCATGCAGTGGAGCACAGGCACTCTTAGCAGCCCCTTCCACCCAGGCAGGGAAGCTGCGCAGCAGGACCACAGCGGAGGCCTCCCCCTCCCTCTCAGGATGAAAAAGGCCCCTTGGCTCTCTGTGCAAGGAAGCCCCAGCAGATGGGGCAGTCAGAATCAGAGCACACCTTGAAGGATGTGAGGCAGTCCAGGGTGGGGTATTCCTCAATGTCCCCCGTCTTGAGGCTGAAGCAAGCCCCGTGCCAGGGGCAGCGGATCCGTCCCTGTCCCAAGTAGCCTGGAATTCAGACGGAGAGACCAGCTGAGCAGGAGAGAGAGAAACAGGCAGGGAGGAAGAGAGATGGGAGACAGGCACTCCCTTACCTTTGCTGAGGGGGGCTCCGGCATGGGTGCACCTGCTCCCTAGAGCGCTGAACTGCAGATGGTCCCTCACGAGCAACACCGGGTGCCCAGCCACCTCCACCTCTCGCATCCTGCAAGTGGAAGGGAGACAGGTGGCCCTTGAGAAGCAGAGGCTCCTTCTCCCTCCAGAAGCCTATTTTTGGGAGAGTTTGGTGATGCTCTCCAGAGGAGTTTCCTAGGAACTGGACTCCCCCACCCCACACATCCAAGGGAGCCAGGGACTCCAGGGTTTAGGGTCCAAAGGAGTCCTGCAGGAAGGCAGGGATTGTCCTGCTGCCAGTTGCCCCCCCAATTGTCCAATCTCCTGCCTCCACAACAGCGAAGGCCAGAGGACCAGGACAGATGCTCCAATCTCTTTGTTGACTCAGAGCTCCAAATGCACCAGGTCTGCAGGGTGGATGATTCTGCACCGTTTGCAAATGACAGCATGTCTAGCTTGCTGTGAAACGAGCTAATGTGAAAGCAGGAAAAGAAGCCTTTGCTGAACCTGAGCTGCCAGACAACTCTGCAAGGCCATGGAGACATGTGCAGATGGGTGGGGAGGCTTGTATAAGACCCAAGCAGGAATTATGCAAAGGCCTTTGCATAACATGCAGGCTCATAACATGCCGCCTGGCTCAGCTCCTGTTCTGGGCAGCCCGATGGCTTAAGAAACCGTAATGGAAAAGAAAGCAGCCCATGCACAAGGCCAGGATACATATATTGTAAAAGTGGGAAGGGAGGAGGGGAACTTGGCAGCCTTAAAAATGTGTCCTCCCCCCGCATCCAGATACTCTGCAGGTCTATAAAAGGGCAGAACTGGGAGGGGCTGGGTAGCCAAGCAGAAACCGGAGGAAGAGGAGGCAGAAGTTAGTAGCAGGAGGGCTGGGTGGGGGGAGCGGGGAAGGAAGGAAGGAAGTCTTCCTTCGGGAGAGGGAGGGGGGAGAGAGGGAGAGAGAGAGAGAGAGAGAGAGAGAGAGAGAGAGAGAGAGAGAGAGAGAGAGAACGCTTCCCTGTGTGTGTATCTATATCTGTATCTATATATATCTGGATCAGCCCACAGCTTTCAAAGACTAGACAGATCCATGCAGGAAAGAGAAGTCAATCATTGGTTATTAGCCTCAAGAACTTCATGTGGAACCTCCAGGGACAGAGGCAGTCTATCACTGAGCAGCTGGGGAGAAGCGACAGGAAAGGGCTGTTCCCTCCGTGTCTTGCTTGGTGGTCTTCCGTGGTGGCACTGCTTCTGTTCATATAGCCAAAACAAACGCAGCAATGCTTTTACCGCTTCCCTGCCATCTATACTCACTCTCCGTCACACATGTCGTCCTCCTGGCAGACCTGCTGTGTGACCACCGTGTCTCCCCCTTCCATGGCTCCTGCTGGAGGCCCAGAAGAAACAAGGTCAGGCAGAGAATACAAGGGCAGACCCTCCCTCCCTGAGCAGCCTCTCTTGTCTGCCCCCCACCCTGGGACCTCTCTCAGCAGAAGGAGCGGTGAGATGAGTGGGTGGAAGCACCCAAATCCACCCAGGCCACACCCCAGCTCATTAAGTCTGCATTAACATTGCCCAGCTGCACACTCCAGGCAGGGAGTTCCACAAGGCAGGACTCAGTCAGAAGGAAAGGGAGCGAAGCTTGCTTTTTTTCTGACATCAAAGACATTACATGAAACATTATCTCTGACAATGATGACACCAGAGTCCCTCATGTTGCGTTTGTAAAAGAAGAGAGCCCAGGGCAAATCAACGCATAATTCCTTGCTAGAAGTCGGCTGGCAATGCAGTGAAAGCACTCCACACACTCTCAGAGGCACTCTCTTCTTTATTAGAACACACTATCCTTTCAGCTGCCAAGCACCTTGTGGTGGCTCAGCCCTCAGCAGTTTCTGATAACACCCAGCTGACAGCCCTGAGTTGAGAGGGGGGGCTCAGCTCCGTGGCAGAGCTCACTGTTCTGCATGCAGAAGACCCCAGGCCAGCCCTGGGAAGTGTCTCCTGCTGAGAAATGACCCAGCAGCCGGTGATGGCGAGGCAGGCCCAGTCCTCCTTTGCCTGGGACCAGAGACAGAGAGAGAGGCTGCCTGGCAGAGGGAGGCAGGCCAAGTAGAGATGAGGGTTGGGCAGACCTCACTCTTGTGGGACCTACTTTGTGCTCTCTGATTAGGACCCCCAAGCTCTACCAATCAGAGTCAGGTGCAAGAGACAGGCAGCTATGGCATGGGAGAGACAGAGAGGGCAGGGGAGCCTCCAAGCACCTTCTGAGCTAAGGGCCTTTGTTCTCAGCGGCAGAACCGTTTAATTTAATTTTATAAAATGTATACACGACTTTGTAAAAAACAAACAAACCTCAGAACAGTTAACAAACAGAATATGATGTGACCTCGCAGCCCTCTCCCATAAATCCGCTTTGAGGTTGGCTGCTTCTTACAATCAAGCAGTCTACTTCTCATGAAATAAGCATGACATAGGAACAAAGCCCCACTCCTGATCAGCATCTCCCCCCTCCCAATTCAGGAGCCTAACTTAGCACACCCAATGCTGTTCCCCTGTTTCATTTTACCGCAGGGCAGTTGGGAGCCCCTCACCCCAGCTTCTCTCCTCTCGGCTCCTGGGGTGCCTCTTTCCCAGTGTCACCTCCCTCAGTGCTCTCACCCAGCCACAGCTGGAGCGGCCAGTGTCCTTCTACATCTCAGGCACCTTCTGGCGTGCTGCTTGCGTGTGGGAAGGCAAGAGGACGTGCCTGGGGGAGGGAAGCTACTGGGCCGGAAGAGGCAGAACCAGGTGCTTCGAGTGCCATCTGTTTATTTTTTGTGAAATTATTCCTGGTCCTTCAATGGCAGATCATCAAATACAACTTTCTATCAAGGGACCCTTCCCCTGACACAGAAACAAATGGCACCATGACAGAGTTTGCCCGCCTGGCGCCCAATGCATGTTTTGGACTACAACTCCCATCAGCTCCTGGGTCAGCACCACTGGATAGGCTATCACTTGGGCTTGGATTGGAGGGATCTGGGTTCAAATGTCTATCCGTTGACTGGAGAACCTTCAGCCAGCCTCTCTCTCTCTCTCTCTGCCTACCTCACAGGAACGCCATGAGGGTTCAATAGCTGCTGTTACAAGACAGAGAGACAGTGCATAGGAACATAGGAAGCTGCCTTATACCAAGTCAGACCATTGGCCCATCTTGCTCAATAGTGTCCACACTGACTGGCAGCAGCTCTCCAGGGCTTCAGGCCGGGGGTCTCTCCCAGCCCCACCTGGAAATGCCATTGGGGATTGAACCTGGGACCTTCCGCTTGCAAGGCGACATTCTACCCCTGATTACTTGGGATGCTGCCTTCTAACAACCGGCCTGATCACCTAAGCTAGAATGGTGGCAGGCAGGGAAAGGTCTTCCTCATTGCCAGAGACCCTTCCAGCAGAGCACAGGGAAACATCGGTGGCTGCCCTCCAGATCCCCTCAGCATCCTCCTCGCCCCTAGCTATGAGCCCAGGCTGGCTGCGGAGAGCCCAGCAGGCAAGGCCAGGGAGGAAGCAGCAGCCTCCCAAAGGCAAGACAGGTTCTCTGTCCCCAGGGGGGAAATCAGATGCTGGCCACCCTTCAGACTTGGAGGCAAGCCCCATCCCTTGTACCTCCTTCAGCCTGTGCTGCCAGGGAGGTGGCCTGTGGTAGTGCCAGCGAGGCAAAAGCAAGTACTCACGGCCTTGGATTCGGTTTCCCTGGAGCTCAGCTGATCTGCCTGTGGCTCCTTCCCTCCCGGCTTCTCCTGGGAGAGAAGGTGGGCGTGAAGAGAGGCAGCCGGCCTGCTTCAACCAGTTCCTCCTCTCAGCTCCTGCCTCCAATGCACAGCTCCTCCACGGCTGTTGCTCTGCTGGAAACTGGGGCCCCCAGGGGCACCCCTGTTGCTCCGGAGGGCTGAGACCTGGAGAGGAGCTTCTGGATCTCCTTAATCAAGGTGTCAGAAAGGGAGTGTGCAGACTGCCCATGGGGTAATGAGCAGCTGGGCCTGGGTGTGGCAGAGGCTTGGCAACTCCTACATCACATGCAATGAGGCAGGAGTTGCTCCATCCATTTCAGGACTGTCTACGCTGACAGAAAGAGAGCCATTCCTAGCCCTCCCAGGAGATGCCACTGGGGACTGAGCCCAGGCCTTCTGCATGCCAAGCAGGTGCTCTGCTCCTGAGCTACAAGGACCCTTCCCAAAGCCAGCCCAGCCAAGGACACTTCTTCTTGGACTTGCAGCCTCAATCCTCTTCCTCTCCAACTTGGGGGAGGCGAACAGTAATACTCGAGCCCAGGCTGTTGGGGCCTAACTGCAAACCATCTCTCCGCTGCCCCTACAATCTTTGGAACTCCCTGCCTATTGACACCGGGCAGGTGCCTTCGCTGCACTCTTTTCGGCACCTGCTAGAAGTGCTTTTGCTTCGACAAGCCTACCCAGATGTTTGGAAAGTTGATGTGAGTTTTGATCCATTTTTAATCCCTTGTTATTTTAGCTTTTCAAATTGCTTAACTTATTGCTGCTATATTTTCTTAGTAATAATTTCATTGTTTTATCTCTTCTGTAAACCAGCTTTGAGGTGTTTTGGTTTTTTTAATAATCAAGTGGCAGATAAATTTTATGAAACAACCAGCAAAACTTTCATTTGTATAGACCAGCAGATGTGAAGAAGGTGGACAGGCCTGTCTGATGGAGGATGTGGAGGGGACCCAGCAGGCAGATAGGGAGATGGGCAAGATCCTGCTCTCTGGTGAGAACAGCCTCTGAGTCAGCAGGAAAAAGGGAGAGGCAAGTCCTGAGCAGAGGAGCAAAGATGCAACAGGTTGGTCCTCTAATGACTGATGAGTCCTTTATTGACTGAGTCCCTTATTAGAGGAAAGTCTGCAAGTCTGATGTTGCAACAGGGACCTGAGAGTGACTTGACTGGCTCTGGTATCGCTTGGAGAAGCACAAGAGTGTGCATAAAATCAGCGTTGCCAGAGGTTGGGTGTCAGTTTAGGAAGAAAGGCATAGCTTAATAAACTTTGGCAGAAAATTTCTGGCACGGCCTCCCCTACAAGTTGCAGAGTAAACGATGGGGGGGGGGGAACCCAAGAGAAAGCATGGCCATGGGGCAAAGCAATAGCAAAGGATGGCGCCCAAGACTACGGAATGAGTTTGCTGTGTCAGTGGATAAAGATTAGGCAGGCATTCTCTGGAGGGCTGTTAGCCTTAGGAACATAGGAAGTTGTTTTCTACCTCAGAACATTGATCAGGGCCTCAGACAGGGATTCCTTCCCCAGCCCTTCCTGGAGATGCTCTCTGAGAGTGATCTGGGGAACTTCTGCATGCAAAGCAGATGCTCTGTCACTAAGTTCTGGCCCTCTGACCCTTGGCCAAGCCTGTGGGGAAGAGCGCATACTCAAAGTGTGCCCTCCCACTTTCTCATATGCACACACAGGCTGGTAGCATCCCCACTATTTGATGACTGGAGAAAGGTAGATCTGAATGCCCTTAAGAGCACTGGGCTCTCCCACCCCAAGCTTTGTGCTGATTTTATTTCTTCTTTTTCACCTTTTCTTCTGCCACCAACATTGTCTAAGTCTGGGAGAGGGCAGACAAATTTGCCTGTTTTCCCCTCCCTTTTGCCCCCAAACAGAGCGTTTTGCGCTGGCTGGGAGTGATGGGGATTGTGGTCCAAAGCATGTGGGGGATTGGCACCAGATTGGCACAGGCTGGCATGGTGTCCGCTTTAGCAACGCTTCCCATGCAGTTTGGTGCCTGAGGGAATTTACATGCGCCTTTGCTCAGTCAAAAAAAACACAGATTTTTCTCAATCTGTTACAGGCTGTACTCAGTGTCAAAGTAATGAATGGGCATTATGTCCTGAGGTCCGTTAATTTCAAGGTATCTACTCTTAGATGGGAGCGAGAGATTTTACTTTCTTGGGCTCCATGATCACTGCAGATGGTGACAGCAGTCACGAAATTAAAAGATGCCTGCTTCTTGGGAGGAAAGCAATGACAAACCTAGACAGCATCTTAAAAACCAGAGACATCACCTTGCCAACAAAGGTCCGTATAGTTAAAGCTATGGTTTTCCCAGTAGTGATGTATGGAAGTGAGAGCTGGACCATAAAGAAGGCTGATCGCCAAAAAACTGATGCTTTTGAATTCTGGTGCTGGAGGAGACTCTTGAGAGTCCCATGGACTGCAAGAAGATCAAACCTCTCCATTCTGAAGGAAATCAGCCCTGAGTGCTCACTGGAAGGACAGATCGTGAAGCTGAGGCTCCAAGACTTTGGCCACCTCATAAGAAGAGAAGACTCCCTGGAAAAGACCCTGATGTTGGGAAAGATGGAGGGCACAAGGAGAAGGGGACGACAGAGGACGAGATGGTTGGACAGTGTTCTCGAAGCTACCAGCATGAGTTTGACCAAACTGCGGGAGGCAGTGGAAGACAGAAGTGCCTGGCTTGCTCTGGTCCATGGGATCAGGAAGAGTCGGACACGACCAAACAACAACACTCTTAGATGGAGAGAACGACCCATATCTACAAATTAGACATGAATATTATTATGTTGGTAGGTTGTTAAGCCTTTTCAACATGACTAGGTGGGCAGACCCCTCCCCTCCCCGGGTCCACTTTTCCAGAGGCCCCTCGCCCCGCTCCCGGGGAGCTCTCTGCGAGGCCCACCCGAGCCACCCTAGCGGTGGCGCTCTGTGCGCGCGCCGGAGGAGCGCCTCGCTGATCCTGCCCATTCCTGACCGGTTGGATCCTTGCTGGCGAGGAATGGGACGTCGGAGTACCCCACCACGGCATCCAACGCGGCTGACGCTGCTGCTCCAGGGCGTGCCTCCCTGCCCCAGTTTCCCCGCTGGAAAGGGATCCCCGTGTAGTCCTGCCGCTGCCCGGCTGCGCTTTGCTGCTTGTGGGCGGCGAGCTCCGCGCAGCCCTCCCGTTGCTCTTTGCCGGGAACCGGACCCTACAGGACCAAGTCGCTCCGGCCGCGTCACTTCTGCCGCCGCTGATCCCGCCCGCAGCGCCCCCTCCCGTCCCGTCGGGGCGTGCCCGTCGCCATGGAGACGGGCTGGCCGAGGAGCCAATGGGAGGCGCGCCCGGGGGCCCGCTTCGTCCGGCGGCTCCTGCTGGTGCGCCCGGGCGCAAAGGGAGCTGGAGGCGCCGCCGTCGGGGGCAGTTCTCTGGGGCGCGGCCGGGCGAGATCGGCGGGGCTCGCGGCCCGCGGGCAGCCCCTCGATGGATCTGCTGGTCCTGGGGGGGTCGGTGGTCGCCTTCCGGCTGCTCAACGGCGGCCTGGAGCGCCTCGTGCCGCCGCCGCCCTCGGCGCAGCGCAACCGCTGGAAGTGGCGGAACATTTGGACCTCCCTGGCGCACAGTCTGCTTAGCGGCTCGTGGGCGCTGCTCGGGTGAGTCGGGGGGCCGAGAGAAACTGGGCGGAGTTGGGGGGAAACGGAACACCGCGCGCTCAGGGGTCTCACGGCTCTCTCTCTCCTTTTCCAGCTTCTACTTCCACCCGCAGATGGCGGAGGACCTCATCGACACCCACTTGCCCGCCGCGCACCACCTGCTCGGGATCTCCGTGGGTGAGTGGCCGCCAGAAGGGGCAGCAGCAGGAGGAGGGGTCCCCGCCTGCAGCCGACCCCCGCTCCTCCTAAGCGCTGACCATAAAAGACGGGCGGGCGAGAGTGTGTGAAGCCGCACCCGGTGGGCACAGTGGTTGGTACTCTGTGCGCACCCAGAGGCACTTTGCCCACGATTCCCCGGTCCCAGAGCTGATGTGGGATTGAAAATGGGCCCTGGAAGCTGAACACAGCGCTCTGGACCCAAGGAAGCCACAGAAGGACGTGTGTGGCAAAGATTGCCTCGGTGCCCCCAGAGCCTTCCCTTTCAATGGCTGCTCTGCTTGCCTGCCTTTGTCCCCTGGGGCTGCAGCCTCAGCAGCTGACCCACGGGGCGGGAAGCGGCTGGTGCCAGGCTATCTCCTGGGTGCGCCTCTCGCCACTTCCCTCTGGCAGGCACGTGACCTGGGGGCAAACAAACGAGCCCATTCTCATCCCTTGCTGCTGCCGCCACAGCAAATTCCTCTCCGCAGAGTTCAGCCTCGCTGCCCACCCCCAAGAGACAGAGAGTCATTGAAGCGCATGCAAAGCCCCCCTTGGGCCACGCCCCAGCCTCAGCCCATGCAGCAGATCCGTTTCAGGGCTATGCCTGGCTATGTCTCCCCACCACTGACAGGATATAGCATGGTAAGCTTCCTCTAGATAGCAGGGAAACGGGGAAAGTCACTGGGACATTTGCTTTGGTTTACTTCCCACAACGGAAGCCTGCAAAGCAAGGCACAGAGGTGGCAAGCCTCGCCTGCTGTTTCTCCCCAGCGGTTCAGTGGTAGACTGCCTCTGACCCTGGAGGTTCAGCGCAACACTCTTGAGCGCATAGCCAGTGAGTGACTTTTCACTCCTCCTTTTCAAACCAGGCTCCAGAACTGCACCTGACCGCAGGTCCCTGAGGATGGGGCCTGGGAGAGATGCGAGTGGCCCAAGGGGCTTGGGGGGGGGGAGGCCTTCCAGAGCTGGGCCACATGGCCTCTTTCTCTCCCCACACTCCGGTCTTTTGCTCCAACAGACATTCTTCCGGATCAGGAGAGAGCAGGGCACCCGCCTGGGGGAATTAAATTCCTGGAAGTGGAGATGCCCCACCCAGCACTATGAGATTTGTTTGCCAGATACTCTTGAGGCAGGGGAAGCCACGAGGAGGAACAGGAACGCTTCTCATGTGACTTTTAAAATAGCTGGCGGGGGTGGGGGGTTGTTATTCCAAGTCCGAGAGTCCTAGCCAAAGGGACATGGAAAGGCCTTGCGGTTGCCAGCCTTGCTGAGACTGCTGCCTTCCCCTATTGGCAAAAAAAACTCATTTTATTTTTTGGCTGTGTGTCTTCACCTGCCTTGATCCCTCTGGGGGCACTCAGGACTGGGCTCTTGGCACTCGTGCCCATGTCGACGGGGAGGAGGATGTCCCGGTGAACAATTTGGGGGCCTGGAGGGGTTTCATCTTCTTAGCATTTGGCAGAAGTGGGTGGAGAATCCTGTGTTTCCATAGATCATTTATCTGATGCATGGGATTCTGTCTCAAAACATGCCCAAAGCAGCTAAGGAAGATCACCTTTAAAGCAACATATAAGCACAGCAGCCGGCAGTTAAAATTATGCCGCAACCAGAGACTCGGTTTTCATAAATTATAACTAAAGGCCGTGAGAGCAGGCAGGTCCAATCTATCAGAGTGGATCCCTTGTGTGAGTGATCCTGCAGGCTCTGCTGGTGGGGTTTGTCCTTGAGCTGTGAGAGGGCTGGGGCAGCTATGGCTTCAACCTGGA
Organism: Podarcis filfolensis; assembly: GCF_964270895.1. Lineage (NCBI taxonomy): Eukaryota > Metazoa > Chordata > Lepidosauria > Squamata > Lacertidae > Podarcis > Podarcis filfolensis. The sequence continues at coordinate 1,018,089 of NC_139618.1, forward strand.
TCATGAGCTTAAATCCCAGGACTCAGTCACAGAATACAGGCGAGAGCGCCTCTGAACCTGTGCAGGGGCTGAGGCAGTATTCAGGTGGCATGGTGCAACTGCCGGTTGATCATGCTCATCAGGACAGCGTTTGCCAGCCTGGCCGGGGCTGACGAATGTTAAGACATCTGGAGGGCACCAGGTTGGTGAAGTCTGCTTGAAGAAAGTGGCTTTGAGCTGCCAGCCCCCGGGACAGGCTGCTGGGATCAGAGGCTGTCACCTTGGAGAGGAGAAGGGGAAGCGAGAGGCCTTCTCTAGGCTTGTCCTGAAGAGGCCCTGTTGTTGTTTTTTTTACAAGGGGGACAAAGGGCAAGGCCGGGAGCTTTTGAGGAAACGGCATTGTCAGGGAAACGTGGGCAAACAACCCTTGCCAGCCCCGTTCCCTGCCTCTGGCCCTGAATGGAGACGTTAGAACTAGGAGGGGGGGGATCTTTACCTGTCGGGTTAGAGGGGGAAACGCCCAGGCATCTGCTTGCCTGGGGAGCTGAAGAGACAGGCAGGGCCATCTTCCCCTCCCTGTATGCATGTTCTTAGCATGGGCTGAATCTGACCGCTGCAAACTAAGCAGTCAGAGGTGGGGTAGGGTGGAAGGAGTCTGGAGCCAGGAATTTGGAGACTTTTTTCCAGCCTCTTCAGCATCTTCATAATTTAATCTGTGGAAAGTTTAACACACGCCAGTCCTCGGAGGAGCACGAGGCCAAGCTCTGCACACTCCCCTCCTCTTTGGTCTGGTGTGTGTGTGTGTGAAGGGGCCTGGCTGCTAACGCTTTCTTTTCTGTTCCTCCCTCAGGCTATTTCCTGCAGGACTTCTTCGACATGATGTATCACCAGAAGATCCAGCAGTGCTGGGAACTGCTCTTCCATCACTCTGTGGTGAGTTCTGGGAGCACCTCTCCCCCACATGCAGTGGGAAGGGATTCTTCCTCCTCGCTTTATCTGCACAACAACCCTGTGAGGCTGGCAGAGAAAAGTAGATAAGAGGAGTTTCCTCCCTCCCCTGTCTCATAACACTAGAACTCCTGGCCATCCCGTGAAGCTGAATGTTGAAAGATTCAGAAAGGATAAAGAAAAGCCTTCCTCACGAACCACACTCACTCCTACAGCAGGCAGGGATGGCCAACTTGGATGGCTTTAAAAGAGGATTAAAGAAATTCATGGAAGGGGAGAGGGCTGTCGATGGCTGTGCTCTGCCTTCCACATTCAGAGCGCTCCTGAATGCCAGTTGCTGGAAACCACAGGAAGGGCGAGTTGCTCTTGTGCTTGAGTGCTGCTAGCAGGCATCCTCGTGGGGCACCTGATCCAGCAGGCACTTTGGTTCTGATGCTAGGCGAGGATTGTCAGCAACCGCCCCGTCCCTGAGCGTGTTTTATAATGATGTCTGTGCAGCTTACATAAAGAGAAGCTGACCTGTGCCTCCTTGGAGCTGGGCAGGGCAGGGCGTGCCATGCTTGGCTGCTCTCCAACAATGGTCTCTGGCAGCTCAGCTTCTTGGCGCAGCCCTTGGCTCAGGCCACTCGACAAGGGCCAGGGGCTGTGGGGTCAGGCAAGCTGATACATGCAGGGCTTGACTGCATGTGCTGGGTGGTCTCATTCCCCATTCAGACCCTGTTACTAGGAAAACGTGCTTCCTGCTCCTCCCGGTCCCTTTGCAAGTGGGCAAAGTTTGAAGTGGGGGGTGGGATGAGCGCATAGTAAGTAATCTAGGAGCAGCTGGGGGGGGGCAGGGGGTAGAGAAGGCAAGGAAAGGAGCCTTCGTAAGGCTTTGCCCCAGTTTTCAGTCCCAAGGCAGTTCAGCCTCACAGCAGGTAAGGTGGTGGTGAAGGCAGGAGTGTCTCTGCACATGCAGACAACCTTTCGACCCAAGCTGATTAAGCTGCCTGTCTGGAGTATGTTGGGGGGCAGTGTGCACACCCTCCAGGCAGGCACCTCTCCTCACTGGGCTTCCATCCTTCTGGTGGCTTTCCAGCCCATTAGAAGCTGCTGCCAGATGGGTCAAAAGGCCATTTAAATAATACATCTAATTCAGGCAGAGACAAAGCTTAATCCCCAGGGGGCAGCTAATCCCATTAGGGCCTGTGCTGAGGACAGCACTGCTGGGAAGAGCTAGAGGACCCCCCCCTCAGAAAGAATGGATCTCCTACACCCCCCCATTAAGAGAGGGGGATCTTGGCAGCTCCCCCTTCCTTCCTCTGCAGTCCTACCCAATCTACTGAGGTTTACAGAGGAGGAGGAGTCTGTCTGCTGTGTGATCCCAAGATCCTCCTTCCTCTCCCTGCCTCCCTCAGGTGCTGAGCTGTCTGGCTGCTTCTCCTCTTGCTGGCCACTAGATTTTTTTTGGACAAGGTCCCACTGCTTTTAACAGCTGCAAGACAGGTAGAAATTCAACAGGTGATGTAGGCACCACTGCCACATCTCCATGCAAGGGGATAGCCATGTTTTTGCTTTGCTTGCAGCTGTTAAAACCTCCTTATAAAAAACCTGAAGATTCAAACTGTTTTAGCTGGTGCCTGGCTTTGCTCTCCCCACTCCCTGTCCCTTTGGCCTCATGTCATACTTTTCAGATTGGAAGCCTATGGGCAGAGACTGTCTTACTTTAATTGACTGTAGGTAAGCTGCTGTGGGTGCCCTTTTGCTTGATACAAATCCTGTAAATTAAATAAATCCACCACAGCACCCTTGACTGGCATTGACCCAGTCACAGGCACTCACCCTCTCCCCCAGCCAGAAGTGCCCTGCCTTCCTTCCTCACCCGGTGGATTCAGCCTCAACCCCGAAGCTGCTCCCCAAAGTCTTCGTTGTAGGAAAATGATGTGACATGGAATTGGCTGGGGCTGATCCGCTCTCAGGCTCTCCAGGCTGGCCGTCTTCAGTTGCTGCAGATGGAGAGGAAGGGGCATAACTGCGTGGACACCTGTCTTGCATGCAGAAGGCCCCAGGTTCAATCCCCAATGGCAGCCTCTGCAGTTTACAAGGGTCAGGAAGCTGGCGAACAGGCTCTCTGCCTGAGAGTCTGGTGACCCGCTGCCAGTCTGAGCAGGCAATCCTGGGCTAGGTGGACAGAGCGTGTGAACGAAAGTAGACTGTCTGCTTTGCATGGAGGATGCACTCTCCAATGGCAGTCTCTCCAGTTAGCAGCTGGAGTGGGAGAGACCTTTTCCTCAGCCAGAGCCCTTCAGAGATGGTGCTGGCTTCCTAACAGCCACTGCTCCCTTCTTGCCTCTCTCCCAGGTGATCCTCTGCTTCGGCTTTGCCTTCCTGGTCCACCGCTTTGTGGGCTTCGCCATGGTGGCCCTGCTGGTGGAGATCAACTCCATCTTCCTGCACCTGCGGACGATCCTGTTGATGGCTGGCTTGGCCCACACCACCTCCTACCGCTTGACCAGCCTGCTCAACCTGGGCACTTACGTGGTCTTCCGCATCACCACCCTGGCTTGGATGACCCGCTGGCTGGTGCTCAACCGGGAGAACATACCGCCCAACACCTACACCCTCAGCACAGTGGGCATGGCCGTCATGACTCCCATGAACATCGTCCTTTTCTACCGCCTGCTCCGCAACGACTTCCTCACCTCCAGCCGGCGTGAGAAGGAGAAGTGACCACCCCTGGCTCCTCCCTCCTCAACAGCTGGCTGTACAGGCCACAGGGAGGGGGAGAGCAAGTCAGCAGGAGAGGAGAGGAGAGCCAGAGGGTGGTCTTCAACATCTGTTTTCCAGATTGCAACTGCCCCTCCAGCTGGATCATGGAAAGGCCACCGCAGCCACAGCTGCAGCCGCATGGCAGGAAGAAGCTGCTCCTGGAGAGTCTCTTGGGACAGTGTTTGGGGGCCCTCTGGTTAGCTGGGGAGGGGTCTTGGCAGCGGTCGGAATGTGGGCTAGCGGGAGAAGTAGCCAAGGATGTAACGTCTCCCTGCAGGGAGGGAGCTGGTTGAAATGACTTGGCCCTCACAACTGTCTGTGCTCTGACCGTTGTTTTTGGCACCTGCCTGCCCCCCCTGGCAGGGTGGGAGTTTCACTGCATCAGAGCTCCAGAAGGCAAGACCCCTTTCCGGACACCAACACCTGAGATCCAGGCCAGAGCAAGTGGCAGGATGCCAGGACCCCTCGCATCTCCCTCACCCCTCTGTCTTGTTGCCTCCTGGCCCTTCTCTGCCTGCACATGGAAGCAGGATTGCCCTGGCCTCTCTTTCTCTCTGCAGAATATTTATCTCCTTGAAGAGCCTGTATGTGATCTGCCCTTCCATGCCATGCTCAGCTGAGCCTCTCAGTAACTTAACAGTCTGTGGGTGCATTCTCTGCAGGCAGGCGTGGGGGGGTGCCAGTTGGCAATTGTCCTCTTACTATTCTCTCTTTTGAAGAGTTGCAAGCAAATCCCACTCTCCTCGCCTCTCTCCAGGCTAAGCCAGGGATGCTGCCATGGCCAAGTTCTGCCCCTGCTGGCCACCTAGATTAATCCAAGGCATCCCTGTGCCAGGGGACAGCACCACCTGGTTGTACTGGATGCTGAGGGCCAGGATCTTTTAACCCTGCTAAGAGCCAAACGGCTTCCTCTGAGGCCTCAATATTGTGTAGACCAGTGGTGGCGAACCTATGGCATGCGTGCCAGGGGGCGCACTCAGAGCCCTCTCTGTGGGTATGTGCGCCATTGTCCCAGCAGGGCCGTAGCTAGGGGGTGAAACTGGTGCTCCAGCACTGCAGGGGGCTCCTGGCCGCTTCCAGCATGGTCCCAGCACTGCTAGGGCACCATTTTCACCCTCGGGGCCGCGCTGAGGGGAGGAGGAGAGGAGGGCTCGTGCTGGGAAACTGCCGGTCTGTCCAGGCCTCGACTTTTGATGCGTCAGGGCCTCCCGCCAGATTGTTGTTCCTACTCAGGAGTAAGCCGCCTTGAGTTCAGCAAGGTTAGACAAATTATCAGCATGTGTACAACAGCAAAAATCACATTAATTGTTCAAAAGCATGCCAAATGCAAACTTTTACCTTTCAAAAAAAAAAGTTGTTTGTATCATTGAAAGCACTGTTATTGTGGGGGTTTTTTAAGACAAAAGATGTTAATGTATGAGTTGTTTTTTCTAAACTAAAACCTCAGTATTCAGGTTAAATTGCCGTGTTGGCACTTTGCGATAAATAAGTGGGTTTTGGGTTGCAGTTTGGGCACTCGGTGTCTAAAAAGATCGCCATCACTGGTGTAAACAATAAGGGAGAATGCACTTACAAGAATCTTATTCTAACAAGGTGTATGGATACGTTTGCACAAAAGTAACAGAAATAAAAGGATAGAGTGAATGCTGGGGCTCGGTCTTACCTGGCAGGAGGGAGGTTCCTTGGCATCCAGTGGGGAAGGAGGCTCCAAGTGGCCCTGAAGGTGGGGCTGGGGGAACCCAAAGCTGTGTTGCTGCTCAGGCCAGCGTCATGATCGTCCTGTAACACTGACCTTACGGGATGGATATGCCACTGTCCTCAGGAGTTTGATCAGGTTTACAGATGGACAAGATGGCAGACCCCACGAAATAGTCACACTCCGAAAGATAGCTTTCTGAATTCAGAGGCCTTCCAACACGGCAAGAGCTGTAGGAAGACCCATGAAATGTCACAGAAGAGTGTTTCTGAACCCTTCATTGGGCTGGACTGGAGGATTCAGAAAGGCCCCCCTGTTCCTCAAAAGTGGAGCATAATGATGTTGCCCCAGAAATTTGTAACAATTATTGAAATGGAACACAGGAGGCACCTTCTGCAGGTAAAGCTGGTCCTCTGCACTAAGTGTTGGGGCCTTTCCTCTGGAGACAACCTTGTGTGCGTCTTCTGAACAGGTTTCGATGGAGCTTAGCCCCAGGCAAGTGTGTGTACAACAGGGCTAGGGAACTGGTGGCCTTCCAAGTGGTGCAGGACTCCCACATCCCATCAGCATCACCCAGTAAGAACCGTGGCTAGGGATTATAGGGACTGGAGTCAAGCTGCATCTGAAGGACCACAGGCTCCCCGTTCTCCTGCTAGAGGATATCCAGTAAAACTGAAGGGCAGTAGATTTCGGACAGGCAGGAGGACATACTTAATACATCAGCCACTTACACACCAAACATGTAAAGCACATTATTTGACCCGTTCAAGAATCCTGGAAACCATTTACCTCTCACAGCTACAATTCCCAGCACCCTTGAACTACAGTTCCTAGGATTCTTGGGGGAGGGGGAAATGGGTTAAAAATGGGCATCCCTCCCCCTCAAGTATGGCCAGTAGCCAGACTGGGGGGGGGGAGTGAAAACAGGAGGGGCCCTGCAGCACCTGGAAGGCCACCACCAACACACACGTTCCTGTAGCCCCAGGGAAACTGGGTGGCAGCCTCAGGCAGACCAGCCTCAGCAATTGTAGGAGACACCCAGGGCTCACAGGATAGAGAAGCCATAGTGGCTCCCCATACATAGATACATTTGAAATATCTTAAATTGAAATTGTTATTATGAGGGAGAATCATTACTATAGTACTATTAAGGCTAATAGTGGCTGCCGTGTTTTTTAAAAGTAAAGGTAAAGGGACCCCTGACCGTTAGGTCCAGTCGTGGCCGACTCTGGGGTTGCAGCGCTCATTTCGCTTTATCGGCCAAGGGAGCCGGCGTACAGATTCCGGGTCACGTAGCCAACATGACTAAGCCGCTTCTGGCGAACCAGAGCAGCGCACGGAAACACCGTTTACCTTCCCACCGGAGCGGTACCTAATTATCTACTTGCACTTTGACGTGCTTTCAAACTGCTGTTATAATTATTACTGTACTGTTTAGGTTAATAAGTGCCCGGAAGCTGTACGCCGGCTCCCTCAGCCAATAAAGTGAGATGAGTGCCGCAACCCCAGAGTCGGACATGACTGGACCTAATGGTCAGGGGTCCCTTTACCTTTTTTATTGTTTTTATAATTTTTAATTTTAAACGTTTCAAGGGATGAGTCATTACTACTGTTTAGGTTAATAATGGCTAATATATATAAATATATAAAAATGTTACTATCTATTTCAACTTAATATTATTATTATACGGGTGAATTCTTACTATTAAGGTTCTAAATGGCTGTGTATGTTACATAAATACAGGCCGGCAGCCATTGAAAACCTCCAGGCAACGCAAATGTTTCTTGTCACGAGAGCGAATCAGTTGCTCTTTTGCCGGTGAGGGAAGACTTTCCTGGGGGCGCCTATATTCGCCTCCCCGGCCCTGCCTGACGCATTTAATTCTCCCCGCCCCCCTCACCTATTTTCGAGGGGGGAGGAAGAGGGTGGTTTCTACGTAAATGAAATAATAATAATAATAACTGGGGCGCGTAACCGACACCCTCGCGCGCGCCCTTTCTCTCTCCCGCTCTCACTAACCGGAAGTTCTGCTCGTGCTTTCCGGAGCGACGGTGGAGAAGACCTTTCCACTCGGCGCCGCCGATTGGACCCATTCCGCGTCCGTCTCCCGCTGCCGACAGTTGATTGGCTTCAACGGCCGTTTGCGCACACCGCGCTCCGCCACATCCGGTTCCGCGGCGCCGCGCCTGCGCAGTGGCTGCGATCTGCGTCCCGAGGGTGGCGTTGGTGGCGGCCATTAGAGTTTTCCGAGGAGCTCGGAGAGAAGCGGCGGCAGCGAGAGAGAAAGCGGGACCCGGAGCGGAGGCGAGGGGAGAGGAAGAGCCGGGCAGCCCCCCTCGCGGAGGGGACAGGTATGCAAAGAGAGTCGGGCTTTGGGGGGAAACCGGAGTGGCCGATTCGGATTAATGGTTCCACATGCGCCAATCCGGATTAAGGGCCGCACCTCCCCGGGAGAAGCGCCCTAAGGGTCGTTTTAAATGTGCGTGCAAAATACGGCACGACTAATTTATGCGTGGAGCGTGTGTGTGTGTGTGTATATATATGTTTGTATATATGAACGCTATGTATAAGTATGTATGTGCGTATGTGTATATATATGTACACGTGTATGTGTGTGCGTATGTATATATACACACACACACACACGTCACTTTTGTGTACATACACACACACACATATATGTATATGTATTCGTACGGCTGATGTAATTCTGTTTGTAACGCACCCACATTCCAGCACACGAGTCTGCATGCAAGTAAGCTTTACTTGGAGGAGACCCCCAGTGAGTCACGCCCTTTGGGTCTTTCAGGGGGTCTCCTCTGAGTAGGGCTGACCTTGGCGCAACACACACACACACACACATTTCTAAATGTTGAAATGTGCCCTCAGTTGTTTGCATGTACCATTTTTGTGGGCGTGTTTTGGATGTGCTTTGATATTTATATTTAAATGAACTTGTGAGGGAGCTGTAGTCCTGCAGCCTCTGGAGGGCACCCAGATGGCTCCCGCTGATCAGCCTCATCAGATGGACGGACCTGGGGTGTGATACTGCCTTGGCCTCTTAGCCTGAGGCTTTGCCAGGCCTCCTCATATGAAAAGTAAAACATGGGAAACACTGATTTTCTTGTAGTGTAAATCTTCCTGCAGAACATATTCCACAGCTTTGTGAGATATTCTCCCTCATGAAGGATTTCTGGGATTTTTTTAATGCTTTTCTGTCTCTCCGCAGAGGTGGTGTGTTTGGTGGGGTGGAGGTTGGACCGTGGGAAGTGCAGTGCAGTAGAATTCACACCCCTTGGAAGGAGGAGCACCCACTTCTCTCTCCCTGATTTGCTTTCTCTTCGCAGCCCTAACTCCTCAACATGGCAGGCGTGTTCCCTTTCCGGGGGCCCTGCCCCCCAATGCCTGCTCCCTTGACCCCACTGCCTGACTACATGTCTGAAGAAAAGCTGCAAGAAAAAGGTATGGCTGTGGCAGGATCTGTGTGCCTATTTGAGAGGGAGGGAGGCCTGTCTGCTTAGACCCTGGGGGGGGGGGTTGCCCTCTTGGCCTGAAAGGCATTCTTTGCAAATAGTTCTCCAGGGTTTCAGTAAGAGCACCTTCCCCAACTCTCCCTGGAGAGGGCAAGGATTGATGCTGGGACCTCGCCTGCTCCCCTTCCAGCTCGCAAGTGGCAGCAGCTGCAGGCCAAGCGCTATGCCGAGAAGCGGAAGTTTGGTTTTGTGGATGCGCAGAAGGAGGACATGCCGCCAGAGCACGTGCGGAAGATCATCCGGGACCATGGGGACATGACCAACAGGAAGTTCCGGCATGACAAGCGGGTCTATTTGGGGTGAGAAGGGGAGATGGTGACCTCGGGCAGTTTGGGGGTGTGGGGTGTTTCTGGCGTTGCTTATGTTGGGGAGCAGCCAGGCCTTTCAAGGGGTGGGAGGCTGAGTTGATTCTGGGAGCTTTTGGCAGAATCCTTTATGCTTTTTACTGGGAGGATCTCCAAGTTAAGAACTTCAAAGAAGCCCTGAACTGAGTCGGACAGAAGGCCCAGCAACCTGTTTTCCCCCATGTGGAGGCACTGACCTTCTTTGGCTTCTCAAAAACTAGTCCTAAGAGGCAGACTGCCTCTGAATGTGGAGATTTAATTTAGCCATTAGGACTGGCAGCCATTGGTAGCTTTATTTATTTCACCCTATTCAGTGGTTGCCTGTTCACTGCAAGTGCTTTACAGCTCTGCCTTGAACCTTCAGTGACCTGATGTCAGCTGATTGACAGGTGGGCAGCCCCATCCATCTGTCAGAAGTGGCCAGCAGAGGGTTGGCCACTCCTGGATCTGGCCCTCTTAACTTGATCCAATTCCCCCTCCCCAAAGACTTATATTTTGCTTATATTTAGCAAGCAAAGCTTAAGGCATTGAAACCGTCAAGGTTGCCAGATGCAATACATGCAATTGACATCCATTCACTGTTACCCATTCATGAAAAAACCCACAGAAAATTAAAAGTACTGCAATTTTTTTCCTGGAAAATGTACCTGTAGAGCTTTGTGGTTGTGTGTTGGCTGCTAACAGCAAGTCAGCTAACCCTGATGATAATAAAGCTTCTGACTACCAGTTGCTGGAAATGGCAGGAAGGGAGATTTGCTTTTGTGCTCACTTCCTGAATAATAATAATAATAATAATAATAATAATAATAATAATAATAATAATTTATTATTTGTACCCCGCCCATCTGGCTGGGTTTCCCCAGCCACTCTGGGCTGCTTGTGGTCTTCTTCCCTTTGGGGCGTCTGGTTGATCACTGTGAGGACAGGATGCTGGACTAGACAGGCCCCCTTTGGCTTGATCCTGCATGGCAGACCTTTTCTGATGTTTGTATGACATTTGTAAGGACTGGCCCAACCTTTAGAGCCTGTTTTAGCTTTGCTTTTCCTCCCTCCCAGTGCCCTCAAATACATGCCCCATGCAGTCCTGAAGCTTCTGGAAAACATGCCGATGCCCTGGGAGCAGATTCGCGACGTCCCTGTCCTGTACCACATCACGGGGGCCATCTCCTTTGTCAACGAGATCCCGTGGGTGATCGAACCGGTCTACATTGCCCAGTGGGGGTAAGTGAGGTCTCCCATCTGGCTCCAGGGGCTTGGTCTTGCAATGTGCATCTCAGCCCCTGACCCTCCCAATTTGCTCCAGGTCCATGTGGATCATGATGAGGCGGGAGAAGAGGGACCGGAGGCATTTCAAGCGCATGCGCTTCCCGCCCTTCGATGATGAGGAGCCGCCCCTTGACTATGCTGACAACATCCTGGACGTGGAGCCCCTGGAGGCCATCCAGCTGGAGCTGGATCCCGAGGAGGACGCCCCAGTCCTGGACTGGTTCTACGACCACCAGCCTCTGAAGGACAACCGCAAGTGGGTACCATCTTGCCTGGGCTCATGGCTAAAGCAGAAAATCCTCTATGTCAGGCTCTGCACAGAAGGCAGGGATGGAGAGAGTGGGACCAGGTAGAGAGGGAGTCAACCAGAAGGGGGTCTTTATGGGCATCAAATTCTACTACCCCAGACAAGGCATGGCGACTGGCAGTGATTAAGAAACCCACAGAATAGGCAGAAGACAAATTAGGGGGCTTAAAGGCAAGTTGCTAATTTCAGTATCAGTTTCCGTTTATGGAATTTGTATCATGGCAGCAAGGAGCCTCTCTCCCCTTTCTCATCATCCTTTGTGGTCGTCCATTATTCGCAAACACTTTGAGCCCTCAGTATGAGTTTTCCAAATAACCTGGATTCTAAAAATCTACCTGAAGACTGAATGTGTCATTACATACTATCTCCTTCTGGTAACCCTCCACTCTCCTCCCTACCCTGGATTCTGGATCCTAATCCCCTTTTTAAAAAAATTATTTAATCAATTTATCGATACAAATATCAACCGCAAAAGACACATACAACAAAAACCATGATAACAGTAATAATACAATTTGACAATTCAGATTTGGATACACTGATATACCTGTGACTACACCTTTTTAAACAATATTTTCCCACCTCTCTCTCTCCTCCCTCTACTTCCCACCACTATCCGCCTTATCACTTAAATATTCGTTCCAGATTCTTCATACTTATCCATTCTTATTTTGCGTCGACATGCAATTCGTTCATATGTAGCTAATCTGGCCATATTATCAATCCATGTGCTCAATGGAATCTTTTTGCAGCTCTTCCAATTCATCAAAACAAGTTTTTTTGCTTCTAATATAGCACGGTACATCCATTTTTTTTAATCCCTTCTTTGATTTTTCTGCAGAAACGTACCAGGATTGTGTTTGTTGAATTATGCTTTTTGTTCCATCGTGTTTGTTAAAAATGGAATTACTTGGGGGGTGGGGGAGCTTCACTAGGGCTTGAAAAAGGTGCTGCTGGAGAGCTTAGGGTGGCTGAGAGGTGATGCACTTGCTTTTTTGGCTTGGGAGAACAGCCTGCACTCTCAACAGCCCCTTTCTCCAAGGCCGTTCCTTTGTGTCTCCTGCTGGAGAAGGGAGAGCTCTGAAGGTACACATGGGTTGGCTTTCAGCTGGGCCCAGTAGGCACCTTCAGAGCCCTCCTTTGGGAAGCTGTGGAACTCAGGACTAGATCTGTGCCTTCCCCAGATGTAGGCTCCCCATCAGTTCCAGCTGGGACCCCTGAGAATATCCTGCTTTTGGTGACTGAAGCGTTCCTTGTCTCTATTGCTAAGCACTGCCAGTTTGACCTGCAAAAATACCACACCAGGTTCTGTGTGCAAGGCCTGGTTTCTGCTGTGGGGATAGGAAGGAGAATGGGTTTGAAAGTTGGCTTTCTGCTCTGGGCCTGCAGATACGTCAATGGTTCCACCTACCAGCGCTGGCAGTTCACCCTCCCCATGATGTCCACCCTCTACCGCCTGGCCAACCAGCTCCTCACGGACCTTGTGGACGACAACTACTTCTACCTGTTTGACCTGAAGGCCTTTTTCACCTCCAAGGCCCTCAACATGGCCATCCCAGGGGGGCCCAAGTTTGAGCCCCTGGTCCGAGACATTAACCTGCAGTAAGTGGGAGCCTTTTTCCCTTGGGGGTGGGAGGGAGATTTGGTGTTTTAGGACCCAGGCTGCTTTTGGAGGAAGCCGATCTGGGGTTCACTGCCCTTGGACCATTTCAGGTGTATTTTGACAGGACCCGGGGGGGTGCTAAGAACCACTGGGGGACAGTCGCTTGACCTGTGTGGCAGTGAAAGCAGGCTTTGAGGGGGGCAGCTGTAGCAGGCTACTGTTTCCAGGGAGATCTCTCCAAGGCCAGCTTGAGGCAGGGATGGAGGGAGGTGCCAGGTTTGTTCCCCTGCCCCATAGAGCCCTGGAGCTGACCACCCGCCTCCCTTCTGGTCCAAACAGGGATGAGGACTGGAACGAGTTCAATGATATCAACAAGATCATCATCCGGCAGCCCATCCGGACAGAGTACAAGATCGCCTTCCCCTACCTGTACAACAACCTTCCCCACCACGTCCACCTCACCTGGTGAGATTTTGAGGGTGGGTGGGGCTGGGCCAGTTGCGGGGTGGGGACGGGAGGGAAGGAGGAAGTGGTGGAGGGCACAGCTCTGCCTGACGCCACCTGTTCCGTGCAGGTATCACACCCCGAACGTCGTCTTCATCAAGACGGAGGATCCGGACCTGCCAGCTTTCTACTTCGACCCCCTCATCAACCCCATTTCGCACAGGCACTCTGTTAAGGTGGGCTCATGGATCTAGTGAGGAGGGGGACATTTATTCATTAGCGGGTGGGGGGGGGTGAGTCCACCCTGCCTTTCTGCCTTGAAAGTGGGTAGAGCAAAGAATGGAAATTTCCTACACACTTGTCCCCCCATCTATCCTCCGTCCAGCAAGGAAGAGGCATCAGAAGGGCCTGAGCTTCCCCACTGCACTTACAAAGGAAGGCAGGCAGGGAGGCTCACTTAAACAACTCTGTAAATGTTTGCTGGCAGTTTCTGGAGGGTTTTTGTGTGCGCTGGTTTCTCCTTCCAGAGCCAGGAGCCTCTCCCTGATGACGATGAGGAGTTTGAGCTCCCGGAGTTTGTGGAGCCCTTCCTGAAGGAGACACCCCTCTACACCGACAACACAGCCAATGGCATCGCCCTCCTCTGGGCCCCTCGGCCCTTCAACCTGCGCTCTGGCAGGACCCGCAGGGCCCTCGACATCCCCCTCGTCAAGAACTGGTAAGGGGGCTCTTAAAAACACATTTCCCAATGGCATTTTTAGGTGGAACTGGGAGAGACTCCTGCCTGAAATCCAGCAGAGCTGCTACCAGTCAGTGTAGGCAGTACTGAGCTAGGTGGACCAAGGGTCTGACTCAGTATAATGCAGCTTCCTGTGTTTCTTTTAGTCCTACCCTGAGTGGACATGACTAACTTGGGTCCCTTAAATTCAACATGCCTCTGAGCAGGACTTGATGAGATACAACTGAGGGTGTTTTTTCAGTTGTTCCATTGTAAATCCTTGAGTGCTAACTTAGTGGCTGTAAACTTCCTGGAGCTCTTGCTGGAGAAGTAAAACATGTTACTGTATCTTATTTTACTTTGTAAGATTTATACACTGCTTGATTTTAAAAACACACTCAAAGTGATTTACAGAAAAGGTAAACAATGAAATAATCATTAAGAACAGCAATAGACATTTGAGAAGTTAGGATAGCATTCTTCTAAATATCTGGGTAGACTTCTTTAAATAGAAATGTTTTTAGCAGGTGCCAGCCTGATATCAATAGGCAGGGAGTTCCAAAACTTTTTGCCTTTGACTCCCAGGTACCGAGAGCATTGCCCTGCTGGGCAGCCCGTCAAAGTCCGCGTCTCTTACCAGAAGCTGCTCAAGTACTACGTCCTGAATGCTCTCAAGCACCGACCCCCCAAGGCCCAGAAGAAGAGGTGAGTGGCCCTCCCTGGAGGGGAGTCCGTAGCTCAGTGACAGAGCATCTGCTTTGCAGGCATTGGGGTCCTTGTTCAAGCCCCACTGACGTCTTGGGGAGGAGGGAAGGGTGTCAGGTGATGGGAACTGGGCCTAGTGGACCAGGCAGCTTCCTGCACCTTCATGTGACACACAGCCTGCCTTCCCCTCTCTCCCCTCCAGGTACCTCTTCCGCTCCTTCAAGGCCACCAAGTTCTTCCAGTCGACCAAGCTGGACTGGGTGGAGGTGGGGCTGCAGGTCTGCCGCCAGGGCTACAACATGCTCAACCTCTTGATCCACCGCAAGAACCTCAATTATCTCCACCTGGACTACAACTTCAACCTGAAGCCCGTCAAGACCCTCACCACCAAGGTGCCGGCTCTGTTCCCCAACAGGGGCTGACGACCTTCTCCAGTCAGTGAGGGGCCGCAACACAGCCCCTTCCCGAGTCCCATTCCTCTGTGAAAGGGATTGTGGGTAGCTGCTGCCAGTCGAGTCATGGGAAGATGGAGCTGGCCTTCCCTGTCAGCCAGCTCCTGCTCCTAGCCTGATTTGGGGAGGGGGGCTTGGCAGCTGCTGCTGGAGCCTTGGGCAGCTTCTTTGGTGCAGTTGCTGTTGGGGGGTTCTGCACAGCACACCTCTCCCTCTTTGTCTGCAGGAGAGGAAGAAGTCCCGCTTTGGCAATGCTTTCCACCTTTGCCGGGAGGTGCTGCGCCTGACCAAGCTGGTGGTGGACAGCCATGTCCAGTACAGGCTGGGCAACGTGGACGCCTTCCAGGTAGGTCATTCCCAGCCCAGCCCCTTTTCCGCCGCCAAGAAGGAATGTAGCAGAAGAACGCAAGGAGAGCCTTCGGGATCAGTTCAAAGGGGCCCCGTAATAGTCCAGCTTCCTGTCTTTGTAGCAGCCAGCCAGCTGCCCCTTAATCCACAAGCAGGATCCTAGCACCAGAGTCCCCTCCCCTTCTGCGTTTTCCAGCAGCTGGCATTCGGAAGCATTGCTGCCTCTGACGGGGGGTGGGCAGAGCATGGCCATGCTGGCTAGGAGCCATTGATTGCCATTATCCCCCATGAATTTTTCCGGTCGTCTTTGACAGCCTATCTAGGTTAGTGGCCATCACAGCTGGGTTCAGGGTTGCCCTCATGGGCCCTCCCCTTCGGGGTATTAGAGGATGCTCAACTAGATATGCCCCCCAGTGTGACTCTTCAGTTTTGAAGGGAGATGCATGTCACTTGCAGAGAGGCTGTGCAAGTGCCCCCCCCCCATTGTAACATTGGCCTTCTCTCTCTCTCTAATCCCCAACTGCCCCCCTCTGCCCGCAGCTTTCAGATGGCCTCCAGTACATCTTTGCCCACGTGGGGCAGCTGACGGGGATGTACAGGTACAAGTACAAGCTGATGAGGCAGATCCGGATGTGCAAAGACCTGAAGCACCTCATCTATTACCGCTTCAACACGGTGAGTCCAGCAGGGAGCCTGGATGGGGGGTTGCAGCTGAGCTGGGAGTGGAAGGTGGAAGCGGGGGGAGGAATGCTGATCTGCTGGGTTCCCCCATCCCAGTTTTTTAATATGCTTTTCCTGCCCCCTTCTCCTAGGGGCCGGTGGGGAAGGGTCCTGGCTGCGGCTTCTGGGCGCCCGGCTGGCGCGTCTGGCTCTTCTTCATGCGAGGCATCACTCCTCTGCTGGAGCGCTGGCTGGGCAACCTCCTGGCCAGGCAGTTCGAAGGTGAGCAGATGGGGAGGGAAGGGGGGGGTTATGTTGCTGTCCATTTTGTGCCGCCTTTCAGCCAAGGAGGCTCCCAAGATTAAGAAGATGCCAAATAATGCAACTACAAATGGCAGAAATTCAAAGCATACCAACAATATTGAAATCCAAACACACCTGTGTTTGTGCTAGAAAAAGAGCATTCCCTGCAAAAATGTTAAGAGACAAGGAGGACACCTGAGTAGCATCTCTGCCTTACAAGGTTCTTGGTTTGCCTGGGGTTTCCTGAGCCATCTGGGTGGGAGTCTTTGGGGGCCATTTCCAGAGTTCTCCCCCCCCTTGCTGTATAGCTGTTTGGCTGGCCTCGTCTTTCCTTCCCTGACCAACCTTTCCTTCCTCCCTTCTTAGGCCGTCACTCCAAGGGGGTGGCCAAGACTGTCACCAAGCAGCGTGTGGAGTCCCACTTTGACCTGGAGCTGCGCGCAGCCGTCATGCACGACATCCTGGACATGATGCCCGAGGGGATCAAGCAGAACAAGGCCAGGACCATCCTGCAGCACCTGAGTGAAGCCTGGCGGTGCTGGAAAGCCAACATCCCCTGGAAGGCAAGTCCCTTGTGGCCCATGGCTGCCCCCCCAACCAAATACCCATATAGGACATTGGGAGCTGCCTTGTGGAGCCTGACCCTTGGTCTACCTGGCCCACTGTTGTCCACACTGACTGGCAGAGGCTCCCCAGGGTTTCAGGCAGGCCTCTCTCCCAGTTAGAGAATGAAAGAGTTGGAAGGGACCCCACACCCTGCAACGCAGAAATCTCAGCTAACGAATCCCTCAACAGGTGGCCATCTAACCTCTCCTTAAAAACTTAAGAAAGGAGAGTCCTCCACCTTTCCAGGAAGTATGTGCCTTTGTCAGAACTTGAATCCCTTGGTTTGGGTCCTGCCCTCCAGAGCAGCAGAGAACAAGCTTGCTCCACCTTCCCTGCGACAGCCCTTGAGATATTGGGCTCTCAGTCGCCCCTTCTTCAGGCTAAACATCCCCAACTCCCCAGGTTGTATCAGGAGATGCTGGGGATTGAACCCAGGATCAATGATCCTGTCCTCCTTCCACCTGATGCCAACTCCTCCAGGCAGCCTGCCCTCTGTCCCTCATAGACAAAACCCAAACTTGGGAGTACATGTTTCTTTGACCTTATGCAGCATAGTAAAGGTCCTGTCCCACCCAGTGACCTCTCCCTCCCTCCCCCTGCCAGGTGCCAGGGCTGCCAACCCCCATTGAGAACATGATCCTGCGCTACGTGAAGGCCAAGGCCGACTGGTGGACCAACACGGCACACTACAACCGCGAGCGCATCCGGCGCGGAGCCACCGTGGACAAGACAGTCTGCAAGAAGAACTTGGGCCGCCTGACGCGGCTGTACCTGAAGGCAGAGCAGGAGCGGCAGCACAACTACCTGAAGGTGGGGCCGGGTGGAGTGGGGCGGGGGGCTATGGGGCGGGGCGGCGGAGAGACCCCTGCCTGACTGTGTGCCTGCTGTGCCTCCCCCACAGGATGGTCCCTACATCACTGCAGAGGAGGCCGTGGCCGTCTACACCACCACCGTCCACTGGCTGGAGAGCCGGCGCTTCTCGCCCATCCCCTTCCCCCCGCTCTCCTACAAGCATGACACCAAGCTGCTCATCCTGGCCCTGGAGAGGCTCAAGGAGGCCTACAGGTGAGCCGCGGGAAGGCGGGAGGGCACAGGCCACATTGTGGGGCCCAAACAGCGCTCTGGTGCAATGCTGGTGGTTACCAGCCACAACGGCTATGCATCACTGCTGAATAACTGCTGGTGGAAGCTGCAGGAGGGGAGAGAGGGGCTCTTGCGGTCCTGCTTGGGGGCTTCCCTTTGGGGCACCTGGGTGGCTGCTGTGAGAATGGGATGTTGAGCCTGATCCAGCAGCCAGGCTCGTCTCAGGTTCTTATGGTTGCCTTGGGGAACCCTGCTTTCTGAGGAATTGTGGCCATTGAGGAATGCCTACCATTCCATGAAATGTGACTTCCTTTCCTCCCTCCCATGCAGTGTGAAGTCTCGGCTGAACCAGTCCCAGCGGGAGGAGCTGGGCCTCATTGAGCAGGCTTACGACAACCCCCACGAGGCCTTGTCCCGCATCAAGCGACACTTGCTGACCCAGCGAGCCTTCAAGGAGGTGAGGCTGTTGGAGGGGGGAGCGCCTACAGGGCCTCAGCGTCCCCAGAGTGATGTGTTCCCAGCTGTGGCGTCCTTGGGGTGCCCTTCCCTCGCCCCCTGCTGGCTGACTCCTCTTCATCCTCTTTGGCCAGGTGGGCATTGAGTTCATGGACCTCTACAGCCACCTCGTCCCGGTCTATGACGTGGAGCCCCTGGAGAAGATCACAGACGCCTACCTGGACCAGTACCTGTGGTATGAGGCCGACAAGAGGCGCCTCTTCCCGCCCTGGATCAAGCCGGCAGACACGGAGCCCCCTCCACTGCTCGTCTACAAGTGGTGCCAGGGTGAGCCCTGTGGGGAGAGGGGGCCTGGGGCAGGGGGCTTCTTGGTTGTGCTGTGTAGGAAGTTGCCTGCTACTAAATCAGGCTGTGGGTCCATCTAGCTCAGTTTTGTCTGCAGTGACGGGCAGAGGCACTCCAGAGGTTCAAGTGGGGGGGTTCCTTTCCCAGTCATACCTGTAGATGCCATCACAGGTGCTCTTGTCCGTGGGAAGCATCCATGGATCCAGCCCTCTGAGCAGCCTCTGTCTGCTTTGAGAGAGGGTTGGATGTTTCCTAATTGGGAAGAGGGCTGAGGAAGGCCTTGGCTGTTGAACTGTCAGCCCCTGAGCCTCTTCCTTGACTCCAGTTCCTCCAGAGGGGTTTTGAGCAGGGCGCGGCTGGCCTCAGGGGTTCCTTTCTTCCCTTCCTTCCTTAGCAGGATGGAACTGGATTGAGCTGGGCTCCTTCTCTTCCCGCCCTCCCTTCCCTTCCAGGCATCAACAACCTGCAGGACGTGTGGGAGACCAGCGAGGGCGAGTGCAACGTCATGCTGGAGTCTCGCTTTGAGAAGATGTACGAAAAGATCGACCTGACGCTCCTCAACAGGCTCCTGCGCCTCATTGTTGACCACAACATCGCCGACTACATGACAGCCAAGAACAACGTGGTCATCAACTACAAGGTGGGGCCTGGGGGCGTCTTCCTCCGAGGGCCCAGGGCCTCCTTCACACAGGCGGAGTCTGAGCTTGGCTAGCTGGGGCTTGTGCCCCCTCTGGCTGACCTCTCTCTTTCCTTCCCCAGGACATGAACCACACCAACTCCTACGGCATCATCCGCGGCCTGCAGTTTGCCTCCTTCATTGTCCAGTACTACGGCCTGGTGATGGACCTGCTGGTGCTTGGCCTGCATCGCGCCAGTGAGATGGCCGGCCCCCCGCAGATGCCCAATGACTTCCTCAGCTTCCAGGACATTGCCACCGAGGTGGCCCACCCCATCCGCCTCTTCTGCAGATACATCGACCGCATCCACATCTTCTTCAGGTACTGGGGGCTGTGGAGGGAGCAGGAGAAGGGGGGGGGTGCTCCTGCAGATAGGTGGCTCCAGGAGGAAAGCTAAGGAGATGAGGAGGGGCCCTGGTAGCTGAGTGGCACAGAGCCCCTGCTTGGCATGCAGAAGGCACTGGGTCCAGTTCCTAGTGGCGCCTCCAGGAAGGGCTGGGAAAACCTCCCTGCCTAAAACCCTGTAGAGATGCTACCAGCCAGTGTTGGCAACACTGATCTGGATGGACTGATGGGGCAGCGCAAGGCAGCTTCCTACGATCCCATTGCTGAACTGGAAAGACCCCCCTCCGCACACAGCCTGCCCATGTCCAGCTTTGCCCCGAAGGGTAATGTATCCTGGTGGTGTGGAGTTCTGACCCTCCTGACTTTGCCCTCTGCTGCTTCCTCAGGTTCACTGCCGATGAGGCAAGGGACCTGATTCAGCGCTACCTGACGGAGCACCCGGACCCCAACAATGAGAACATCGTCGGCTACAACAACAAGAAGTGTTGGCCCCGAGATGCCCGGATGCGGCTGATGAAGCACGACGTCAACCTGTGAGTGGCCGGCTCCGGGGTCAAGTGGACGGGCCGGTTGCCCTCCTGGCTCTGTGGCCAGAAAGGGGGTGGGTTGTGGGGCCTGCCTGGGCCAGGGGATTGACGCCTCTTCCCTCCTGCCAGGGGCCGGGCCGTCTTCTGGGACATCAAGAACCGCCTGCCGCGCTCAGTCACCACGGTGCAGTGGGAGAACAGCTTCGTCTCCGTCTACAGCAAGGACAACCCCAACCTGCTCTTCAACATGTGCGGCTTCGAGTGCCGCATCCTGCCCAAGTGCCGCACGAGCTACGAGGAGTTCACACACAAGGACGGCGTCTGGAATCTGCAGAACGAGGTGGGGGGAGAGGGCGGGCTGTGTTTGGGGACGGGGAGCAGTCCCCTTTGGGTTCAAAGAGGCCACGGCCAAGTCAGTCCATGGGAGGTGGTGCTTACTTTTGCATGCTGGTCGATGGAAATCACAGCAGGGGAAAGTTGCTGCCATTGTGCTTCGGTTCCCCTTTTGGGCTTCACTTTGAGGCATCTGGTTCACCACTGTGTGGAAGTTTGGGCAATGATGGGGGCCCCTTGGCCTAATCCACCTGCTGCAGGCCTCTTCTGGTTACTTTCAAAGAGAATTAGACAAGTTCGCAGACAGGGCTGTGTTCTTTCTCCACTGTTGGAGACAGAAGTGCAGGGAGTGAATCACCAGTGCAGGGAATGCTGCTTGTGGGCTTTCCTTTGAGGGTGCCTAGTTGGTCAGTGTGAGAACAGAATGCTGTGCTAGGTAGAATCAAAGGATTATAGAGTTGGAAAGGACCCCCTAATCTGACCCCCGTGATGCTGGCACGGCTAAAGAATCCCTGGCTGGTGGCCCCAAACTTCCAAAGAAGGAAAGTCCACTGTCAGAAAGTACTTCCTGAGGTTTAGTCCTTTGGCCTGATCCAGCACTGCAGGGCCCTCCTGAAGTCCTTGCTCTGGCTACTCTTTCAGGTGACCAAGGAGCGGACGGCTCAGTGCTTCCTGCGGGTGGACGATGAATCCATGCAGAGGTTCCACAATCGGGTCAGGCAGATCCTGATGGCCTCCGGCTCCACCACCTTCACCAAGGTCAGGAGAGAGGCATGTCTTTGGGCCTGGGGTGCGTTTGTGTGGTCTCAATGCAGAGCCTCTGAGGCCTGGCTCTCCCCTCTCTGCTTTCCAGATCGTGAACAAGTGGAACACGGCCCTGATTGGGCTGATGACGTACTTCCGGGAGGCCGTGGTGAACACCCAGGAGCTGCTGGACCTGCTGGTGAAGTGCGAGAACAAGATCCAGACTCGGATCAAGATAGGCCTGAACTCCAAGATGCCCAGCCGCTTTCCGCCGGTCGTCTTCTACACCCCCAAGGAGCTGGGGGGCCTGGGGATGCTGTCCATGGGCCACGTCCTCATCCCCCAGTCTGACCTAAGGTGAGCTGGAAGGAGGGAGGCCGGGTGGGGTGGGGAGGGAGGTAGTGGAAAGACCTTCCGGCAGGGACTTCTCTCCACCCACACCTTCTCCCCTCTTCCCTGCAGGTGGTCCAAGCAGACGGACGTGGGCATCACCCACTTCCGCTCAGGGATGAGCCACGAGGAGGACCAGCTGATCCCCAACTTGTACCGCTACATCCAGCCATGGGAAAGCGAGTTCATTGACTCCCAGCGGGTGTGGGCCGAGTATGCCCTCAAGAGGCAGGAGGCCATCGCTCAGAACAGGTGTGCTTGAGAGGCAGGAGAGTGTCTCCTTCTTCTCCCTCCCTCCCTCCCTCCCTGGTGGGGCAGGAGAAGAAGAGTGAGGAGCCAACTGCAGCCTTGTCTCTCCCCCTCTCCTTCCCAGGCGCCTGACTCTGGAGGATTTGGAGGACTCGTGGGACAGGGGCATCCCTCGCATCAACACCCTCTTCCAGAAGGACCGCCACACCCTGGCCTACGACAAGGGCTGGAGGGTCAGGACGGATTTCAAGCAGTACCAGGTAGGAGGGTCCCTGGCTTCCATAAACCTGCCCCCAGCACCCTCTCACCCTGCCCTGTAAAAAGCATCGCTCAGAAGAGCGGTCTGCACAACCCAACCAAGGACGGTGGTAACACATCAAAATTCAGTAACAATTAATTGTACATTACTAAGCTTAATTAATTCAACAAAACTGATAAATGTCATCTGGTGAGCCCAGCTTTTCAGAGTCTGGCAGTTATTTTCACCTCCAGTAGGGAACTCCCCTGCCCCACTGGGCTAGGTGGGGACTGGGGGCCCATGACCAACCCTTCCCTCTTTCTCTTAGAAGGGCTGGTGGCTTGGCAAGCGACAAAACCTTCCCCACCCCTAAACTGCCCAGGGGTGCTGAGCCCTCTGCTCTTGTTCCTCTCCGCCTGACGCTTCTCCTTCTCTAACGTTCTCCCCCTGCCCCTTCCAGGTCCTGAAGCAGAACCCGTTCTGGTGGACCCACCAGCGCCACGACGGGAAGCTCTGGAACCTGAACAACTACCGTACGGACATGATCCAGGCGCTGGGCGGGGTGGAGGGCATCCTGGAGCACACCCTCTTCAAGGGCACCTACTTCCCAACCTGGGAGGGTCTCTTTTGGTAAGGAGGATCGGGAGTGCGGAAGAGAGAGGTCAGAAGACCCTTGCATGACTCCAGGCCTGAGCTCAGGCCTCACCATGCCTGTGTTTTGCTTCTAGGGAAAAGGCTTCCGGGTTTGAGGAGTCCATGAAGTGGAAGAAGCTGACCAACGCCCAGCGCTCAGGTCTCAACCAGATCCCCAACAGAAGGTTCACCCTCTGGTGGTCTCCCACCATCAACAGGGCCAACGTGAGTCTCCTACTGGCTTGCGGGGGGGGGGCTGCTCCTGAGTCATCTCTTGAGGGGCAGCTGGTGAGGACATCAACTCCGTCTCTCCTCCGCACCCCCCAGCTTTCCACTTCTAAGGTTTTATGGCGCTTCCCCCCTTTTCCTGAACGTCTGCCCTTCTCCTTGCAGGTATACGTGGGCTTCCAGGTGCAGCTGGACCTGACAGGCATCTTCATGCACGGCAAGATCCCCACGCTGAAGATCTCCCTCATCCAGATCTTCCGGGCCCATTTGTGGCAGAAGATCCATGAGAGCATCGTCATGGACTTGTGCCAGGTGAGGAGGCGGCCAAGCGGGGCAGAAGGAGCAGCCGTATGCTTGGTCTCTGGCCTTGGTCAGTCTAGCTCAGGCTGCCCCCTCTGACTGGCAGCAGCGTCTCTCCGGGGTTGCAGGCTAGTGGATTTTCTCCACCACCACTGCCCTCCTTGGAGATGCTGTCGGAGTGAACCTGGGACATTCGGAGCCCCAAGTGGAGGGAAAACCACCTCCTCTGCTCCAGCCAGTTCCAAGTTGCTCTTAAGGGGGTTCTCTGGCTTCTGTTCTGCCCCCCAAAAGGAAAACGGGAAAGCACCAAATTGTAGGGGGACAGAGGCTGTAAGAGGGTTTGTTTAGCGAACCTTCCGGCACCGTGAATGAGTCTCTAGGCTTTGCAGAAACCTCTTAAGCCTCTGGGTGAGGCAGGACTCAGGGGGATCCCTCTGGTGCTGCTGCCTTCTTGGGGGAGTGGTGGTGACTTCTGGGCCCACGGGGCTGTTCTGAGTGGTCCATCTCTCCCCAGGTGTTTGACCAAGAGCTGGACGCCCTGGAGATTGAGACGGTGCAGAAGGAGACAATCCACCCCAGGAAGTCCTACAAGATGAACTCCTCCTGCGCAGACATCCTCCTCTTTGCTTCCTACAAGTGGAACGTCTCCCGTCCCTCCCTGTTGGCAGACTCCAAGTGAGTCCGTCTGCTTCTTCCCACTGAGGGCAAGCGGGGATGGAGGGGGGAGGAGGAGGGGGGACCCCCCTTGGGGTGGCGGCAAGGCTCCTGGGCTTGCCGAGTGCCATGCCAACGGCTGCCTGCTTCCTGTGCAGGGACGTGATGGACAGCACCACCACCCAGAAGTACTGGATCGACATCCAATTGCGCTGGGGCGACTACGACTCCCACGACATTGAGCGCTACGCCCGGGCAAAGTTCCTGGACTACACCACGGACAACATGAGCATCTACCCATCTCCCACCGGCGTCCTCATCGCCATCGACCTGGCC
Source organism: Podarcis filfolensis (assembly GCF_964270895.1). Classification (NCBI taxonomy): domain Eukaryota; kingdom Metazoa; phylum Chordata; class Lepidosauria; order Squamata; family Lacertidae; genus Podarcis; species Podarcis filfolensis. The sequence continues at coordinate 1,042,288 of NC_139618.1, forward strand.
TACAACCTGCACAGGTGAGGGGGTGGGAGGGTGTTTTCCAGAGGATGCAAAGTAGGTTGGGGTCCCAGCAGGGTTTGGGGGCTCGCCTCTTAATAGGAACCTAAGAAGACCTGTCTGCTGGATCAGACTGGTCCCGTCTAATGTCCTTTGGGAGAAAGGGAGAAACACAGGGTAGCCCAGGTGGGTTGGCAGGGAATCGCCCTGTAAAGTAGACACGCAGAATGCCTGGCTTAAAAGCAATTATGCTAAAGGTGAGGGGGCTGGGAAACCCTGTCAAAAGAAAACGCATCACCTCGTACATAAACGCCATGAAACCCCACACAGCCTTCTTGCAAGAAGTTCACAACTCACCCAAATGAATCAAACTCCTGAGCGAACCCTGCTTCAGTCAACAGTGGGCAGCGCTCGGATCAGGAAAAGCTCATGGAGTAGCCATAGTACTCAGAGACTTGAATTTTTAATTATTCTTTTATTTATACCCCACCCATCTGGCTGGGTTTCCCCAGACACTCTAGGTGGCTTACAGCATATATAAAACATAGTAAAATATCAAACACTAAAAGCCACAACAGTGCTAAAAGACAAAGGAGGCGGATTCATTTTCGCTAAAGATGTCAAAACTAAACTGACATTTGGCTTCATATATGCCCCTTTGAGAGAAAGGGCAGGATAGAAGTTTAGATAAAGCAAAAATAAATAGCCCAGCACCTTGATTGCCCTAGTGAGAAGCTCACAAACAAGGTCTGAGCATCTCTGCACAGTCTGCACCTTGTCCTCCAGCGACCGGGATTCAGAAGCAGACCTCCCCCGGCAGCGGAGGGAGTCTGCTGCCTCCAGCAATCAGTGGTAGCCTTGTCCCCTTCCGTGAATTTGAGCAATCCTTTAGAAGAAGAGCCTGGCTGCTGGATCAGGCCCAGAGGGGCCCATCTCCTCCATCTTTGCACAATAGCCAGCCAGATGCTATCATTGGAAGCCCTTGAGCAGGACCAGGGGCAACAGCATGCTCCCTTCTTGCTATTCCCTTCAGCTGCTGTTACTCAGAGGTCGAGCATAGCTATAGTTACCTGTACCCCACACATAGGCTTCTCCTGTGACTACCAAAAAGTAGATAAGCAAGCCAACCAAAGCAGACCCCGAGCTTTCTTTGGTCCACAGAATGGGTCCCCATATAGGTGTCTGTGACGCCCTGGAGGAACGGGAGTGTCTGTGCAGCCAGCTGTGTGGAAGGGAGGGAAGGGGCTGGCCCTGACCTGTGACCCTGACCTTCCCCCTGCTTGGCTTCCCCAGCGCCTACGGGAACTGGTTCCCCGGGAGCAAGCCCCTGATCCAGCAGGCCATGGCTAAGATCATGAAGGCGAACCCTGCTCTGTACGTCCTGCGGGAGCGGATCCGGAAGGGGCTGCAGCTCTACTCCTCCGAGCCCACCGAGCCCTACCTCTCCTCCCAGAACTACGGGGAGCTCTTCTCCAACCAGATCATCTGGTTTGTCGACGACACCAACGTCTACAGGGTCACCATCCACAAAGTGAGAGCCACCACTGACCCTGCGGGCTGGGGAGGAGGCAGCCTATCTGCGGCCTGAGAGATCTCCCAGTGCTGCTGTAACCTGCTTTGAACTGGGGTGGGCGTGGGGGCAACGGAGGGTCTAGACACTCAAGGGCTTGTTCTTTCCCCTTCCAGACCTTTGAAGGCAACCTGACGACCAAGCCCATCAATGGGGCCATCTTCATCTTCAACCCCCGGACGGGGCAGCTCTTCCTGAAGATCATCCACACCTCCGTGTGGGCGGGGCAGAAGCGGTTGGGCCAGGTGAGGAGGCGGGGCCTGGGCCAGCTCCGCGGCCACCTGTGCATGCACCTGTGGCTTGGCTGCTTTGGCGCCATTTTAAAATGAGCCATTGGGCCAATGGCAGGGCTGGTTCTTTACTCAGCGCCTTCTCTTCCTTTTCTCTCTCCCCATCCCTTTTCCAGCTGGCCAAGTGGAAGACGGCTGAGGAAGTGGCGGCCCTGATCCGCTCCCTGCCTGTTGAAGAGCAGCCGAAGCAGATCATCGTCACTCGGAAGGGCATGTTGGACCCTCTGGAGGTGGGCTGGGGTCTTTGTCTTGGGACGGGGGTGACTCCCTTGGCACCTGCAGAGTCTGCTCTCCTCCAGGTGGCGCTGGAGACCTCTCGCTCCACCCTGCTCTCCTGACCCGCCTCTCTTCTCTCTCTCCCTCCTCCCAGGTGCACTTGCTGGATTTCCCCAACATCGTCATCAAAGGCTCGGAGCTCCAGTTGCCCTTCCAGGCCTGCCTGAAAGTGGAGAAGTTCGGGGACCTCATCCTGAAGGCTACAGAGCCCCAGATGGTGCTCTTCAACCTCTACGACGACTGGCTGAAGACCATTTCCTCCTACACGGTGAGGCTGGGGTGGGAGAGCCCCTCCAGCAGAAACTGGCGTCTGCCGGGGGCTTGGAGCACGGTGGCACTCCTCTGGCCAAGCTCTTGAGGCTTCCCAGAGAAGGAATCCCTCCCCAGCAAGATCCAGCCGCAGATGCCCACCCTTTGAGACGCACTTGCATCCCTGTTCACCCGTCTCCCTCTCTCTCGGCCTGCAGGCCTTCTCCCGCCTGATCCTCATCCTCCGAGCTCTGCACGTGAACAACGACCGGGCCAAGGTCATCCTGAAGCCAGACAAGACCACCATCACGGAGCCTCACCACATCTGGCCCACCCTGACGGACGAGGAGTGGATCAAAGTGGAGGTGCAGCTGAAGGACTTGATCTTGGCCGACTATGGGAAAAAGAACAAGTAAGAGGCTCCCTAGCCTTTTCAGCCAGAGGGACACATTCCTTCTTTGGGGCGGGGACAAGCACATGCCTCTCATGGAGGGGCAGGGGCATACGAGGAATGGATGCAGAAGATGTGCGCAGGGTCCATGTCGGTTCTTGTGGAGAGAGGCAGTCCTTGAGGTATTGCACTCTTTGGACCTCCCTGAGCTTGACCCCCTTCTCCCCCATCTTAGCACCAGCCGCAGTTTTTAAGAAGCAGAGGGAGGGAGGTTTGTCCTGCTGCCTTAGCAGGTGCCATGGTAGGAGAGTGTCTCCAGGCCTCTGGCTGCACCATCTCACCTTTCCTGGCTCCTCTCTCGCCAGCGTGAACGTGGCCTCCCTTACACAGTCTGAGATCCGGGACATCATCCTGGGCATGGAGATCTCCGCCCCTTCGCAGCAGCGCCAGCAGATCGCTGAAATCGAGAAGCAGACCAAGGAGCAGTCGCAGCTGACGGCCACCCAGACACGGACCGTGAACAAGCACGGCGATGAGATCATCACCTCCACCACCAGCAACTACGAGACCCAGACCTTCTCCTCCAAGACAGAGTGGCGCGTCAGGTGGGCAGCCGAGGGGCTGGCAGTGGCAGCAGCAGCTGTGGCCTTGGTTGAGGCAGGGGCGTGTCTGGGTCCTCCAGTAATCCCCTTCCTCTTCCTCCTTGTCTCCCCCCAAACAGGGCCATCTCCGCTGCCAACCTCCACCTGCGGACAAACCACATCTACGTCTCGTCAGATGACATCAAGGAGACAGGCTACACTTACATCCTTCCCAAGAATGTCCTGAAAAAGTTCATCTGCATATCGGACCTGCGTGCTCAGGTGCCCTGGCCGGTGGTGGTGAAGGCGGGGGTGGTGGCGGTTGAGGGAGTAATGGACTTGGGCCCTGGGGGGGGGCGGTCTTTGCTCTCTCTCTCTGTGCCCCATGTCTCTTTTCCCCTCCTCCCAACTTACTGGCTGGCTGCGTTCTTGCCCACATTCTGTTCCCCTCCTGATCTCACTGATACCCGCTGCCAGTATTATTCCTCAGCAAAAATGTTTTAAATGCTAGGAATTTTCTCTTTGGGGATAGGGAGGAGTCCAGAATAACACAGTGTCAGCCAGTAAAATTGTGTGTGACAAAGACAAATAGTTAATTAGAGAGGGAGGGGAGGCTTTATAACTAGGCCAGAAGTTGGTCATAAAATTGACACAACTTTCAGTTGTCTCTTTTCCTCATGAAAACTAACACTCCAGAACATCACAACTGTTCTTCCTGTTGTGTTTGTGTACAATGTCAGTGCAACGTAGACGGCACGGCTCTGATGTTGTTGTCATATACTGAGAAGCTTTGCTGCCCCCTGAATTCCAGCTCAACCTTCTCTACCCCTTGGGTCTTCTTGCTGTCATTGTGGGGATCATCTGCAGGCCTCCGGATGATGCTGGACTCCAACTCCCAGCAGCCAGCAGGGCCAGGGACCAGGGGTGATGATGATGATGGGAGTTGTAGGTCAGCAACCACTAGAGGGCCAGTCATTCCCCCGCCTGTTTCACTGGATCTGATTTTTTCCTGTGTGTGCCTTGAACCCTCGTTCCCTTCCTGTACACTGACCTATTTCATCCGACTTGATTCTGTGGGGCTTCCTGGGCCTTTTGCCTCCTGGGGGCTGCTTTGCCAAAGCCTCTCACTGAGGCTGGTGTGCCTTTTTTTTTTTCCCCTCCCAGATTGCAGGATACCTGTATGGGGTGAGCCCCCCAGACAACCCCCAGGTGAAAGAGATCCGGTGCATCGTGATGGTGCCTCAGTGGGGCACTCACCAGACCGTCCACCTTCCTGGCCAGCTGCCCCAACACGAGTACCTCAAGGTGCGTCTGGCCTGGGCACCCCAAACGCGGCAGGGGAGGTGGCTCTGGGTGTCTCGGTGATGGGCCTTTATCTTGTGCCTCTGGGGGGAGGAAGTCATGAGTGGTTAATGCAGCAGCAACACAGTTCTATCCTTGAATTTTTGAATCATTCCAAGGTGATTTAGGAACATCCCATGAAAACAGTTCCAAAAAAACCCAGGTGGGAACATCTGTTTATTTTTAATACTGAAACCAGAGACCTTTTTGCCCAGCGAGGAAAGCTGTTTGAAATAATAAGGTCTGTGGTCTTTTTAGAAAACACAGACCTTGGGTTTTAGTTGCATCCCATCAGGGATTTGCTGCTCCTTCTTGCCACCATCTTTGTGCTGCTTCTGGTCACCCACCAGTGGGCTGGAGGGGGCAGAGGAACAACAGAGCCCCACGGCGGGGCACAGCGGTTTGGGCCTGCCTGCGTTCCTTGCGGAGATGCCTGGCTCGCTCTGTCCGTTAGCCAACGGCGCCCCACCCCACCCCCTTTGGGAAGCCTCCCCCTGCCGTCAGCCCTGGAAGGAGTCAGCGATGACTTTCTCTCAATTTTTCAGGAGATGGAGCCCCTGGGGTGGATCCACACGCAGCCAAATGAGTCGCCCCAGCTCTCCCCACAGGACGTCACAACCCATGCCAAAGTCATGGCCGAGAACCCCTCTTGGGATGGCGAAAAGACCATCATCATCACCTGCAGGTGAGTCCCAGAGGCAGGAGAGGCTGTGGGCCCTGCTTGGAGGCTGGAGCAATCACTATCGCACCTGGCAGTGTGCTTGGGCGCTGGGTGTCTTGGATCCCCTTGGAGGGCACAGCTGGGAACTGAGCTCTGCTGAGGAGGGGGGCGGAACAGAACTTGCCCTGTTCCTTGTCTTCACCCCGGGTTTCTCCCCTGCCCAGCTTCACCCCCGGCTCCTGCACCTTGACGGCCTACAAGCTGACCCCCAGCGGCTACGAGTGGGGCAGGCAGAACACCGACAAAGGGAACAACCCCAAGGGCTACCTGCCCTCTCACTACGAGAGGGTGCAGATGCTGCTCTCCGACCGCTTCTTGGGCTTCTTCATGGTGCCAGCGCAAGGCTCTTGGAACTACAACTTCATGGGTGAGTTGAGGCGGAGGGGTTTCTGCTGCAATGGCCCATCGCATAATGAGCCTCTTCCTCTTCTCTCCAGGCTGATGGGCCTGTGACCTAGAAGCAGCTCTCCCTGGTTAGCCTTCTCTCCAGTCAAGACCCGCCTCCTTCCCTCCCCAGGATCTTTCCCCCCTGACTGATCCAGTCCCCTTAAGCTCTGAGCTTTTGTGTCTGGTGGCAGAGATGAGGCTGCTGAGAAAACCAGCCAGCTGTGCCCACCACCCCACCTGCGCCTTCGCTTCCTGCCAAGCAGGATGTAGCCGTTATGCTCAGAAAGGAAACGGAGGGGAGGAGGGGAGCCTTACTTCTGCCCTTCCTGCTGAGCAGCAGAATCAGCCTAGGGCGGGGATTGGGGGCAAGAGATCTGTGGCACTTGATACGTTGTTGGACTCCCCGCTCCCACCAGCCCTGGCTGCTGGCAGTCCATAAAGCATCTGGAGACGCCACAGAACTCCCCATCACATGTCGGCCTAGCCTCAGCCCCGCCTTGATGTTTTCTCACCATCCATTCATGGCACCAAAGTAGGAGCCATTGAAGCTGAATGTCAGAAGATTCAGGGCAGGTAAAAGGAAGGACTTCTTCATGCAGCGCAGACTGTGGAACTCACCCCCACAGGAGGCAGGGATCACCACCCACTTGGATGGCTTTAAAAGAGGATTAGAGGGCAATCAAGGAAGTGGGGGGCAGGGGCTATCGATGGCTACGAAGCCACAGTGGCTGTGCTCTGCCTCCAGACACCAGTTGCTAGAAACCCCAGGAGGGGAGAGTTGCTCTTGTGTTCGAATCCTGCTTGCTGGCTTCCAACAGGGACATCTGGGTGGCCCCTGCGAGAAGAGGAGGCCTGACCAGAAGGGACTGATGGCGGTGTTTGTGTCCCCCCCCCCTTGCAGGTGTCCGTCACGATCCCAACATGAAGTACGAGCTGCAGTTGGCGAACCCCAAAGAGTTCTACCATGAGGTCCACCGCCCCTCTCACTTCCTCAACTTCGCCCTCCTGCAGGAAGGGGAGGTGTACTCTGCTGACCGAGAGGACCTCTACTCCTAGGCCCAGGGTGGCCGAGGGAACCAGATGCCCGCTGGCCAAGACTGAGAACTGTTGACATTCAACAGTGCCTGCCATGTTTTACCCTCTCCCCTCTCTCACCTGCCCAGTTAATGTTCAGCATCTCCCTCCCCCGCCCCGTTTAAGGTTTCTGAGTCAAGTCACTTTACAACACTTGTGTAAAGTGTGTGTATTGGTTGGTATGTGTGTGTGTATAGTGCCTGCTTCTGAGTGTAGTTACACAGTTGTTTAATAAAAATTTTGTATAAATGGGAGCTTTGTGTGGTCTCTCAGCAGGTGGGGAACAGCAGAGAATGTTGTTAATTACATTTGTATTCTGCCCTATACATGGAGACCTCAGAACAGTTCACAACATACAAATTACAATATAAAAACACAAATACATAATAAAAACAAAGACCGCTCAATAGCCTCCCTGCTTCCACAAGGGGGTTGGCAGAAATTTAAGTCACATCCCATTGCCAGAAAGGTTTTCAAGGAGATTAAATTTTGCCCTTCAAGCCAGGGAAGCCCTAATTTCTGTGTTGGTGTTACATGCGAGGCCCCAAAGTCAGTCTCCCAGTGGCATCTCTCGGTAGTGCTTTGAGAGACCATCCCTCTGGCCCACCTGAAACCCTCAAGAGCCACTGCCAGCCAGTGTTGGCAGTACTGAGCTAAGTTGCTCAATGACTGGTTGCTTATAAGGCAGCTTCCTAGGCTAAGATACAGAGTGGCCCAGGCTCAGCATTGGGGCTCTGGTAGGCAGAAGGTTCAATCCCCAACAGCAACTCCACTTAAAAGCCTCCTGCTGATACGAAAGACTCCTCTAGAGAGCTGCTGTCAGTCGGAGCATGTTGAACAGGGTTAGATGGTCGAAGAGTGCTGCTGCCACACAGAAACTTCTTGTAGGTCCTCTGCTCAGGGTTGCCAATAAGCCACCTGCTGCCCGGACCTCCCCTGGGCAATGAAACTGGCCGCAAGCCAAGACTTGAAGGCAGCCGCTGCCACAAGTTTCTGGAAGCTGCAATCAGGAATAATGTGGCTGTTGCGCTGAGTCCTGCTTGCCAGCTTCCCTTTGGGGAGTCTGGCAGGTGTGGGAAACGGGACACTGGGTGAGGGAGGTGGGTCTGAAACACCGGCCTACGCTTAACTGCCACCGGTTGGGCTAGGACAAGCTTGCCAGGAAATCCCCAGCAGTGCAGTGCAATGGTTAGAGCGTCAGGCGAGCGCCTGGGCGAAGGGCATTGGAAGCCCCTGCTGAGCCGTCAAGTTCACGGGGTAACCTTGAGCAGGTCGCCGCTTCTCTCAGGCTCCCTCGCTTGTGAGTATAAAGGGGATCCCCCTTCAGCTCCTCGGAGGGAAAGTTTGTGGACTGACGCAAGAGCGATCAACTAGGGAGGCAGCCCGTGGCATTTCTGCCGCCTGCGCCTCCCTTTCAAGGGGCACAAACGGACGGCGTTATTTTGGCACCACCTGAAAAATCCTCCCCGCGCTGCTTTTCCCTCGAAGGAAAAAGCCCCCCCGAAGCAGCCCCCCTGGGTGCTCCTCCCTCCCTCGGCTCGGCAGGGAGTCCCGGGGGCCGAGCTGCGTCACTGCCGCCGTCACAGTAGCCCAAAGTCCGCTGGCAGGTCCCGGGCCAGCCAGGCCGCCTTGGCCCGCCGCTCGCTGCGCTCCCGAGTCGCCCCGGCGGAGAGGCGGGCAGGAGGCGGAGCGGCGCGGCGAGCGCCTCCCCGTTGGCCGCGGCTGCACCGGAGAGGAGGCGAGGCGGGCGGCGGCGGCTGGGACTCCGGGGACGGCGCCCCGCGCGGCTCGCTGGCTCCATGGAGTCTCCGCCGGAGCGGAGGGCGCCTGTGCCGGCCGCCGCCGAGCCCGTGTACCGGTTGGCGGGGGCGCTGGGCTCGGAGCTGCAGCGGCTGTCGGGCCTCTTCGGGCCGGGCGCCGTGGCCGGGCTGGTGCCGCAGGTGGTGCGTCTGCTGGAGCTCCTCGAAGCGCTGGCTTGCCGCGGGCCGGAGCGGGACGAGGGGCCGGGCCGGGCCCGGCAGCTGCAGGAGGCCGGCGAGCCCTCGCCGGGCCCGACGCGGGACTTGGCGCAGGTGGGCGGCGAGGCCGAGCTCGGCGGTGGGAGGGTGGCTCTCTGCACGCGCTCAGAGGCCCGGCGGGCGCCGGACGCGCTCAAGGGCTGAATCCTGGCACTGTCCGAGTGGAAACGGGAGGGAGGGAGGGAGCGTAGCTGGGCGCCAAAGCGCCCCTTGGGGAGGCCGGGGGTGGGGGGCGCCGGCTGGGAACAGCAAACCTTCCCTAGACCCTACTGCGCTGGATGCACCAGCGGGCAGACTCCGTCTAAAAAGGCACCTTTGGGTGTTCCTTGGGGGCCCCTGCTCCCTTCCCAGGTCGGTTCAGCAGCTGTGTGCAGGACTTTCCACGTGGGCCTCTCTGTGTGCGCCCAGTTTTAGATCCTCAGGAGGCCAAGGCTGGGTTTGTGCCCCTGGGAAGAAGGGGGGCGGATTGCTAGGTCCCAGCTGCCTCCTTGTCCTCTGCCTGAAGTGGCTCTGCCCGAGTCCAGTTGCCAAGAGGTTTCCTAATAGGACAACCTTTGCCAACCTGCCGGCTGGCAGTGCCTGATGGGAGGTGCAGTTCATAATGTCTAGAGGGCTGCCCTCAAACAGCCCCCAGGGTGGGCTGCTGTGAGCTGCCCACAGAGCACTTTGCCTCCATCTCTCCACACATGCTTTCCCTGGTCCAGCTTCCTCTCCCTCCTCTCCCTCAGGCTCTGGAGCTGCGTCTGGCTGAGGCCCAGGAGAGAGCGTGCCTCCTGCAGAGCCATCTGGCCCAGGCTGAAGCAGAGAACCAGCGCCTCTTGGCCCAGCTGGCAGGCACCCAGTCCCAGGAAGGTGAGTTGCAAGGGAGGCGGGAGTGGGGGGACGGACTGCACCAGCCACGCTCAGGTGCCTTAGGAGGCACTTGGACTGACATGTGGGGTTGTTGTGCCTGGCCTGGGGGAATCTCCCAGGGTGGGGCAGAAACTCGCCTGCCTCATGACTGGTGTAAATGTAACCCACGAGGCTGTGGGAGACAGGGCTGCCAGCTGGTTAATGACTTGCTGCGTGCTGCCTGCCCAGGACCGCCCAAGACCTTGTCCTCTTTAAGGGCTTCCTCGTGTGCCCCTTGTTTCTCTTTTGCTTTCTCCTCCTTTGGCTTGCCAGGGCGTGGAGGAAACCAGAGCGAGGAGACAGGCTGGAGGGGCCTCCCCGAGCAAGAGCAAGCAACTATAGTGCAAATAACTGGGCAGGTCACATTCACAGGTTGCAGACGATGGAGAGATCTGGTTTTTCCTCTCCTGCATTGCAGGAGGTTGGACTA